>NC_069082.1:36207772-36807772 GCF_025698485.1 Gossypium arboreum
TTTTGTGAGGTATTAAGTGCAAAATTGACCTCAACATGTACATGAATATTCGGCCTTGGGTAGCCTATTGAAGGCCTTAGCATTTCCTTGATGCTCGAATAAATTGTATTGAATTGCTTGATGTAGTATAAAATGTGCATGACCATTGTGTATTCAAGCTAAAGGGTGGCCATATGACCATTTAAACTCCTTGTCATATTCGGCCAAAAACTAGCACAATGAGGTTTTAATAAATTGAATTTGTTTGAATTAGCTCAAGAGCTTAGAAGACCACAATTGGACAAGGGGAAGGAAAAGGTGATCGAATAGCCGAAAAAGCCGTTCGACAACATCCGAGGTAAGTCCTCAAGAAGTGACCGTACTTGAATTGTGTGAAATAAAGTATGGATGTGTATTGATTATTGATTGTGTATGCATGAGTATTTGAATTCTACCGGGCTAAGTCCGAAGACGAATATGCTTGTGACTATAATTGCGTTTGAGCCTTAGTAACGAAAATGAATTATGTATGTCCAATGATAATTGATGTATGTGTTCATGGAAATTGAATGATATCCGGGCTAAATCCCGAAGACAATTATGCTGGAAATTATATCCGGGTTAAGACCCGAAGGCAATTGCGCTAGTGGCTACATCCGGGCTAAGACCCGAAGGCATTCGTGCGAGACATTTTATCCGGGCTAAGACCCGAAGGCATTTGTGCGTGATTATATCCGGTTATATTCGAAGAATCTTGGGCTGGAGGTGAGTGTTGGTTGCTGTAATGAATTCAATTAGCACACTCGAAAAGCCCAAAGGATAAGGTACGTTATATGTGCATTGGAAAGTCGACATGTTTGAGCAACATTCGCTCAATCGACTAATGAATTTCAGTTATTGAATTGATTGATACTTTGTGAAATTATATAATGATGAAGTGTGAAGTAGGAATGTGTACAAATGAAATGATGCATTTGGCTATGTGAATGTATTGCTGTAATTAGAGTTGATTATATTCCTTGAGACTTACTAAGCATAAAAATGCTTACCCGTTGCTTTGGCTCTCGGTTTTCTAGATTTCGCTCGAGGCAATCGGTTTGGGATCGTTGAAGTCGAAGTCATCCACACTATCAAGCGTCCATTTTGGTATAAATTTTTGGTTGAACTTGAGATGGCATGTATAGGACTACCCTTGTTTGTTAAATATGTTGTAATGTAAGTATATACGGCCATGCGAAAATGGCTCGAAAAGGAAGCATGAACTTAGACTAATTGTGGGTTGTATGTATATATTTGGTGTCATGATGTGGCTATGGCTTGGAAATGGGAATGTTGGTCATATGATCAGCCATTGGCATGGTTAAAATGATCATATATGAACCTATGTATGGCAAGACTAGTTGAATCATGGAGACTACCAAATAGGTAAGTCCTACCTTAAAACAGATGCTGCCAGCTGCAGTGGCGTGAATGTGAAAATCACCAAAATTCATAGGAATGGAATTAAATAGTGAGTAAGCTATGTAAATGAACCTTGATGAGTCCATTTTCATATGGAAGAAACGAAATGGTCATAGGAGTTACAGGTTAAGAGATATTAAAGCTATTGTGAGACAGGGCCAGAATGGTTTCTGGGTTCCCTGTCGCAACTTTAAAATTAACTATAAATTATCCAAAAAGAATTAGGAGACATACCTTATATGTACAGATTCCATTTTGAGTCTAGTTTCATTAGAAACAAACGACACCAGCATTAAAGCCCTGTACAGAGAGATATTCAAGTTATACCGCGCGAAGGTCAGAGCAGTCGATCCCTGTAACATGGGTAACTTTAACTAATAAACTGTACCAATTGGCCCAACCAAAATCCTAGAAATAAAACCATGGATGTATATATGAGTCTAAATTCAGGAAAATTTACGAAACCAGTTTCGAGTTTTGAAACTCGAGATATGATTTTAAGACGACAGTGACGCAGTTTTCCAGCCTGACTGGAAATGTCAAATTGGTGGGCAAAAACATGTGAACTTGGCTTGTTAACCCCTGGGTCCGACACGGCGATGGTCTCGGGTTTGGGGTGTTACAATTTTATTGGTATCGAGCCACGGTTTAGTCGATTCTAGAACTACCGTGATGTGTTTGGGGTCTAGCTATACATGCCATTAAATGATGAATCGATAGTGTGATGATTACGACAATTCGACTTTGTGTTTGTTGTAGCAATGGATCCGATCCCAACCAAGCGATAGCTGATGATGTGGAGAGTGTGGCGCTTGCCCAGCGCAAGGGACAGCGCCGGCGGACTCTCAACCTATGGCCAGCAATCCTAATGGCGAGGCTAGGCAAGCCTTTTATAGTGTGATGAGCGAGCGGTTTAATCAATACATTCGAACCAACACGGCTGTTCCACAACCTCCATTCCCGACAAATGCAACCCCCGCACCTACAATACCTCCGGTGACTGACCAAATAAGGTCAAGTAAGCCCCCAGTCGATAGGATTCGAAAACATGGGGCCACTGAATTTAAGGCTACGGATGATGATGATGCCGAGCACGCTGAATTTTGGTTAGATAACACTATCAAGGGTGCTTGATGAGCTATCCTATACACCGATGAGTGCTTAAAGTGTACCATCTCCTTGCTACGCGAGTCCGCCTACTATTGGTGGAGTACTCTGACTTCTGTGGTGCCTAGAGAGCAAGTGACTTGGGAATTCTTTCAAATCGAGTTCCGAAAAAAGTATATTAGTCAGAGATTCATCGACCAAAAGCGGAGGGAATTTCTTGATCTTAAGCAAGGTTCTATGTCCGTTCTGACTCGAGCGAAAGTTTGTGAGGCTTAGCGATGCAGCGAGAATGCATTTCGTCCGAAGCTATTATGTGGCGCCGAGGATGGGCTGAATGATGATATAAGGATGTTTGTTGGCATTCTCGAGATACGAGAGTTCGTAGTACTTGTTGAGCGAGTGTAACACCCCGAACCCGAGACCATCGCCGGTGTCGGACACGAGGGGTTAGCAAGCCAAGTTCACTTGTTTTGCCCATCCATTGGACATTTCCAGTCAGGCTGGAAAAACTGCGTCACTGTCGCCTTAAAAATCATATCTCGAGTTTCAAAACTCGGAAACTGGTTTCGTAAATTTTCCTGAATTTAGACTCATATATCCATCCATGGATTTATTTCTAGAATTTTGGTCGGGCCAATTGGTACAGTTTATTAGTTAAAGTCACCCATGTTACAGGGATCGACTGCTCTGACCTTCGCGCGGTATAACTTGAATATCTCTCTGTACAGGGCTTTAATGCTGATTCCGTTTGTTTCTAATGAAACTAGACTAAAATGGAATCTGTACATATAAGGTATGTCTCTAATTCTTTTGGATAATTTATAGTGAATTTTTAAAGTTGCGACAGGGAACCCAGAAACCATTCTGGCCCTGTCTCACCATAGCTTTAATATCTCTTAACCTGTAACTCCTATGACCATTTCGTTTCTTCCATAAGAAAATAGACTCATCAAGGTTCATTTACATAGCTTATTCACTATTTAATTCCATTCCTATGAATTTTGGTGATTTTCACATTCACGCCACTGCAGCTGGCAGCATCTGTTTTTAAGGTAGGGCTTACCTATTTGGTAGTCTCCATGAACCAACTAGTCTTGCCATACATAGGTTCATATATGATCATTTTAACCATGCCAATGGCTGATCATATGACCAACATTCCCATTTCAAGCCATAGCCACATCATGACACCAAATATATACATACAAACCACAATTAGTCTAAGTTCATGCTTCCTTTTTGAGCCATTTTCGCATGGCCGTACATACTTACATTACAACATATTTAACAAACAAGAGGTAGTCCTATACATGCCATCTCAAGTTCAACCAAAATTTATACCAAAATGGAGGCTTGATAGTGTGGATGACTTCGACTTCAACGATCCCGAATCCGATTGCTATCGGCGAAATCTAGAAAAGCGAGAGCCAAAATGAGTAAGCATTTTTATGCTTAGTAAGTCTCAAGGAATATAATCAACTCTAATTACAGCAATACATTCACATAGTTAAATGCATCATTTCATTAATGCACATTCACATAATCATACTTACTTCACCATCCAAACTCTTATGTTCATACACAAATAACGGCTTCATTAAGGCCGATAACTCGTTCCATCATAGGAGCGGATATTCACGCTCTTACTCCTAGCGCAAAGCACACACCGCACTTACCTTGTCATTGGGAAATTTTACAAGTGCATTAGCTGAAATTTTCCAGCAAGCTTATAATTTTCAAATCACATACCTTGAGTTTAACGGATGTCGCTACTCGATCAATCGCCTTGGACATAGCCGGTTATGGTAACCCGCACCAAGGCTCACGGGACTTAACCGGATATCACGATTTGCACAAATGCCTTGGTCTTAGCCGGATAGAATGACTTCATACGAATGCCTTGGTCTTAGCGGATATAGCCACTAGCACAATTGCCTTGGTCTTAACCGGATATAATTTCAGCATAATTGTCTTGAGGCTTAGCGGATATCATTCAATTTCTCATGCACACATACATCAATAATCATTGGACATACATATTTATTTTCGTTACTAAGGCTCAAACACAATTATAATCACTAACATAATCGCCTTGGGACTTAGCCGGGTATCATTCGAATACTCATACACACATAAATCAATAATCAATACATCCATATTTCATTCCACATAATTCAAGTAAGGTCACTTCTTGAGGACTTACCTCGGATGTTGTCGAGCGGCTTTTTACGGCTATTCGATTACTTTTTCCTTCCCTTGTCCAATTGTGGCCCTCTTAGCTCTTGAGCTAATTCAAACAAATTCAATTTATCAAAACCTCATTGTGCTAGCTTATGGCGAATATGACAAGGAATTTAAATGGTCATATGGCCACCCTTTAGCTTGAATACACAATGGTCATGCACATTTTATACTACATCAAGCAATTCAATACAATTTATTCGAGCATCAAGGAAAAGCTAAGGCCTTCAATAGGCTACCCAAGGCCGAATATACTTGTCCATGTTGAGGCCAATTATGCATAATACCACACAAAACAGCATGCATTTTACTAGTTAATGCTTTGCATATTGTAGCTCAAAACTTACAATATAGCATCAAGCACTCATATGTGTGCTAGGCCAAATGTGCTTACAATTTCACAATTATTCTTCAACATCTTCTTCTTTAAACAAACTTATTCATCACTTCCTTCATAACCAAAACATCATGTGCAACATATATATACATATATGAGCATGGCGAATTTCAAGGTGTCCATAGCCATCCAAAACACAAATTTTAACTAACATGCAAGAAGCATGAACCATGCTCATGAATGCATCATGGCGAATATGACAATCATGCTCCTTTTCAACTTCAATCATGATAAAACAAAAGAAAGCTCAAAATCTTACTCAAGAGTAGACAATCCATCATTGCATGCATCATCATCAAGCTTCACACTTAGCATGCAATGGCTTTATCACCATAACAACTTTGGCCAAATACCATTTCCATGGCTTAACAAAGATTTGAGCCATGGCTAACATGCACATCAAGTTAGCAACCAAAACATGCATGAAACTCCTAACACAACCTCATACATACCTTAATCTTGATGCAAACTTAGCCAAATCTCCTTCTAGATCTCTTCCAAACCAAGCATGAAGCAAAATCCTCCTTCTTCCTTAGTTTTGGCTCAAAGAAAGGATGAACAAAATTTTTTCTTTCCTTCTTTACAACTCACGGCAATGGGGGGTTACCACACTCACACACATTTTTTTTCATTTTTTATCACCCATACACCTTTGTTCATTATTTCACCCTAATGCACCAACAAAACATGTTTCATGACATGTTTAGCCCATCCTCCTTGTCATGGCCGCCACCACCTATAAAAGGTGAATTTGACATGCAAGTCCATTATTTTGCATGCATGCTTTAATTAGTCATCACACATTTCCCTATCATACTTTCAAAGTTCATTACTAAGTCCTTTCTTGTGGAATTCACCCTTATAACACTAAATCAATCATCATAAAATGTCATACATGAGCACACACATATTATAGGCATCAAAATAAATTTTTAATTATTTTTATGCCTCGGTTTTGTGGTCCCGAGACCACCTTCCGACTAGGGTCAATTGTGGGCTGTTACAGCGAGCTTGTAAAGCCGAAGAGCTTAGAAAGGAGAAACAAAAAGCTGATGTGGGGATTGGAGAATTTCGAAAGAGGTCCTCGGGAAAGTCTCTTCAACAAGCATCGAAGAGATTTCGAGATGATGCGAGCCGGTCTAGAGGCGTTTGGGCTTTTCTGAGACGAGGACGCGATCGACCCCTGTGACCACACGAGTCACTTGATCGCCGATGGTGGAAATGATCGCCGAGAGAGGCGGAGTGTCCACATTGTGGCAAATGGCATTCGAGGAGCTGTTGGTTTCGTGATCGCTCTCTGCTATAAGTGTGGATCGGCCGACCACTTTATGAAGGATTGCCGAGGATGCATGAGCAGAATGTAAGTCGAGTGCAAACCGGGTGCTACCTTTGCTCGAGGTAGGCCACCTAGAAATATGGGCAATGTCGATTGGCGGTCGAGAGAGGATCTAGAGATGCTACCATCGGATCGAGGCTCGTGCTCTGCTAGGACTTATGCCATCTGGCACGCGAGGATCTTTGCCTCTCCGGATGTTATTACCGGTACTTTCACTCTTTTCAATACAAATGTGATTGCTTTGATTGACCTGGTTCTACTCATTCATATATATGTGAAGCCTTAGCATCCAGTAAGACTTTGCCTATTGAGTCTCTTGAGTTTGTAATTGGTGTCAAACCCTTGGGTCATTACGTGCTTGTTAACAAAGTGTGCAAGAAAAGTCCCTAGTGTTCCGAGGTTCTTGTTTTCCGCGGACTTAATGCTTTTGCCGTTCGATGAGTTCGATGTTATTCTTGGTTTGGATTGGTTGACCATGCACGATGCGGTTGTAAATTGCAAGAGCAAGACTATCGATTTGAGGTGCGAATAATGAAATAATTCGGGTTGAGTCCACGGACTTAAAGGGGTTGCCAATTGTAATATCGTGATGTTGGCCCGAAATATGTAAGAAAAGGGTGCGGCGTACCTTGCGTCGTACTCGATGACAAGGAATCGAGAAGAAACCGAATCTGTGCCGTGGTTTGTGAATACCGGATGTTTTCCCAGAAGAATTGCGGGTTTACCACTGTTCGGAAATAGAATTTGGCATCGAATTGGTACTGGTACCACTCCAATTTCGATAGCTCCGTATCGTATGGCACCAACGGAATTAAAGGAGTTGAAAGCTCGGTTGCAATAATTGGTGGATAGAGGTTTTGCTCGCCCGAGTTTTTTCGCCTTGGGGTGCGCGGTGTTGTTCGTGAAGAAGAAGGATGGAACCATGCATTTGTGCATCGACTATCGTCGACAATAAGCGGCGATAAAGAACAAATATCCATTGCCACGTATTGATGACTTGTTCGATCAAGCGAAGAACCTCGGTGTTCTCGAAAATAGATTTGAGATCGGGCTACTATCAATTGCGAATCGAGATTGAGATGTGCCCAAGGCGCCTTGAGCGAGATATGGTCACTATGAGTTCCTAGTGATGCTTGTTTGGGCTCACTAATGCCCTACGGTATTTATGGATTTAATGAATCGGATCTTTAGACCATATTTGGATCGATTCATAGTCGTGTTCATTGATGACATCTTGGTCTATTCAAGAAATGAGACCGAACATCTTTGAACACTGCGGTTAGTTTGCAAATTTTACGGGACAAGCAATTATATGCTAAGTTCAAACAAGTGTGAGTTACGGTTAGAGAGGTTAGCTTCTTGGGTCATGTGGTATCTGCATCGGGTATTCGAGTCGACCGAATAAAATTTCAGCCATACTAAATTGGAAGCCTCAGAAATATTCTTGAGGTTGAAGCTTTTTGGGGCTTGCGGTTATTACCGATGATTTGTAAAGGCTTCTCAACGATAGCCACGCCGATGACGGCTACTCCAAAAGGACGTTAAGTTGAATGGATGGAGAAATGCCAAAAAGTTTCGATCAAGCGAAAACTTATTTGGTGAAGCCCCAATTCTAGTGCAACCCGAGTCCGACAAAGAGTTTGTCATCTATAGCGGCGCCTCTCTACTTGGGTTAGGTTGCGTATTAATGCAAGAAGGTCGAGTTGTAGCCTATCGTCGAGGCAATTAAAGCCACATGAGAAAAATTATCCGACTCATGATCTCGAATTGGCGCCATCGTATTCGCCTTAAAGATTTGGCGACATTACTTATTTGGTGAAAGGTGCCATGTATACTCGGATCACAAAAGTCTCAAGTATTTGATGACCTAAAGAGACTTAAATCTGCGACAAAGGCGTTGGCTCGGTTGTTAAAGGATTATGAGTGATCATTGACTATCACCGGGAAAGGCGAATGTGGTTGCGGATGCCTTGAGTCGTAAATCGTTATTCACATTCTGACGATGAATGTGCACTTGTCTATCCGATCCGACGGTGTGTTAGTGGCTGAATTGAAAGCCAAACCATTATTGACACACCAAATTCGAGAAGCTCGAGAAAGTCGATGACGAGTTGGTTGCAAAAGCGGGCTGCGTGTGTTAGAACAAGGACTCGGAGTTTCAAATCGGCGATGACGATTGTTTGAGGTTCAAAAGTCGTCTGTGTGTCCCAAAGAATTGAACTCATTTCGATAATTCAATGAAGCCCATTGTAGCCGAATGGCAATCCACCCGGGAGTCGAAGATGTACAATGATTTGAAGCGTCGGTTTTGGTGGCATGGTATGAAGCGAGACATCTCCGACTTTGTTTGAGATGTTTAATATGTCAACAAGTGAAAGCGGAACATCGGTGCCTTGAGTTACTTGACCAATCACGATACCCGAGTGGAAATGGGATCGAGTCACAATGGACTTTGTATCCGGACCGCCATTGTCGTGAGTAAGAAGGATGCAGTTTGGGTCGTGGTAGATCGATTGACTAAGTCGGCCCACTTTGTCCCCGTCGTCGGATTTTCAATGGACAAATTAAGCGGAATTGTCGTTTCTCAGTTGTGAAATTACGGGGTGCCTATTTCTATCGTGTCGGATAGAGATCCGAGATTTACCTCGCGATTTTGGAAAAAGTTGCAAGAAGCTTTGGGTACCAAGTTGCATTTCAAGACCGCCTTTCACCCCAAACCGATGGTCAATCCGGCGGGTAATTCGGATACTTGAGGATATGTTAAGATGTTGCGTCCTCGAGTTTAGTGGTTCATGGGAGCGGTATTTGCCGTTAATTGAATTCGCTTACAACAACGACTTTCAATCAAGTATTAAGATGGCACCCTACGAGGCCTTATGCGGTCGTAAATGCCGTGCGCCATTGTTTTGGGTGAGCTCGGTGAAAGCAAGATTTATGGGGTGGATTTGATTAGGGATGCTGAGCAGAAAGTGAAAGTAATCCGTGAAAGTCGAAGATAGCCTCCGATCGTCGAGAAGTCGTGACGCGGATCTGAAGCGTAAGGATGTCGAGTATCGGTGGGTGATAAAGTGTTTCTCAAGGTATCGCCTTGGAAAAAGATACTCGAGTTGGTAGTAAGGGCAAGTTGAGCCCGAGGTTCATTGGACCATATGAGATATCGAGCGAGTCGGTCCGGTGGCATATCGCTTGATTTTGCCCCCGAACTCAAAAGGTTCACAATGTCTTTCATGTTTGATGCTTGACGCTATAGATCCGATCCATCGCACGTGATTAGTCCATCGAAATTGAAATTCAAGCCAATATGAGTTATGAGGAAGAACCGATTCGTATCCTATCACGGAAGTGAAAGAGTTGCGAAACAAGCGGGTTCCACTAGTGAAAGTGTTATGGCTCAAGCACGGGATAGAAGAAGCTACTTGGGAGACCGAGAACTCTATGAAAGAGCGATATCAAACCTATTTACGGTAAGATTTTCGGGACGAAAATTTCTTAAGTGGGGAGAGTTGTGACAGCCCAAAATTGACCCTAGTCGGAATGTGGTTTGGGACCACAAAACCGAGGCATAAAAATAATTAAAATTTATTTTGATGCCTATATATATGTGTGCTCATGTATGACATTTTATGATGATTGATTTAGTGTTATAAAGGTGAATTCCACTAGAAAGGACTTAGTAGTGAACTTTGAAAGTACGATAGGAAATGTGTGATGACTAATTAGAGCATGCATGCAAAATAATGGACTTGCATGTCAAATTCCCTTTTACAAGTGATGGCGGCCATGACAAAGAGATATGGGCTAAACATGTCATGAAACATGTTTTGTTGGGCATTAGGGAGAAATAATAAACAAATAAGCATGGGTAAGAAAAGAATGAAAAAAAATGTGTGTGAGAGAGTAGCATTCCCCCCATTGCCGTGCAACCAAGAAGAGAAAACAAAAAATTGTTCATCCTTGTTCTCTCCTTTTGGCCAAAAATACTAAGAGGAAGAGGGATTTTGCTTCATTTCCTTTGTTTAGAAGAGATCTAGAAGGTGATTTGGCTAAATTTGCATCAAGAGTAAGGTATGTATGAGGTTGTGTTGGGAGTTTCATGCATGTTTTGGTTGCTAATTTGATGTGCATGTTAGCCATGGCTCAAATCTTTGTTATGCCATGGAAATGGCATTTGGCCAAAGTTGTTATGGTGATAAAGCCATTGCATGCTAAGTGTGAAACTTGATGATGATGCATGCAATGATGGATTGTCTACTCATGAGTAAGATTTTGAGCTTTCTTTTGTTTTATCATGATTGAAGTTGAAAAGAAGCATGATTGTCATATTCGGCCATGATGCATTCTTGAGCATGATTCATGCTTCTTGCATGTTAGTTAAAATTTGTGTTTTGGATGGCTATGGACACCTTGAAATTGGCCATGCTCATATATGCATATATATGATTGCACATTATGTTTTGGTTATGAACTAAGTGATGAATATATTGGTTTAAAGAAGAAGATGTGGAAGAATGCTTGTGAAATTGCAAGCACAATTGACCTAACACACATGTAGGTGCTTGATGCTATATTATAAGTTTTGGGCCACAATGTGCAAAGCATTAATTAGTAAATTGCATGCTGTTTTTGTGAGGTATTAAGTGCAAAATTGACCTCAACATGTACATGAATATTGGCCTTGGGTAGCCTATTGAAGGCCTTAGCATTTCCTTGATGCTCGAATAAATTGTATTGAATTGCTTGATGTAGTATAAAATGTGCATGACCATTGTGTATTCAAGCTAAAGGGTGGCCATATGACCATTTAAACTCCTTGTCATATTGGCCAAAAACTAGCACAATGAGGTTTTAATAAATTGAATTTGTTTGAATTAGCTCAAGAGCTTAGAAGACCACAATTGGACAAGGGAAGGAAAAGGTGATCGAATAGCGAAAAAGCCGTTCGACAACATCCGAGGTAAGTCCTCAAGAAGTGACCGTACTTGAATTGTGTGAAATAAAGTATGGATGTGTATTGATTATTGATTGTGTATGCATGAGTATTTGAATTCTACCGGGCTAAGTCCGAAGGCGAATATGCTTGTGACTATAATTGCGTTTGAGCCTTAGTGCGAAAATGAATTATGTATGTCCAATGATAATTGATGTATGTGTTCATGGGAAATTGAATGATATCCGGGCTAAATCCGAAGACAATTATGCTGGAAATTATATCCGGGTTAAGACCGAAGGCAATTGCGCTAGTGGCTACATCGGGCTAAGACCGAAGGCATTAAATGCGAGACATTTTATCCGGGCTAAGACCGAAGGCATTTGTGCGTGATTATATCCGGTTATATTCGAAGAATCTTGGGCTGGAGGTGAGTGTTGGTTGCTGTAATGAATTCAATTAGCACACTCGAAAAGCCCAAAGGATAAGGTACGTTATATGTGCATTGGAAAGTCGACATGTTTGAGCAACATTAGCTCAATCGACTAATGAATTTCAGTTATTGAATTGATTGATACTTTGTGAAATTATGTAATGATGAAGTGTGAAGTAGGAATGTGTACAAATGAAATGATGCATTTGGCTATGTGAATGTATTGCTGTAATTAGAGTTGATTATATTCCTTGAGACTTACTAAGCATAAAAATGCTTACCCGTTGCTTTGGCTCTCGGTTTTCTAGATTTCGCTCGAGGCAATCGGTTTGGGATCGTTGAAGTCGAAGTCATCCACACTATCAAGCCTCCATTTTGGTACAAAATTTTGGTTGAACTTGAGATGGCATGTATAGGACTACCCTTGTTTGTTAAATATGTTGTAATGTAAGTATATACGGCCATGCGAAAATGGCTCGAAAAGGAAGCATGAACTTAGACTAATTGTCGGTTGTATGTATATATTTGGTGTCATGATGTGGCTATGGCTTGGAAATGGGAATGTTGGTCATATGATCAGCCATTGGCATGGTTAAAATGATCATATATGAACCTATGTATGGCAAGACTAGTTGAATCATGGAGACTACCAAATAGGTAAGTCCTACCTTAAAACAGATGCTGCCAGCTGCAGTGGCGTGAATGTGAAAAATCACCAAAATTCATAGGAATGGAATTAAATAGTGAATAAGCTATGTAAATGAACCTTGATGAGTCTATTTTCATATGGAAGAAACGAAATGGTCATAGGAGTTACAGGTTAAGAGATATTAAAGCTATTGTGAGACAGGGCCAGAATGGTTTCTGGGTTCCCTGTCGCAACTTTAAAATTCACTATAAATTATCCAAAAAGAATTAGGAGACATACCTTATATGTACAGATTCCATTTTGAGTCTAGTTTCATTAGAAACAAACGATACCAGCATTAAATCCCTGTACAGAGAGATATTCAAGTTATACCGCGCGAAGGTCAGAGCAGTCGATCCCTGTAACATGGGTAACTTTAACTAATAAACTGTACCAATTGGCCCGACCAAAATCCTAGAAATAAAACCATGGATGTATATATGAGTCTAAATTCAGGAAAATTTACGAAACCAGTTTCCGAGTTTTGAAACTCGAGATATGATTTTAAGGCGACTATGACGCAGTTTTCCAGCCTGACTGGAAATGTCAAATTGGTGGGCAAAAACATGTGAACTTGGCTTGTTAACCCCTCGGGTCCGACACGGCGATGGTCTCGGGTTTGGGGTGTTACAATTTTATTGGTATCGAGCCACGGTTTAGTCGATTCTAGGACTACTGTGATGTGTTTGGGGTCTAGCTATACATGGCATTAAATGATGAATCGATAGTGTGATGATTACGACAATTCGACTTTGTGTTTGTTGTAGCAATGGATCCGATCCCAACCGGCGATAGCTGATGATGTGGAGAGTGTGGCGCTTTGCCCAGCGCAAGGGACAGCGCCGGCGGACTCTCAACCTATGGCCAGCAATCCTAATGACGAGGCTAGGCAAGCCTTTTATAGTGTAATGAGCGAATGGTTTAATCAATACATTCGAACCAACACTACTTCCACAACCTCCATTCCCGACAAATGCAACCCCGCACCTACAATACCTCCGGTGACTGACCAAATAAGGTCAAGTAAGCCCCGATCGATAGGATTGAAAACATGGGGCCACTTGAATTTAAGGCTACGGATGATGATGATGCCGAGCACGCTGAATTTTGGTTAGATAACACTATCAAGGGTGCTTGATGAGGTATCTGTACACCCGATGAGTGCTTAAAGTGTACCATCTCCTTGCTACTGAGTCCGCCTACTATTGGTGGAGTACTCGACTTACGTGGTGCCTAGAGAGCAAGTGACTTGGGAATTCTTTCAAACCGAGTTCGAAAAAAGTATATCGATCGAGATTCATCGACCAAAAGCGGAGGAATTTCTTGATCTTAAGCAAGGTTCTATGTCCGTTACCGACTACGAGCGAAAGTTTGTGAGGCTTAGCCGTCTGCGAGAATGCATTTCGTCCGAAGCTATTATGTAAACGCAGCGAGGATGGGCTGAATGATGATATAAGGATGTTTGTTGGCATTCTCGAGATACGAGAGTTCGTAGTACTTGTTGAGCGAGCTTGTAAAGCCGAAGAGCTTAGAAAGGAGAAACAAAAAGCTGATGTGGGGATTGGAGAATTCCGAAAGAGGTCCTCGGGAAAGTCTCTTCAACAAGCATCGAAGAGATTTGAGATGATGCGAGCCGGTCTAGAGGCGTTTGGGCTTTTCTAGACTAGGGCGCGATCGACCCCTATGACCACACGAGTCACTTGATCCCGATGGTGGAAATGATCGCCGAGAGAGGCGGAGTGTCCACATTGTGGCAAATGGCATTCGGGAGCTGTTGGTTTCGTGATCGCTCCTGCTATAAGTGTGGATCGGCCGACCACTTTATGAAGGATTGCCCGAGGATGCATGAGCAGAATGTAAGTCGAGTGCAAACCGGGTGCTACCCTTTGCTCGAGGTAGGCCACCTAGAAATATGGGCAATGTCGTTGGCGGTCGAGAGGATTTAGAGATGCTACCATCGGATCTGAGGCTCGTGCTCTGCTAGGACTTATGCCATCTGCGCGCGCGAGGATCTTGCCTCTCCGGATGTTATTACGGTACTTTCACTCTTTTCAATACAAATGTGATTGCTTTGATTGACCCTGGTTCTACTCATTCATATATATGTGAAACCTTAGCATCCGATAAGACTTTGCCTATTGAGTCTCTTGAGTTTGTAATTCGGTGTCAAACCCTTGGGTCATTACGTGCTTGTTAACAAAGTGTGCAAGAAAAGTCCCCTAGTGTTCGAGGTTCTTGTTTTCGGCGGACTTAATGCTTTTGCCGTTCGATGAGTTCGATGTTATTCTTGGTTTGGATTGGTTGACCATGCGATGCGGTTGTAAATTGCAAGAGCAAGACTATCGATTTGAGGTCGCGAATAATGAAATAATTCGGGTTGAGTCCACGGACTTAAAGGGGTTGCCATTTGTAATATCGCGATGTTGGCCCGAAATATGTAAGAAAAGGTGCGAAGCGTACCTTGCGTCGTACTCGATGACAAGGAATCGAGAAGAAACCCGAATCTGTGCCGTGGTTTGTGAATACCGGATGTTTTCCAAAGAATTGCGGGTTTACCACTGTTCGGAAATAGAATTTGGCATCGAATTGGTACTGGTACCACTCCAATTTCGATAGCTCCGTATCATATGGCACCAACGGAATTAAAGGAGTTAAGCTCGGTTGCAAGAATTGGTGGATAGAGGTTTTGCTCGCCCGAGTTTTTCGCCTTGGGGTGCGCGGTGTTGTTCGTGAAGAAGAAGGATGGAACCATGCATTGTGCATCGACCATCGTCGACTTAATAAGCGACGATAAAGAACAAATATCCGTTGCCACGTATTGATGACTTGTTCGATCAAGCTGAAGGGAGCCTCGGTGTTCTCGAAAATAGATTTGAGATCGGGCTACTATCAATTGCGAATCCGAGATTGAGGCGTGCCTAAGGCGCCTTGAGCGAGATATGGTCACTATGAGTTCCTAGTGATGCCGTTTGGGCTCACTAATGCCCTACGGTATTTATGGATTTAATGAATCGGATCTTTAGACCATATTTGGATCGATTAAGTAGTCGTGTTCATTGATGACATCTTGGTCTATTCAAGAAATGAGACCGAACATCTTTGAACACTGCGGTTAGTCTTTGCAAATTTTACGGGACAAGCAATTATATGCTAAGTTCAGCAAGTGTGAGTTACGGTTAAGAGAGGTTAGCTTCTTGGGTCATGTGGTATCTGCATCGGGTATTCGAGTCGACCGAATAAAATTTCAGCCATACTAAATTGGAAGCCTCAGAAATATTCTTGAGGTTGAAGCTTTTTGGGGCTTAGGTTATTACCGATGATTTGTAAAGGCTTCTCAACGATAGCCACGCCGATGAAGCTACTCCAAAAGGACGTTAAGTTGAATGGACGGAGAAATGCCAAAAAGTTTCGATCAACTAAAAACTTATTTGGTGAAGCCCCAATTCTAGTGCAACCCGAGTCCGACAAAGAGTTTGTCATCTATAGTGACGCCTCTCTACTTGGGTTAGGTTGCGTATTAATGCAAGAAGGTCGAGTTGTGGCCTGTCGTCGAGGCAATTAAAGCCACATGAGAAAAATTATCCGACTCATGATCTCGAATTGGCGCCATCGTATTCGCCTTAAAGATTTGGCGACATTACTTATTTGGTGAAAGGTGCCATGTATACTCGGATCACAAAAGTCTCAAGTATTTGATGACCCAAAGAGACTTAAATCTGCGACAAAGGCGTTGGCTCGAGTGTTAAAGGATTATGAGTGATCATTGACTATCACCGGGAAAGGCGAATGTGGTTGCGGATGCCTTGAGTCGTAAATCGTTATTCACATTCTGACGATGAATGTGCACTTGTCTATCCGATCCGACGGTGTGTTAGTGGCTGAATTGAAAGCCAAACCATTATTGACACACCAAATTCGAGAAGCTCGAGAAAGTCGATGACGAGTTGGTTGCAAAAGCGGGCTGCGTGTGTTCGAACAAGGACTCGGAGTTTCAAATCGGCGATGACGATTGTTTGAGGTTCAAAAGTCGTCTGTGTGTCCCAAAGAATTGAACTCATTTCGATAATTCAGAATGAAGCCCATTGTAGCGAATGGCAATCCACGGGAAGTCGAAGATGTACAATGATTTGAAACGTCGGTTTTGGTGGCATGGTATGAAGCGAGACATCTCCGACTTTGTTTGAGATGTTTAATATGTCAACAAGTGAAAGCGGAACATCGGTGCCTTGAGATTACTTGACCAATCACGATACCCGAGTGGAAATGGGATCGAGTCACAATGGACTTTGTATCTGGGACCGCCATTGTCGTGAGTAAGAAGGATGCGGTTTGGGTCGTGGTAGATCGATTGACTAAGTCGGCCCACTTTGTCCCGTCGTCGGATTTTCAATGGACAAATTAGTGGAATTATACGTTTCTCAGTTGTGAAATTACGGGGTGCCTATTTCTATCGTGTCGGATAGAGATCCGAGATTTACCTCGCGATTTTGGAAAAAGTTGCAAGAAGCTTTGGGTACCAAGTTGCATTTCAGCACCGCCTTTCACCCCCAAACCGATGGTCAATCCGATCGGGTAATTCAGATACTTGAGGATATGTTAAGATGTTGCGTCCTCGAGTTTAGTGGTTCATGGGAACGGTATTTGCCGTTAATTGAATTCGCTTACAACAACGACTTTCAATCAAGTATTAAGATGGCACCCTACGAGGCCTTATGCGATTAAGTAAATGCCGTGCACGCCATTGTTTTGGTGAGCTCGGTGAAAGCAAGATTTACGGGTGGATTTGATTAGGGATCTGAGCAGAAAGTGAAAGTAATCCGTGAAAGTCGAAGATAGCCTCCGATCGTCGGAAGTCGACGTGGATCTGAAGCGTAAGGATGTCGAGTATCGGTGGGTGATAAAGTGTTTCTCAAGGTATCGCCTTGGAAAAAGATACTCGAGTTGGTAGTAAGGGCAAGTTGAGCCGAGGTTCATTGGACCATATGAGATATCGAGGCGAGTCGGTCCGATGGCATATCGCTTGATTTTGCCCCCGAACTCAAAAGGTTCACGATGTCTTTCATGTTTCGATGCTTGACGCTATAGATCCGATCCATCGCATGCGTGATTAGTCCATCGAAATTGAAATTCAAGCCAATATGAGGTATGAGGAAGAACCGATTCGTATCCTATCACGGAAGTGAAAGAGTTGCGAAACAAGCGGGTTCCACTAGTGAAAGTGTTATGGCTCAAGCACGGGATAGAAGAAGCTACTTGGGAGACCGAGAACTCTATGAAAGAGCGATATCCAAACCTATTTACGGTAAGATTTTCGAGGGACGAAAATTTCTTAAGTGGGGAGAGTTGTGACAGCCCAAAATTGACCCTAGTCGGAATGTGGTTTCGGGACCACAAAACCGAGGCATAAAAATAATTAAAATTTATTTTGATGCCTATAATATGTGTGCTCATGTATGACATTTTATGATGATTGATTTAGTGTTATAAAGGTGAATTCCACTAGAAAGGACTTAGTAGTGAACTTTGAAAGTACGATAGGAAATGTGTGATGACTAATTAGAGCATGCATGCAAAATAATGGACTTGCATGTCAAATTCCCTTTTACAAGTGATGGCGGCCATGACAAAGAGATATGGGCTAAACATGTCATGAAACATGTTTTGTTGGGCATTAGGGAGAAATAATAAACAAATAAGCATGGGTAAGAAAAGAATGAAAAAAAAATGTGTGAGAGAGTAGCATTCCCCCATTGCCGTGCAACCAAGAAGAAAACAAAAAATTGTTCATCCTTGTTCTCTCCTTTTGGCCAAAAATACTAAGAGGAAGAGGGATTTTGCTTCATTTCCTTTGTTTAGAAGAGATCTAGAAGGTGATTTGGCTAAATTTGCATCAAGAGTAAGGTATGTATGAGGTTGTGTTGGGAGTTTCATGCATGTTTTGGTTGCTAATTTGATGTGCATGTTAGCCATGGCTCAAATCTTTGTTATGCCATGGAAATGGCATTTGGCCAAAGTTGTTATGGTGATAAAGCCATTGCATGCTAAGTGTGAAACTTGATGATGATGCATGCAATGATGGATTGTCTACTCATGAGTAAGATTTTGAGCTCTTTTTTGTTTTATCATGATTGAAGTTGAAAAGAAGCATGATTGTCATATTCGGCCATGATGCATTCTTGAGCATGATTCATGCTTCTTGCATGTTAGTTAAAATTTGTGTTTTGGATGGCTATGGACACCTTGAAATTCGGCCATGCTCATATATGCATATATATGATTGCACATTATGTTTTGGTTATGAACTAAGTGATGAATATATTGGTTTAAAGAAGAAGATGTGGAAGAATGCTTGTGAAATTGCAAGCACAATTGACCTAGCACACATGTAGGTGCTTGATGCTATATTATAAGTTTTGGGCCACAATGTGCAAAGCATTAATTAGTAAATTGCATGCTGTTTTTGTGAGGTATTAAGTGCAAAATTGACCTCAACATGTACATGAATATTAGGCCTTGGGTAGCCTATTGAAGGCCTTAGCATTTCCTTGATGCTCGAATAAATTGTATTGAATTGCTTGATGTAGTATAAAATGTGCATGACCATTGTGTATTCAAGCTAAAGGGTGGCCATATGACCATTTAAACTCCTTGTCATATTCGGCCAAAAACTAGCACAATGAGGTTTTAATAAATTGAATTTGTTTGAATTAGCTCAAGAGCTTAGAAGACCACAATTGGACAAGGGAAGGAAAAGGTGATCGAATAGCGAAAAAGCCGTTCGACAACATCCGAGGTAAGTCCTCAAGAAGTGACCGTACTTGAATTGTGTGAAATAAAGTATGGATGTGTATTGATTATTGATTGTGTATGCATGAGTATTTGAATTCTACGGGCTAAGTCCAGAAGGCGAATATGCTTGTGACTATAATTGCGTTTGAGCCTTAGTAACGAAAATGAATTATGTATGTCCAATGATAATTGATGTATGTGTTCATGGGAAATTGAATGATATCCGGGCTAAATCCCGAAGACAATTATGCTGGAAATTATATCCGGGTTAAGACCCGAAGGCAATTGCGCTAGTGGCTACATCCGGGCTAAGACCCGAAGGCATTCGTGCGAGACATTTTATCCGGGCTAAGACCCGAAGGCATTGGTGCACGTGATTATATCCGGTTATATTCCGAAGAATCTTGGGCTGGAGGTGAGTGTTGGTTGCTGTAATGAATTCAATTAGCACACTCGAAAAGCCCAAAGGATAAGGTACGTTATATGTGCATTGGAAAGTCGACATGTTTGAGCAACATTCGCTCAATCGACTAATGAATTTCAGTTATTGAATTGATTGATACTTTGTGAAATTATGTAATGATGAAGTGTGAAGTAGGAATGTGTACAAATGAAATGATGCATTTGGCTATGTGAATGTATTGCTGTAATTAGAGTTGATTATATTCCTTGAGACTTACTAAGCATAAAAATGCTTACCCGTTGCTTTGGCTCTCGGTTTTCTAGATTTCGCTCGAGGCAATCGGATTTGGGATCGTTGAAGTCGAAGTCATCCACACTATCAAGCCTCCATTTTGGTACAAAATTTTGGTTGAACTTGAGATGGCATGTATAGGACTACCCTTGTTTGTTAAATATGTTGTAATGTAAGTATATACGGCCATGCGAAAATGGCTCGAAAAGGAAGCATGAACTTAGACTAATTGTGGGTTGTATGTATATATTTGGTGTCATGATGTGGCTATGGCTTGGAAATGGGAATGTTGGTCATATGATCAGCCATTGGCATGGTTAAAATGATCATATATGAACCTATGTATGGCAAGACTAGTTGAATCATGGAGACTACCAAATAGGTAAGTCCTACCTTAAAACAGATGCTGCCAGCTGCAGTGGCGTGAATGTAAAAATCACCAAAATTCATAGGAATGGAATTAAATAGTGAATAAGCTATGTAAATGAACCTTGATGAGTCTATTTTCATATGGAAGAAACGAAATGGTCATAGGAGTTACAGGTTAAGAGATATTAAAGCTATTGTGAGACAGGGCCAGAATGGTTTCTGGGTTCCCTGTCGCAACTTTAAAAATTCACTATAAATTATCCAAAAATAATTAGGAGACATACCTTATATGTACAGATTCCATTTTGAGTCTAGTTTCATTAGAAATAAACGACACCAGCATTAAATCCCTGTACAGAGAGATATTAAAGTTATACCGCGCGAAGGTCAGAGCAGTCGATCCCTGTAACATGGGTAACTTTAACTAATAAACTGTACCAATTGGCCGGACCAAAAATCCTAGAAATAAAACCATGGATGTATATATGAGTCTAAATTCAGGAAAATTTACGAAACCAGTTTCGAGTTTTGAAACTCGAGATATGATTTTAAGGCGACAGTGACGCAGTTTTCCAGCCTGACTGGAAATGTCAAATTGGTGGGCAAAAACATGTGAACTTGGCTTGTTAACCCCTCGGGTCCGACACCGGCGATGGTCTCGGGTTTGGGGTGTTACAAATATAAGAGTGGGTTGACCCCGGGTCAATCAAAGCAACAACATATATTTTATGAATAGAAAAGGTACCTGTGATCATGTCAGGAGACTTTGCCTCTTCACGAACATGAATAGTGTAAATCCTTGCAGGCGCTCTACCCTCGAACCTCATTATAGCATCTCCTGGCGTACCTCTGCTAACAGCCATGCTTTCAGGGTTCTTTTGTGATATACCCCTCAAAGGAGCACTACTTGCTTTCACTTCTTACTTTTTCTCTCTCTCTCTTCCATTTTAGGACAGTTTCAAATGAAATGTTCCAATGATCCACACTTAAAATAGCTCCTTTAATTCCCCCGACACTCGCCGAAGTGACGCCTACCACATTGCAAACATTCTGCCATATTTGGCCAAACACTACCGACGCTAGCAACAGAAGTGGTCTGGGCTCTAGAAGTTGTGTTCTATCGATTCTTGTTTCTATTCGAAAACCCCACTGATGCATTCAATCGAGTAGTGAATTCCTTTGATCTCTTAGACGAGGATTGATGTGACTTCCCCATCTGTATCTTCTTTGAGTCTTGCGACTCAAAAGCTGCTTTCCTCCTCTCTTTTACCAGCTCCTCAACCTTGCATGCTATCTCAACAAACACTACAAATTCTTTTAGTTCTAGGATGCCAAAAAATACTCGAATATCCTTATTTAAACCATCCTCAAACCTTTTACACATGGCGGCTTCTAAGGACATGCACTCTCGCACTGAGTTTCACAAACTCCCATTCATACTCCATCGCTGTCCTACTACCTTTCTTTAACTCTAGAAATTCTTTCCTCTTTTGATCTATGAACCTTTGGCTAATATACTTTTTCTGAAATTCATCCTGGAAGAATTCCCAAGTGATCCTCTCTCTCGGTATTATGGACACGAGAGTATTCAACCACTAGTAAGCCAAATCCCGTAGGAGTGACACTGCACACTTCACGCACTTTTCAGGCGTGCAAGATAATTCATCAAATACCCTAATGGTATTCTCTAACCAAGACTCTGCTTTCTCCAGGTCGTCATCTAAGTTAACCCAAAATTCCTCAACCCCTTACTTCCTAATCTTATCTATCGGAGGCTTCTCCCTCCTGATCAAGTCTGCGCCTTGCAGAGCTACCGGGGCATACTGAGGAATCGGAGGAGGTGGGGTAGGTGGAGTGTTCGGATTCGCGTGAACGAACTCTATGTACCAAGCGTCCATCATTCGGAGATAGGCTTTTATAGCCCCTCTGCCTTGGCCTATAGTCACGAGATCACTCTCAACTGGCACGGTCCCTGCAGTGGGAGCTGGCGCATTACTCTCCACGTCATCCGCTGTGGCTCTATCAGGATCCATTTACTATATATATATAAAAATATAGTTTATAATCGTCAAAAGTCTTCACACTATCAATATACAGTTATGACATGTATAGCTAGACTCGTACTCTTGGTAGGTTAGTCCTAGAACCGACTAAACCATAGCTTTGATACCACTAAATGTAACACCCCACACCCGTACCCTACGCCGGGACGAAATACAAGGTGTTACCTAACTCGGTCACATACAAACACATTTCTTAGTCCTCAAAATTTATTCTAATTTAAAACTTTTCCAATTCTTTATCAAGAACTTCATAACAAAGGCCTACAAGGTTCCATCCGCCATTTAAAACCATTAGGGAATGATTCGAATCTTCCCACAAACTATGAAAAATATTAGTAGATATAGGGGCACATGCCCGTGTGGGAGGGGCAACACGTCCATGTGACCAATTTGACATGGTTAAGCTATTTGCCCGTGTGGCTTGCATGGCCTAGTCAATAAAGGGACACGCCCGTGTCCTTCACACGGCCATAACAAGCTCGTGTCTTAGCCAATATGCAAAAACATGAACATTCTATTTCTGACGTCAGGATCCCCAAATTGTCACACAGTCAAGGCACACGCCCGTGTACTAGGCCGTGTCCTTCGCATGACTGAGACACACGGCCATGCCTCTTCCTGTGTATTTACTACCATGCATACTGACTTGAAAATTTTACATACAGGGGACACACAGCCGGAGCACACGCCCATAAGGCAGACCGTGTGTCACACACGGCCTAAACACATGCCTGTGTGTCTACCCGTGTAGACAATATGAGGCTATTTACTAAGCCTCTTTGCCACCCTCACTTACAAAACCTACACATTAGCAACCAAAACCAATACAAGGCATCTCATGCAACCAAATCAGCCACAATAAACAAAATTCCATGTGTGCATTTTACTCATCTATGAAGATAACATCCTTGTATATAATCAAAATGGATATTAGCCATAATTCGAGTCTTAGTACAAAATGAGAAAATTATCCCAAGCCAACACATTTGGCCAAATTCATAATAACCCAAAACACAAGCCTAATTCCCTATACATGCCATATTCAAAAAACTATACCGAATGCTTCGATTGATAGTGTGATCAATATCTCTGACTTTCGTTGATCCTTGAACTAGATAGGCGGCACTATAAGAAAATAGAAAAGAAGAGGGACTAATCATGAAGCTTAGTAAGTTGCACATAAATGAATATACAACATATATTTACCATTCATCAATAAGCTCATAACATACAAATGGGCATAAGCAAGACTTACTAATCAATATTTAGTACACATCATATATCATAAAATGGGCTCATATTCGATATATAACAAACAGGCACTTGTACCACTCACAACAAGGTTATAATTTCCTCGTTAACTTGAAATCATAACTTTCACCGTTGAACCATTTGGAACACTATTAGATATTCATTAAGCCTCAAACATGGGGTAAGGTTCCGATGCCATATCCCAGACATGGTCTTACACAAGCTCTAGCATATCTATGTCGATGTTGTGTCGCATACATGGTCTTACACTGACACATCTCATAGCCGATGCATGTCCCAGACATATCTTACATTGACTTATGTTTCGAGGCCGATGCATGTCCCATACATGTCTTACACTAGCACTTGTCTCGAGGCCGATGCCATGTCCCAGACATGGTCTTACACTGGCTCTCATAATGTGGTTGATGCATTTCTCATACATGTCTTACACTAGCTCACAATAACCCATTTGTTATGGCATTAATATCCGATTTATTTACTAGGTTTAAACATGAACTCTACTATCTCTATTACCATCATGCTTTCTCAATTCCACAATCAAGCAATTCATGCTATATTAAATTCAAGTACAATTCAACACCTACATTAATATTGTAGTTCTATTATTTACATACAACTTACCTTAGATTACAAAATGTGGTGACTAGTCAATTTAATAGATTTGCTTGGCTTTCCCCTAGTTTAAGTTCAGATGTGGTGATTCTTGATCTATAATCACAAAATGCACTTATTTAGTCTAAATAAAATTTAGCAATCGAAAATTCATATCTTTGGTAAAATGACCATTTTGCCCCTAGACTTTGACAAAATGACCATCTTACCCCTAGGCCCGAAAATTGATTTTTATCAAATTTCTTCATATCTTAAGCTTAGCCGAGCCCCTATTCCTTTTATAGCAACTTGTAATTCCCACTATTTCACATATTTAGCATCTATTTTACAACTTATGCAAAATGGTCCTTTTAGGTGTTTTCATGTTAACACCTTTCACAAAAGTTGTTCATAACACACCTAAGACTTATTTTCTTCATAAAAACTCTACAAACATTACAAACCATTTCATGGAAAAACCTTACACTCTTGATCATTTTGCAAAATAGTACCCTCATTTGAAAGCCTATGGTTCAAGGGTCTCAAAAGTATAAAAATATTAAAGAAAAGCCATTAAAATCACTTACTTGTGAAGGCTTAAAGTTGCTGAAGTTTCAAGCTATTAAAGCACCATTTCATTGCTGAAAATTTTGGTCAAAAGAAAGGATGGAGAAAAGAAAATGATAGCTAGGCTTTTTCACATCATTATAGTACACTGTCATCAACATTACCTAATGTTGACTTTACCACACTTTCATCTCTCATGGCCGGCCAAGCTTTCACAATAGGGTCTAATTTCCCTTTAAAGACCCCTAATCTTTATTCTCTAACTATTTCACACTTTTAGCTATCAATTTAGGACTTTTGCATTTTATTTGATTTAGTCATTTTTTTCTCAATTGAGCTTACGAACGTCAAAATTAACTCACCAAATTTTTTATACACTAATATAAACATGCAATGAATGTGACAGCCCAAAACTGACCCTAGCCGGGAAGTGGTTTCAGGACCGCTAAACCGAGTCACCGAAATGTTTGAATGTAAAATTTATTGTCTAGAATATGTAATTATGAATGTGTGAAAATTTCAAGTTCCGATTTAGCCGATTGCATGTGAATTCAGTTAGTAGGACTTGTGTGACACTTTTGAAAAGTGAAAGGCTAATTTATAAGGACCTAATAGTGCATATAGTCAAAGGGGAGGACTTGCATGTCAAATTTCCCCCCCAAGTTGTAGTGGCCGGCCATGACAAGGAATCATGGGCTAAACATGTCATGAAACATGTTTTGTTGGGCATTAGGGAGAAATAATAAACAAATAAGCATGGGTAATAAAGAAAGAAAAGAAAAAAAATGTGAGTGTGAGTGTGAAACCCCATTGCCGTGTATTGTAGATGAAAAAAAGAAAAAAAATTGTTCATCCAACCTTGCATTCTCTCTTGACCGAAAATACTAGAGGAAGGAAGGAATTTTGCTTCATCTTTGTTTTGGAAGAGGATTAGGAAGAGGTTGGCTAAACTTGCATCAAGATTAAGGTATGTTTGAGATTGTGCCATGAAATTCATGCATGTTTTTAGTTGCTAGCTTGGTGTTCTTGGTAGCCCATGGTTCAAATCTTTGCAATGTCATGGGAATGAAATTCGGCCAAAGTAAATGTGGTGTAAATGCCATTGCATGCTAAATATCAAGCTTGATAATGATACATGTGATGGGGGATTGAGGACTCTTAGATTTTCTTTTAGCATTTTCGAATGAGATGATAAGTTTTTGTTTAATCATGACCAAAATTATGGTGTTGTGATGTATTCGCCATGGTACATCCAAAAGTGTGATTTATGCTCATTGCATGGAAAGTAAGATTTGTGTTTTGAAATTTTGTTCGTGTTTAGTTACAATCAACTTGAGATTCGGCTCTAGCATATATATATGTATATATGTTGTACATGATGTATTGGTATGACATATATACTATTTCAAGGTGTATATTTGCTTGTGATGATGTTTCGATCATGAAGGAAATGATAGATGTGTATTGAGTTACATTATGGAATGCATTAGTTAGTAAAATGTATGCTGTTTTTTTGGTGTGGTATAAAGTGTATAATTGGCCTCAACATGGACATGCATATTCGCCACATGAGGGAAATTGGTGTGCATGCACTCGGTTAGAGGCAAGCATATTGATGCCTATTCTTGGCTTAGAAAATTCGCTAAGAGGAATATTAACTAATGTGTTGAGTTCGACTCATGATTTCGTACATATCGACTTTGATGCCAAATGAGTATATATATTGGCTAAGTACCTTGAATTCCTCTTCGATGCTCAAATGATTAAATCAATTTATTTGTCAAATTAAGCTCAAGAGCGGAGGGAGCTAAATCCGATAAAGGGAAGGAAAAAGTAGTCGAGTAGCCGTCGAAATCGCTCGACAACATCCAAGGTAAGTTCTTGAGTAATAGAGCTTAAATTCTGAAATGATTAGATCATGTTTAAAGCAAATTAAAATCATGCTCTTTGTGTGTGGCTATTGAGCCGAAATTGCAAGTGTAAAAAGTGCCTTATGTTTGAGTTTTGCTATTGAAAATGAAATACGAATGTGTCATAATTTATTGACATTTGTGCTCGGTTATTCGAATGATGTCCGGGCTAAGTCCCGAAGGCTTTGTGCTAAGTGACTATATCCGGACTAGGATCTGAAGGCATTCGTGCGAGTTAAAACATCCGGGCTAATCCCGAAGGCTTTGTGCAAGTTACTAAACCCGGGTTAAGTCCCGAAGGCATTCGTGCAAGTCGCTATAACCGGGCTTCGTCCCGAAGGCATTTGAGCGAGTCGTTATATCCGGTTAAATTCCAAAGGTACGTGATTCTAGAATAAGTAATCTTGCTGAAAAATTTCAGTTAATGCGCTTGAGGAAAATTCCAGCAATGAGGTATGTTCATATGAGCTTGAATCAGTTGATTCCCTTCGAATAATATTCGCTCAGTCGAGTAATGAGTTTCCGGTATGTGACTAAGGTGATCCCTTATGTATGATCATAGGGGTTGAAATGTGAAATGAGTATGATATTGAGAGTTTGTACATATGAAATTATCCGTTAGCTTTATGAATGCTAAGCTTTTGTTGTGCTGGAATTTCTTGCTCAAACTTACTAAGCATAAATTGCTTACTCCGTTTCCTCTGTTTCCTTTGTCTTATAGATTTTGCTCGTTAGCTATCGGATTCGGGATCCTTGAAGTTGAAGTCATCCACACTATCAAAGCCCCCATTTTGGTACTCTTTTAGTTGAACTTTGGATATGGCATGTATAGGACTACCCTCGGTTGTTTTCAAGTGCTTTTGTGATGTATATATGTACGGCCATGCGAAAATGGTTCGTAAAAGTGGAGTACGGAATTAGACCATTTGTGGTTTGTAATTTTATATGGTTTCATGATGTTATTATGGATTGGAATGGGAGTGTTGGTCACATGATCAGCCATTGGAATGGCTAAACATGATCATAGGAGGACCTATGTATGACTAGACTATAGTTGGTCCATGGAAACTACAAAATAGGTAAGGCCTACCATAAAAACGGATGCTGCCAAGTTGCAGTGATGTGGATGTGAAAAATCACCAAAATTTGTAGAAAGGGTATTAAATTGTGAATAAGTTATGTAAACGAACCTTGACGAGTGTATTTTCATATGAAAGTAACGAAACGATCATATGAACAGTATACCGAGAGATATTAAAGTTCTCGTGAGACAGGGCCAGAACAGTTTCTGGGTCCCCTATCGCAACTTTGAAAATTTACTATAAATTATCCAGAAAGAATCAGAAGCCATACCTTATATGTGAAGATTCCATTTTGAGTCTAGTTTCATTAGAAACAAACGGAACCAGTATTAAAGCCCTGTACAGAGAGATATTCAAGTTGTAACGCCAAAATGTCAGCATAGTCGACCCCTGTAACATGGGTGACTTTAACTAATAAACTGTACCAATTGGCCGACCAAAAATTCTAGAAATAAATCCATGGATGGATATATGAGTCTAAATTTAGGGAAAATTTACGAAATCAGTTTCGAGTTTTGAAACTCAAGATATGATTTTTAAGGTGTGATGACGCAGTTTTCCAACTGTCTGGAAATGCCAAATTGGTCGGTACTTTAAGAGGATTTGTCTCGTTAACCCTCGTGTCCCTACACCGCGATGGTCTCGAGTTGGGTGTTACAATTTTATTGGTATCGAGCTACGGTTTAGTCGATTCTAGGACTACCGTGATATGTTTGGGGTCTAGCTATACATGCCATATAGAGATAAATTGATAGTGTGGTGATTTCGACAATCTGAATTTGTGTTTGTTTATAGCAATGGATCCGATCCCA
Organism: Gossypium arboreum; assembly: GCF_025698485.1. Lineage (NCBI taxonomy): Eukaryota > Viridiplantae > Streptophyta > Magnoliopsida > Malvales > Malvaceae > Gossypium > Gossypium arboreum. The sequence goes on from NC_069082.1 coordinate 36,236,494, forward strand.
ACCGAGCAATAGATGATGATGTGGAGAGTGTGGCGCTTGCTCAGCGCAAGGGACAAATGGCCGGCGGACTCTCAACCTATGGCCAACAATCCGAATGATGAGGCTAGGCAAGCCTTTTATAGTGTGATGAATGATTGGTTCAACCAATACATTCGAACTAACACTACTGTTCCACAACCTCCATTCCCGACTAATGCAACCCCGCACCTACAATACCTCCCAGAATCGACCAAATAAGGTCAAGTAAGCCCCGATCGGCGGATTCGAAAACATGGGGCCTTGAATTTAAAGCTACGGATGATGACGATGCCGAGCAAGATGAATTTTGGTTGGACAACACTATCCGGGTGCTCGATGAGCTATCTTGTACACCTGATGAGTGCTTAAAGTGTACCATCTCCTTGCTACGCGATTCCGCCTACTATTGGTGGAGTAATCTGACTTCTGTAGTGCCTAGAGAGCAGGTAACTTGGGAGTTCTTTCAAACCGAGTTTGAAAAAAGTATATCGATCGAGATTCATCGACCAAAAGCGAGGGAATTTCTTGATCTTAAGCAAGGCTCTATGTCGATTCGACACTGAACGAAAATTTGTGAGGCTTAGCCGTCTGCTGCGAGAATGCATTTCGTCCAAGCTATTATATGTAAACGCCGAGGATAGGCTGAATGATGATATAAGGATGGTCGTTGGCATTCTCGAGATACGAGAGTTCGTAGTACTTGTTGAGCGAGCTTGTAAAGCCGAAGAGCTTAGAAAAGAGAAACAAAAAGTTGATGTGGGAACTGGAGAATTTTGAAAAAGGTCCTCGGAAAAGTCTCTTCAATGGACATCGAAGAGATTTCGAGATCTTGTGAGCCGGTCTAGAGGCGCCGGGCTTTTCTAGGCGAGATCGCGATCGACCCCTGTGACCACACGAGTCACTTGATCGCTGATGGTGGAAATGATCACGAGAGAGCGGAGTGTCGCATTATGGCAAATGACATTCGGGAGTCAGAGGTTCCGTGATCGCCCTGCTATAAGTGTGGATCACCGACCACTTTATCAAGGATTGCTCGAGGTTGCTTGAACAAAATGTAAGTCAAAGTGGAAACCCGGTGCTACCCTTGCTAGAGGTAGGCCATCCAAATGCGGCAACGCTTAGTGGCGGTCGAGAGGGTCAAGAGATACTACAACAAGACCCGAGGCTCGTGCTCTGCTAGGACTTATGCCATACGCAAGACGCCGAGGATCTTGCCTCACCGGATGTTATTACCGGTACTTTCACTCTTTTCGATACTAATGTGATTGCTTTGATTGACCCCGGTTCTACTCATTCTTATATATGTGAAACCTTAGCATCCAAAGAAGACTTTGCCTATTGAGTCTCTGAGTTTGTAATTCGAGTCAAACCCCTTGGGTCATTACGTGCTTGTCAACAAAGTGTGTAAGAAAAGTCCCTAGTGTTACGAGGTTCTTGTTTTCCCGGACTTGATGCTTTTCTTTGTTCGATGAATTGACGTTATTCTTGGTTTGGATTGGTTGACCATGCACGATGCGGTTGTAAATTGCAATAGCTAAGACTATCGATTTGAGGTGCGCGAATAACGAGATAATTCGGGTTGAGTCTACGGACTTAAAGGGTTGCCGGTGTAATATCGCAATGTTGGCCCGTAAATATGTAAGAAAAGGGTGCGGCGTACCTTGCATATGTGCTCGATGACAAGGAGTCGAAAAGAAACCCGAATCTGCTAGTGGTTTGTGAATACCGGATGTTTTCCACGAAGAATTGCGGGTTTATCACTGTTCAGAAATAGAATTTGGCATCGAATTGGTACCGGTACCACTCCAATTTCGATAGCTCCGTATCGTATGGCACCAACGGAATTAAAGGAGTTGAAAGCTCGGTTGCAAGAATTGGTGGATGAGGTTTTGCTCACCCGAGTTTTTGGCCTTGGGTGCGCCGGTGTTGTTTGTGAAAAGAAGGATGGAACCATGAGGTCGTGCAGATCGACTATCGTCGACTTAATAAAGCGACGATAAAGAACAAATATCCGTTATCACAGATCGATGATTTGTTCGATCAACTGAAAGGAGCCTCAGTGTTCTCGAAAATAGATTTGAGATCGGGCTATTATCAATTGCGAATTCGAGATTCGGACGTACCCAAGACTGCCTTCAGAATGAGATATGGTCACTACGAGTTCCTAGTGATGCCGTTTGGGCTTACTAATGCCCCTACGGTATTTATGGATTTGATGAATTTGATCTTCAGACCATATTTGGATCAGTTCGTAGTCATATTCATTGATGACATCTTGGTCTATTCAAGAAATGAGACCGAACATCTTTGAACACCGAGGTTAGTCTTTGCAAATTTTACGGGATAGGCGGTTATATGCTAAGTTCAAGAAGTGTGAGTTCGGATAAGAGAGGTTAGCTTCTTGGGGCATGTGGTATCTGATCGGTATTCGAGTCGACCAACAAAATTTTAGCCATACTTAATTGGAAGCCTCAGAAATATTCTTGAGGTTCGAGCTTTTTGGGCTTCTTAGGTTATTACCGACGATTTGTAAAGGTTTCTCAATGATAGCCACGCCAATGATGGCTTACTCCAAAAGGATGTTAAGTTCGAATGGACGGAGAAATGTCGAAAAGTTTCGATCAATCGAAAACTTATTTGATGAAGCCCCAATTCTAGTGCAACCCGAATCGGGCAAAGAGTTTGTCATTTATAGTGACGCATCCCTACTTGGGTTGGGTTGCGTATTGATGCAAGAAAGGCGAGTTGTGGCCTATCGTCGAGACAATTAAAGGCACATGAGAAAATTATCCGACCCATGATCTCGAATTGGTCGCCATCGTATTCGCCTTAAAGATATGGCGACATTACTTATTTGGTGAGAAGTGCCATGTGTATTCGGATCACAAAAGTCTCAAATATTTGATGACCCAAAGAGACTTAAATCTGCGACAAAGACGTTGGCTCGAGTTGTTAAAAGATTATGAGCTCGTCATTGATTATCACCCGAAAGGCTAATGTGGTTGCGGATGCCTTAAGTCGGAAATCACTATTTGTTTCTGACGATGAATGTACACTTGTCTATCTTACCCGACAATGTGTTAGTAGCGAATTAAAGGCCAAACCATTGTTGGCTCATCAAATTCGGAAGCTCGAAAGTTGATGAGGAGTTGCTTGCAAAACGAGCTAAGTGTGTTACGAACAAGGAATCGGAGTTTCAAATTGATGATGACGATTGTTTGAGGTTCGAAGTCGTCGTGTGTTCCAAAGAATTGAACTTATTTCGATAATTCAATGAAGCCCATTGTAGCCGAATGGTAATCCACCCGGGGAGTACGAAGATGTACAACAATTTGAAACGTCGGTTTTGGTGGCATGGTATGAAACGAGACATCTCCAACTTTGTTTGAGATGTTTAATATGTCAACAAGTGAAAGCGGAACATCAAGTGCCTTGAGGATTACTTCACCGATCACGATACCCGAGTGGAAATGGGATCGAGTCACAATGGAATTTGTATCCGACCGCCATTGTCGTGAGTAAGAAGGATGCGGTTTGGGTCGTGGTAGATAGATTGACTAAGTCGGCTCACTTTGTCCCGTGACGCACGGATTTTTCAATGGACAAACTAGCGAATTGTACGCTTCTCGATTGTGAGATTACACGGGTGCCTATTTCCATCGTGTCGGATAGAGATCCGAGATTTACCTCGCGATTTTGGAAGAAGTTGCAAGAATCTTTGGGTTCCAAGTTACATTTCAGCGGCGCTTTTCACCCCAAACCGATGGTCAATCCGGCGGATAATTCAAATACTTGAGGATATGTTGAGATGTTGCATCCTCGAGTTCGATGGTTCATGGGAACGGTATTTGTCTTTGATTGAATTCGCTTATAACAATAGTTTTCAATCAAGTATTAGGATGGCACCTTACGAGGCTTTGTACGGTCGTAAATGTCGTACACCATTGTTTTGACCGAGCTCGGTGAAAGCAAAATTTTCGGGTGGATTTGATTAGAGATTTGAGCAGAAAGTGAAAGTAATCCGTGAAAGTCGAAGATAGCCTCGATCGTCGAAGTCGTGACGCGGATCTGAAACGTAAAGATATCGAGTATCGGTGGGAGATAAAGTGTTTCTCAAGGTTTCACCTTGGAAAAGATACTCGATTCTACCGTAAGGGCAAGTTGAGCCGAGGTTCATTGGGCCATATGAGATATCGAAGCGAGTCGTTCAAGTGGCATATCGTCTAATTTTGCCCCCTGAACTCGAAAAGATTCACGACGTCTTTCATGTTTCGATGCTTCGACGCTATAGATCTGATCCATCGCACATGATTAGTCCATCAGAGGTTGAAATTCAAGCCAATATGAGTTATGAGGAAGAACCGATTCGTATCCGCACGTGAAGTGAAAGAGTTGCGAAACAAGCGGGTTCGCTAGTGAAAGTGTTATGGCTCAAACACGGGATAGAAGAAGCTACTTGGGAAAACAAGAACTCTATGAAAGAGCGATACCCAACCCTATTTTACGGTAAGATTTTTGGGACGAAAATTTCTTAAGTGGGGAGAGTTGTGACACCAAAACCGACCCTAGTCGGGAAGTGGTTTGGGACCGCTAAACCGAGTCACCGAAATGTTTGAATGTAAAATTTATTGTCTAGAATATGTAATTATGAATGTGTGAAAATTTCAAGTTCTGATTTAGCCGATTGCATGTGAATTCAGTTAGTAGGACTTGTGTGACACTTTTGAAAAGTGAAAGGCTAATCTATAAGGACCTAATAGTGCATGTAGTCAAAGGGGAGGACTTGCATGTCAAATCCCCCAAGTTGTAGTGGCCGGCCATGACAAGGAATCATGGGCTAAACATGTCATGAAACATGTTTTGTTGGGCATTAGGGAGAAATAATAAACAAATAAGCATGGGTAATAAAGAAAGAAAAGAAAAAAAATGTGAGTGTGAGTGTGAAACCCCATTGCGTGTATTGTAGATGAAAAAAGAAAAAAATTGTTCATCCAACCTTGCATTCTCTCTTGACCGAAAATACTAGAGGAAGGAAGGAATTTTGCTTCATGTTTGTTTTGGAAGAGGATTAGGAAGAGGTTGGCTAAACTTGCATCAAGATTAAGGTATGTTTGAGATTGTGCCATGAAATTCATGCATGTTTTTAGTTGCTAGCTTGATGTTCTTGGTAGCCCATGGTTCAAATCTTTGCAATGTCATGGGAATGAAATTCGGCCAAAGTAAATGTGGTGTAAATGCCATTGCATACTAAATATCAAGCTTGATAATGATACATGTGATGGGGGGGATTGAGGACTCTTAGATTTTCTTTTAGCATTTTCGAATGAGATGCTAAGTTTTTGTTTAATCATGACCAAAATTATGGTGTTGTGATGTATTCGCCATGGTACATCCAAAAGTGTGATTTATGCTCATTGCATGGAAAGTAAGATTTGTGTTTTGAAATTTTGTTCGTGTTTAGTTACAATCAACTTGAGATTCGGCTCTAGCATATATATATGTATATATGTTGTACATGATGTATTGGTATGACATATATACTATTTCAAGGTGTATATTTGCTTGTGATGATGTTTCGATCATGAAGGAAATGATAGATGTGTATTGAGTTACATTATGGAATGCATTAGTTAGTAAAATGTATGCTGTTTTTTTGGTGTGGTATAAAGTGTATAATTGGCCTCAACATGGACATGCATATTCGCCACATGAGGGGAAATTGGTGTGCATGCACTCGGTTAGAGGCAAGCATATTGATGCCTATTCTTGGCTTAGAAAATTCGCTAAGAGGAATATTAACTAATGTGTTGAGTTTGACTCATGATTTCGTACATATGCGACTTTGATGCCAAATGAGTATATTTATTGGCTAAGTACCTTGAATTCCTCTTCGATGCTCAAATGATTAAATCAATTTATTTGTCAAATTAAGCTCAAGAGCGAGGGAGCTAAATCCGATAAAGGGAAGGAAAAAGTAGTCGAGTAGCCGTTTAAATCGCTCGACAACATCCAAGGTAAGTTCTTGAGTAATAGAGCTTAAATTCGAAATGATTAGATCATGTTTAAAGCAAATTAAAATCATGCTCTTTGTGTGTGGCTATTGAGCGAAATTGCAAGTGTAAAAAGTGCCTTGTGTTTGAGTTTTGCTATTCAAAATGAAATCTGAATGTGTCATAATTTATTGACAATTGTGCTCGGTTATTGAATGATGTCCGGGCTAAGTCCCAAGGCTTTGTGCTAAGTGACTATATCCGGACTAGGATCCGAAGGCATTCGATGCGAGTTAATAAATCCGGGCTAATCCAGAAGGCTTTGTGCAAGTTACTAAACCGGGTTAAGTCCCGAAGGCATTCGTGCAAGTCGCTATAACCGGCTTCGTCCGAAGGTATTTGAGCGAGTCGTTATATCCGGTTAAATTCAAGGTACGTGATTCTAGAATAAGCAATCTTGCTAAAATTTCAGTTAATGCGCTTGAGAAAAATTCCAGCAATGAGGTATGTTCATATGAGCTTGAATCAGTTGATTCCTTGAATAATATTCGCCGATCGAGTAATGAGTTTCGGTATGTGACTAAGGTGATCCCTTATGTATGATCATAGGGGTTGAAATGTGAAATGAGTATGATATTGAGAGTTTGTACATATGAAATTATCCGTTAGCTTTATGAATGCTAAGCTTTTGTTGTGCTGGCATTTCTTGCTCAAACTTACTAAGCATAAATTGCTTACTCCGTCTCCTCTGTTTCTCTGTCTTATAGATTTTGCTCGTTAGCTATCGGATTCGGGATCCTTGAAGTCAAGTCATCCACACTATCAAAGCCCCATTTTGGTACTCTTTTAGTTGAACTTTGGATATGGCATGTATAGGACTACCCTCGGTTGTTTTCAAGTGCTTTTGTGATGTATATATGTACACCATGCGAAAATGGTTCGTAAAAGTGGAGTACGAATTAGACCATTTGTGGTTTGTAATTTTATATGGTTTCATGATGTTATTATGGATTGGAATGGGAGTGTTGGTCACATGATCAGCCATTGGAATGGCTAAACATGATCATAGGAGGACCTATGTATGACTAGACTATAGTTGGTCCATGGAAACTACAAAATAGGTAAGGCCTACCTTAAAAACGGATGCTGCCAAGTTGCAGTGACGTGGATGTGAAAAATCACCAAAATTTGTAGGAAGGGTATTAAATTGTGATAAGTTATGTAAACGAACCTTGACGAGTCTATTTTCATATGAAAGTAACGAAACAATCATATGAACAGTATACCGAGAGATATTAAAGTTCTCGTGAGACAGGGCCAGAACGGTTTCTGGGTCCCCTGTCACGACTTTGAAAATTTACTATAAATTATCCAGAAAGAATTAGAAGTCATTCCTTATATGCGAAGATTCCATTTTGAGTCTAGTTTCATTAGAAACAAACGGAACCAGTATTAAAGCCCTGTACAGAGAGATATTCAAGTTTTAACGCGTGAAGGTCAGCATAGTCGATCCCTGTAACATGGGTGACTTTAACTATTAAACTGTACCAATTTGCCCGACCAAAAATTCTAGAAATAAATCCATGGATGGATATATGAGTCTAAATTCAGGGAAAATTTACGGAATCAGTTTCTGAGTTTTGAAACTCAAGATATGATTTTTAAGGTGACAGTGACGCAGTTTTCCAGCCTGTCTGGAAATGTCGAATTGGTCGGTACTTTAAGAGGATTTGTCTCGTTAACCCCTCGTGTCCGACACCAGCGATGGTCTCGGGTTCGGGGTGTTACAATGACTCTAAAATAATAATAAAATAATTTATTTAACTATGGATTTGTAGTCTCAAGACCACTATTCCGACTAGGTCCTAAATCGGGCTGTTACATTACACCTTACCAAATGGCGCCGAAGGAGCTTGTGGAGCTTAAAGCTCAAATTCAAGAGTTACTAGATCGAGGATTCATCCGACCTAGTGTGTCTCCATGGGGAGCAACAGTTTTATTTGTGAAAAAGAATGATGGATCCATTCGTATGTGCATCGACTATCGGTAACTAAATAAGTTGACTATTAAAAACAAGTACCCCTTACCGAGGGTAGACGATCCATTCGACCATTTTTAAGGTGCTTCAGTTTTCTCTAAGATTGATCTTCGATCTGGGTACAATCAACTAAAAGTCAAAGAGGCTAATGTTTATAAGACATCGTTTAGAACTCGTTATGGTCATTATGAGTTCCTAGTGATGCCGTTTGGACTGACGAATGCACCAACAGCTTTTATGGATTTGATGAATCGAGTGTTCCAGCCCTACCTGAATCAATTCATAGTGGTTTTTATAGATGACATTCTGGTGTATTCGAGAACTGAGGATGAGCATGATGCACATCTCTGAGTTGTTTTGCAAATTCTGAGGGAGAAACAATTGTACACTAAGTTCAGCAAGTGTGAATTCTGGTTGTGAAAGGTAACATTTCTAGGTCATGTGGTATCTGAGAGGAGATTAGGGTTGATCCTCAGAAAATTGAAGCTGTTCTGGATTGGAAACCGCCTAAGAGTGTATCTGAGGTTCGAAGTTTTTTGGATCTGGCAGGGTATTATAGACATTTTGTTGAGGGGTTTTGGTTGATTGTTGCACCTCTGACTAAGTTATTGCATAAAGGGGTGTCGTTTGACTAGACTGATAAGTAGCAAGAGAGTTTTGAGAAACATAAAAAGGTTTTACTGGGGCCCCTGTTTAATTTTTTACTCGATGGTGGCGACACAATTGCATTTACTTTCATTTTTAACTTTTAACTTATAAGTATTTAATTTGTGTGTTTTGTTTTGTAATAAGGCCTCTGTAAGGTTTTATTTTAATCTGTGATTTTTTAACTTGATTCATATCTACTAATGGTAGGTCTCAGATTTTCAAAAAGATAAATGCTTTTCAAATACCACGTATACGCAACATATTTTAAAAAGCTTCCGCAACAAACCTTGTTTTTAAAACGTATTGAGAATCTAATATGTTTCACATTTTGCTAAGACAACATGAGTTTTAACAATGAACAAGATATCCTAAACATACGTTAAGTTCACAAATGGGTTTTAATATAACATAGATATTTCAACGAGATTATGTTTTTCAAAACGTAATTCAATGTGACATTGCAGATTCGGCCATAACGTCTAGGCTGGGTTTGGGGCGTTACAAGGACTAAATTGTAATAGGTGCAAAATTTGAGTTTTATAGGCTAAGGGTAGTAAATTGTTATGAAATTCTAAATTAGAGGTCTTTAAATGGTAATTAGACCATCATACTTTAGTATGGACAAAAATGGTCATGGTTAGGGAAAATTTTTAAAGTTTAAGTGAAGGGCATTTTGGTAATCTAGTAAATAAAGACAAAAATAACTAAATAAAATGTCCATCTACTAAATTTAGTCCCCCCTTAGCCGAATTTGAAGAGGAAACCATAGCTAGGGTTTGGTAGCCTAAGTATATCATGATTTGTGCCATTGAACTTATGTGTGTGTAGGGGTAAATGAGGGTGACAAATAGCTTGGTAAATAGCCTTTATTTTGTCCATACGGGTAGACACATGGGCATGTTTCTAGGACATGTGTGACACACGGGCGTGTGTCTAGGCCATGTGTGACACACGGTCTACCCCATGGGCATGTGTTTCGATCGTTTGTCCCTGCACCTAAATTTTGAGAAATAGAATGCTTAGAATTAAGCACACGGGCAGAGACACGGGCGTGCGTCTCGACCGTGTGAGGGACACGGCCACAGGCACGGGTGTGTGTCTTGGGCGTGTGAAGTCTACACCTATATTATGAAAATTAAATTTACCACACAACCTAGCACACGAGCATGTGACTCGGCCATGTGATCTCAATTTTTTCATGCATTGCAAAACAGAGAGTTACATGGGTTAGGGACACTGGTGTGTGTGACCACACGGCCTGACAACATTAGCGTGTCTCAAACCACGCGGGCGTGTAACCCTTATTTATAGAAAAATTTTTCTAAGTTTTGTAAAAATTTCTTGAGTTATCGGTTTAGTCCTGAACCTCTTCCAAAGCATGTTTTGGGCATTGTAGGCTCGTATTAGGGACTTTATGATTGAATACAAATGGTTTTAATTTGGATGAAAATTTATGACTCAGAATTGTATGTTTGCTTGTGATGTGAGTCCGGTAATGCCTCGTATCCTATTCTGGCATTGAGTACGGATAAGGGTGTTACATTTAGTGGTATCAGAGATATGGTTTAGTCGATTCTCAAACTAACATAGTGTGTATAATAGTCTAGCCATACATGCCATATTTAATCTGTGATAGTGTGATGACTCCTGACAATTTAAATTGTGTTTTCATCTAGTAAATGGATCCCAACTGAGAGGTAGCTGATGATGTTGACTGTAATACACCAGCTCCTACTAAAGGGACAGCGCCATCTGAAAGTAGACCAGTAACGGTTAGTTAGGGAGGAGATGCTAGGGAAGCTTTTTTCTAAAGGATGAATGAGTGGTTTGAAAAGTTTGTTCGAACAAATTCGGCTGCCCAACATCCTTGACCCCCACCTAACCCCCAACCAGTCCTCATAGCTCCCCAAGGTGTGGAATTATTAAAACTGAACAAGCCTCTAGTTGATAATATTTGCAAACAAGGGACTGAAGAATTTAAAGCTAATGTTGACGATGATCTCAAGAGGGCAGAGTTTTGGCTTGAGAACTCTATTAGGGTTTTTAATGATCTTTCTTGCACTCCGAGTGAGTGCTTGAAATACGCTATATCACTACTGAGGGACTCAGCATACCAGTGGTGGAATACGCTTGTATCTATGGTATCAGAAGAAAGAGTTACCTGGGGTTTCTTCCAATACGAGTTTAGAAATAAATATATCAGTCAACAATTCATTGATCAGAAATTGAAGAAGTTTTTAGAGCTGAAACAAGGCCGTATGTCTGTGACTGAATATGAGTAAGAGTTTGTTAGGCTAAATAAGTATGCTCGGGAATGTGTTTCCACCAAGGCTATAATGTACAAGAGATTCAAAGATGGGCTAAATGAGGATATCAGACTGTTAGTTGGGATTTTAGAGTTGAAAGAATTTGTTGTGCTAGTCGACCGAGCTTGCAAGGCCGAAGAGTGAGCAAAAAAATGAGAAAAGCTGAGTTTGAGGCTAGAGATTCAAGAAAAGGACTGATGAATAAGTCATTTCAATCTTCGTCAAAAAAATTGAGGGATTTTTATAATTGTTTGAATGTTTCAGCTGGTATCCCAACAGAGATCGTGGGAAGTAGTATTAGGGTTCTAAGGCCCAAACTACATCAATAGCGAGTGTTGGTAATGCTAGGTCTAGTAGACCTAAATGTCAACATTGTGGTAGACGACATCCCGATGAATGTAGGATGAACAATTGGGCTTGCTTTAAATGTGGCTCCCAAGATCACTTTATTCGAGATTGCCCTGAAATGACTGAGAAAGATAATTTCAAGAATGCAAGGCCGAGTAAGACTTCCACTAGATGGAGGCCACCGAGAAATACGGAAAGTGGGAACAATAGCAAAGGTGTAACAAAAGATTTGACTACGAGATCAAAGGTCAAAGCACCTGCTAGAACCTACGCTATTTGCGCTCACGAAGATACGTCATCCCTTGATGTTATCACTAGTACATTTTCTCTTCATGATACTAATGTAGTTGTATTGATTGATCCTGGATCAACTTATTCCTATATTTGCATGAATCTGGGAACTAGTAAGAATTTGCTTGTTGAGTCTACTGAGTATGTGATTAAAGTGTTGAACCCCTTAGGCAAATATGTCTTAGTTGATGAAGTTTGCAAGAGTTGTCCTTTAATGATTCGGGGTCATTGTTTTCCAGCTAACTTAATGCTTTTACCATTCGATGAGTTCGATGTAATTCTTGGAATGGATTGGTTGACTCTACATGATGTCGTAGTGAATTGTAGATGAAAGATTATTGAATTTAAGTGTCAAAATAATGAAATTCTTCGAATTGAACCGGATTAGTCGGGTGAGTTGCCAATTGTGATTTCATCAATGTCGGCACAGAGGTATGTAAGAAAAGGTTGTGAAGCTTATCTTGCATAGGTATTAAATGCAAAAGTGTCTGAATTGAAGATCAAATCTATGCTGGTAGTTTGTGAATATCTGGATGTGTTTCCAGAGGAGTTGCTTAGATTACCACCAATCAGAGAGGTTGAATTTACTATTGATCTAGTGTCAGGAATCTCACTGATATCAATAGCTCCGACTGAATTGAAAGAATTAAAGTCTCAGTTACAAGAGTTGACAGATAAGTGTTTTGCGAGACCGAGTTCTTCACCCTGGGGTGCACCAGTGTTATTTGTCAAGAAGAAAGACGAATCCATGAGACTTTGTATTGCTTATCATCAGCTTAATAACGTTACGATAAAGAACAAGTATCCTTTATGAAGAATCGATGACTTGTTCGATCAGTTGAAAAGGGCAACAATGTTTTCAAAGATAAACTTGAGATCAGACTATTAACAGTTGAGAGTTAAAGAGTTAAATGGCCGAAGACCCCGTTCAGAACGAGGTATGGGCATTATGAATTTCTTGTTATGTCGTTTGGGTTAACTAATGCTCGTACAGTTTTTATAAACTTGATGAATCAAATTTTTCGACCGTATTTAGATAAGTTTGTGGTTGTTTTTATTGATGACATTCTGATTTATTCCCGAGATGAGTCTAAGCATGCCGAACATTTAAGAATCGTATTGCAGACTTTGAGAGATAAGAAATTTTTTGCTAATTTTAGCAAAAGTGAGTTTGGTTCCGAGAAGTAGGATTTTTTGGACATATTGTTTCAGCAAAAGGCATACAGGTTGACCCGAGTAAGATTTCAATAGCCGTTGATTAGAAACCACCGAGAAATATATCCGAAGTCAGAAGCTTTTTGGGTTTGGCTAGTTATTATCAACGTACCAGGCTAGTTATTATCCGAGAAGTAAGATCACGTACCAGGCTATGCCAGACCTAGGGAGTATATAGATTTGCATCATACGGCCAACCATACGCTTGTGTGACCAGCCAGTGTGAAAACTAGGTGCCACACGCCCCTATGCTAGGCCGTGTGGACAGAAATAGGCTATTTACCAAGCCATTTTGCCACCCACACTTACGTACACCTAAACTATACCAAAATGTACCAAAATATGGCATAAAAAGGACATTCCAACCATCCTAATCAAGCCTTTATCTTGCATAAATCCAAACCAAAATTCACTAGATACCAAGTATCCTAATAAGCCATTTCCAAACGCACCAAACTCATAATCTCAATTCATCAATGTGATCATTTCCAGTCATGCATTATTTTACCTAAATTCACAAACATACCAATTTCAAATCTCAACCATTTAGTATCTTCAATACTAAATATCAATAAACCATTTACCAAGCAACTATAAACCACATATCAAAGGCCATTGCACGTATATATACATCACTAAATAAGCCAAATCAAATGGCTAAAGGCATAACAATACATGTAGGCTATCATTAGCCAAAACGACCTATACATGCCATTGTAACCAAAATTAACAAACCATGCTACCAAAATAGCTGATAGATAGTGTGATGAGATCTCTGCCAACTTCCAACCCGAACAAGCTTCTGATATCTAAGCACACAAAGAAAATAACACAAAGTAAGCATGGAATGCTTAGTAAGTTTGTAATTCAAGAATAAAGCTTACTACTTCAATTTATAAGCATAATGTAACAGTCCGATTTAGACCCTAGTTGGAATAGTGGTTTCGAGACCACATATTCGAGTCTAAAAAAATATTTAAATATTATTTTCTATACTTGTGATATGTGAATTAGCATGTGTGAAAGTTTTGTATTAAAATTTAATCGTATGTGTGCTTAATTTGATAAAAGGACCTAATCGAGTAAAATGTAAAAGCTGTGTGCTAGATGTTAAAAGTGCCTATTTGACTTGGCTTTGTTTATGAGAGGTCCCTATGTGGTTATTATGCCATTTACATGGTTAATGGACATATATGGCCTTATTTCAAATGATTTTTCATATGTATTAATAACGGGTAAAATTGGTATTTGATTAATAAATATAAGTTAAATAAAACAAAGCTTAAAATAAGCTTATTTTCTCATATTCATCAATCAAAAATCACTAATAAAAGAAAAGAAAAGAAAAGGATCGGCAGGGTTTGGCCATTGAATTCCTTGATTAAGGTATGGATTTTGTTCGATTTTTGATTATTTCTACATTTTCGTAATCGTTGCTTCGTATATTATAGAACCCATGCCTCAATTTTTGATTTTGTTGATGATTTTGAAATGTGCCATGGATGGATTCATGAGCTTTGTGGTGTTATATGATGAAAAATGAAAGTTTGATATTGGGTTTACATGTTTTGTCTTTAGATTTTTGATGAAATTGAGTATTCTATGCTAAATTGTAAAAATGTTAATTTAAGGGACTAAAATGTGAAATAAATGAGATGTGGGACTTATATAAAAATATGAATATTCGGCTAGGCATGTGTGTAAAGAAATTTTGTGTATTTTGTGATTTTGTGAATTAGGGACTAAAGTGTCGAAATGTTATTGCTAAAAATCTAATCATTGTTTGCTTTACGTACGATGAATGCTCATTTGGTTTTATCCAATGATGGTTAGATTTTAACTGAATTGAAAGCAAGACCTTTGTTCTTACAGCAGATTATCAAAGCTCAGAAGATTGACAATGAGATTTTAGCTAAACGAACTCAGTCTAATGTAGAGTCTGATTCAGAATTCAGAGTTGATAAAGATGATTGTTTGAGATTTCGAGATCGAATTTGGGTCCTGAGAAATCCAAAATTAATTCAGATGATTATGAGTGAAGCTCACAGTAGTCGGTTATCTGTGCATCCGAGTAGTACAAAAATGTATAATGATTTGAAATAGCATTACTGGTGGTTCGGAATGAAAAGAGATATCTCTGAATATGTTTCTAAATGTTTGATCTGTCAGCAAATTAAAGCTAAACATCAGGTGCCATCTGGTTTGTTACAACCGATTATAGTTCCAGAGTGGAAACGAGATCGAGTGACAATGGACTTTGTTGCGGGTTTACCCCTGTCTCCAAGAAAGAAAGATGCAATCTAGGTTGTAGTTGATGAATTGACAAAATCAACTCATTTTATTTTGATTCGATCTGATTACTCACTTGATAAATTAGCTAAGTTATACATTTCAGATATTGTGAGGTTGCATGGTGTGCCATTGTCTATAGTGTTAGACAGAGATCTAAGATTCACATCACGATTCTAGAAGAAATTGCAAGATACTTTGGGTACTAAATTGCATTTTAGTAATGCTTTTCATCTGCAAACGGACGGTCAATCCGAGCGGATTATTCAAATACTCGAGGATATGTTAAGATGTTGCATTCTTGATTTTGAAGGTACGTGGGAACAATATCTACCTTTAATTGAATTTGCTTATAATAACAGTTTTCAGTCGAGCATTAAAATGGCACCATACGAAGCTTTATATGGTCGCAAATGCCGTATACCTTTGTATTGGATGGAACTCAGTGAAAATAAGATTCACAGGGTTGATTTGATAAAAGAAACTGAGCAGAAAGTTAAAGTGATCCGAGATAGTTTGAAATGAGCTTCTGATCATCCAAAATCATATGCAGATTTGAAAAGAAAAGACATTGAGTTTGAGATTGGCGACAAAGTGTTTTTAAAGGTATCTCCATGGAAGAAAGTGCTTCGGTTCACTAGAAAAGGCAAACTAAGTCCAAGGTTCATCGGGCCGTATGAGATTATCGAGCGTATTGGGCCAGTAGCATATAGATTATTGTTGCCACCAGAGTTAGAAAAGATTCATAATGTGTTTCATGTTAGAGATAGAGATAGAGATTCAGTCTGATACTTAGCTTGAGAGGTTAAGAAGCTGTCGAATAAGAAAATTCCATTAGTTAAAGTAATGTGGCATTGACATAGTATTAAAGAGGCCACGTGGGAGCCTGAAGATACTATGAGACCGCAATATCTGAACTTCTTTAATGGTAAGATTTTCGGGGATGAAAATCCCTAAGGGGGAGAATTGTAAAAGTCCGGTTTAAACCTAGTCGGAATAGTGGTTTCGGGACCACATATCCGAGTCCAAAAAAATTTAAAGATTATTTTCTGTGCTTGTGATATGTGAATTAGCATGTGTGAAAGTTTTGTATTAAAGTTTAATCGTATGTGTGCTTAATTTGATAAAAGGACCTAATCGAGTAAAATGTAAAAGCTGTGTGCTATATGTTAAAAGTGCCTATTTGACTTGGCTTTGTTTATGAGAGGTCCCTATGATGTTATTATACCATTTATATGGTTAATGGACATATGTAGCCTTATTTCAAATGATTTTTCATATGTATTAATAATGGGTACAATTGGTATTTGATTAATAAATATAAGTTAAATAAAACAAAGCTTAAAATAAGCTCATTTTTCTCATATTCATCAATCGAAAATCACTAATAAAAGAAAAGAAAAGGATAGCTAAGGTTCGGCCATTGAATTCCTTGATTAAGGTATGGATTTTGTTTGATTTTTTATTATTTCTACGTTCTTGTAATCGTTGCTTCGTATATTATCGAACCCATGCCTCAATTTCTAATTTTGTTGATGATTTTGAAAGGGTGGATTCATGAGCTTTGTGGTGTTATATGATGAAATATGAAAGTTTGATATTGGGTTTACATGTTTTGTCTTTGGATTTTTTATGAAATTGAGTATTTTGGGTTAAATTGTAACAATGTTATTCTGAGGGGCTAAATTGTAAAATAAATGAGATGTGGGGACTTATATGAACACTATGAATATTCGGCTAAGCATGTGTGTAAAGAAATTTTGTGTATTTTGTGATTTTGTGAATTGAGGAATAAAGTGTCGAAATGTGAAAATATGAGGGCTAGTTTGCAAAATGCCCTAAATAGGTGTCTATGGATTGTTTTGAATGATTTAATGAATAAAAGGGTTAATTTTGAATACTTATAGATCAAGAAAAGAGGAATTCGGACTTAGATCGAGGGAAGTCAAAGATTATAGAGTAGACGATCTGAGTCGACAATTCCCAGTACGAGGTAAGTTCGTACATAAAATATGATGTTATAAGTATGTTTTGATGCTTTGATTATACATGATTGTATATATTTAGTTTGGATTAATACAATGATACATTGATGGTATTTGTCACTAAGTGTGCGATTTAAACTAGCTTCGGCTATATGAGGCACTAAGTGTGCGATACCGATATAGTTTTAGTTAATTGAAATGGCACTAAGTGTGCGGAATCATTTTAGCTTCGGCTAACCTTTAAAGCACTAAATGTGTGGATGTTTAAAGAAAGAATAATTTATGGAGGGTTTTAAAATATCCGAACAGAAGGTGAGAATGAAAATGATTAAGTACTAGAAGGTTCAGGTATGTACGATACCTATATGGTAGATGATATTATGTATGTGAAGTTCATTGAATTGGTATGAACATATGAACTGTGTTGTCATAGAATTGATAGATGACTTGAGAATTTATAAATAATTATGTGTTGATTTTTCACATTTTATATACTGTTGATGATTTTTTGGTAGGAGCTTACTAAGCTTTTGAAAGCTTACTTTGTATGCGTTTGCATTGTTTTATAGATATCGAAGCTACTATGAGCTCGAGGATCATCGAGGACTATCACCGAACTATCAAACCTCATTTTGGTATTTTCAAAATGTATATATAAAAGTATGGCATGTATAGGCTAGAAGTTGTGGGATTATGTTTTGTGATGTATATATTTAGCCATGTGATATGGCTAGTTTGTGTTTGAAACTGTAGTTTGATAAAGGCATATGATATGTGTTGATAATTTACAATTGTTGGCATGTTTTAGTTGGTCAATAGAAATGGAAAAATGTTGGTAAGTTTTTGTAAGTTTTATCAAGAGATTGAATGATGTATGGAAAGAAAAGCTTTGATATGCTTTTGATATATGTTTTGACATAGATTAGTAAGGCTTATGATTATGGAATTGGGTGACTATTATATGAGATGAATGGTTTATGTTTTGGTGTGGAATTTGGCTGAGTTGGTTGTCTAAATATGCTTATTTCTTTGCTTGTAGGTTGACCCAAATTGGGGTGGCAAATTGGCTATTCAAATAGCCTATTTTTGTCCACATGGGCAGAGATACGGCCGTGTGTCTCAGTTGTGTGCGACACAAGGTCACGCTACACGGACATGTGTCCCATGGGGTGTGCTACTAATTAAAGTTAGTATACCTTCTAGTTCTCACACGCCTTAGACACACGAGCGTGTCTAGTGGTTGTGTGTGGTACACGGACTGGCACACTGGCGTGTGGTTAGCCGTTTGGCCAAGTTAGTAACCTCCATAATTTTCACACAGCCTGGCACACGGGCGTGTCTTGTGGGTGTTTGGTCAAGTCAGTAAGTATGCCCTTTTTTGCCACTGGTTAGACACATGGGCTTGCCTAAGACCGTGTGAGGCACACAGTCTGTTCACATGGGAATGTGACCTTTAAAAAGTTGAAAATTTTTATAAGTTCTTTAACTTTTATACGTTATCAATTTAGTCCTAAATGCATGTTTAAGTATCGTATGGTCGATTTTATGTTCTTTATGAATGTGAATGAATGACATTTACTATAATGAGGTGATATTTGATATTCGATTGTTCTGATCTGTGTTACGAGTCTGGTAATGCCTCTTAACCTATTCTGGCGATGGTTACTGGTTAGGGGTGTTACACATAATCCACTTTAATTAATTCAATATATTTTGGACTTGGTCTAAATAACATTAACCTCTCAACGCTAATTATCACATAATTTAGCAACCTGTCTCAAAACAACATAGGATAAGTATACACTACTTAGTGTGTTCACATTTTCAAGCAGGTGTATAAGCATATTTTTACCACCTAATAACTCATACACTTTTCCATGCTGTCATAGCAATTCTATTTGAGGCATTAGTCGATCTTTCGTTCTATTTATATCAATTTAACACGACTGAGTTCATCATGTATTCATATGACATAAACATATATACCACTCAAATAATATGAATATGATATTCACCAACACTTACAAAAATGCAATCACATAAATTACTCATAATGTTCACAACTTCCTTAGTTTCAATGCTCGAATAGCCTTCTGTACATACCTGTATCGATAAGTATCTATTTCTTGCCATTACACCTATTTAATTTACCTATTGAACAATTTGGAATAGGAGTCAGATACTAAAAAGTCTTGCACAATAAATACCTATACCATGGCTCAAAGCCAAATCAAGATAACTCATCTCCAAAATACCTATACCATGGCCCGAAGCCAAATCAAGGTATGATTCGCACCCAAAGTGCCGATATCATGGCCTGAAGCCAAATGAATGAACTCGCACACTAAGTGCTAATATCATAGTGGATTCTTCGTTGAACATTTTCGTAATGTCAAATTCATCAACAATAGAATTATAAAGCATTTAAAACTTAATTATACTAATGCTTATTAACATACAAACTTACCTCATTCGCTGTAACGACAAATTTGGTTAACTAATCTGATACTTTGTTTTCCCCATTCTAGATCCAAATATCGTTTCTCACAATCTATATAATATCAAAAATTTCTTATTTGATCATCATTTCATTCAATTTAGCAAAATTTACACAGTTTGAAAAAATTACATTTTTGCCCCTATTATTTCACATTTTGGCAATTTAGTCCTTATCAAATGAAATCACAATTCATTCAATTTAATACAAATTCATTCTAGCCGAATATTACCTATTCTCATATCAGCCCATATTTTGCATTTATTTTAAAATTCAACCACTAAATTTTCATATTTCACAATTTAATCCAAAATTGACATTTTTACCAAAATTCACTTTACAGAACTTGTACACCTAACAACAATGATTTATTTTCCATCATCAACTAACAATATACTCATGTGTTCAACAATGGAAACATTCCAAAACTTTAACAATTTTGAAATCGGAGAAACAGGCTAGCTAGATTAAGCTGGAATGATCTCAAAAATGTAGAAATCATAAAAAACGGGACAAAAACCATACCTAATTGAGCATAGATAGAATGGACGAATATTGGAGCTAGGAAAATGGCTTCTTTCCTCTGTACAATCGCTTAGATGAAGATGACAATGAATAAAATGGCTTTTATTTTATTAAATTATCATTTAATAACCAATTTACCAAACTAACCTTAAAATTATTTAATTACTACACCAAATACCACTCCACTGTCATCCATTAACTCTCAAATGGTTAAATTACCACTAAAGGACCTTTACTTTAAGGTTCTATAGCTATTTAATACCTTTAGCTAATAGAACAACACTTTTGCATTTTACGCGATTTAGTCCTTTTTACCTAATTGAGCATTGAAATGCTAAAATTTCCTAACAAAAATTTCACACCATCATATATTCATGCTGTAAATAACAAAATAATAATAAAATAATAATAAAATAAATATTTTGATTTTGGATTTGTTGTCCCGAAACAACTGTTCTGATTTGACCCAAAAATGGGCTGTTACAACTCTCCCCCCTTACAGATTTTCGTCCCGAAAATCTTATCATAGAATAAATTAGAGATTTGCTTTCTTATAACCTTATCCATTTCTCACATAGCCTCGGATTTCTCAACTCTTTAATCTCACGAATTAAGATTCTGATCTGTCCTTCACTATACATCATATCAAGCTGAATTCCAACTTCTGAAAGAGATATTAGTCTTATTTGAATCATTCCATCATAGATATAAGAAACACATTACGGATCTTCTCAACTTTTAACAAAAATATTAGTTGATAAGCCACTGGCTTTATTTTCTCAATAATCTCATAAGGCTCGATGAATCATGAACTCAAGTTCTCTTTATAGCTAATTCAAGAAATTCTATTCTCATCGCAATATTTTCACAAACACCCAGTTCACTAACTAAAATTCAATGCTTTTACGTACCAAGTCTGCATGTGTTTTCTATCAATTTGAAACTGCTTTCTAACAATTATGAATTTCATTCACTTTCTCAATAATCTCACTAATCACATCATTCCCATGTATCTTTTTCTCACTGAGCTCGATCCAATATAACAGATTTTTTCAATTACGAGCATATAAAATTTCCTACGGTGCCATCTTATGCTCGACTGAAATTTTTTTATTATACGTGAATTCAACCAATGATAAATATATTTCCCAATTGCCATCAACTCTAAAACATAGCAACAAAGCATATCTTTGAGAATCTAAATCTCTCATTCAGGCTGACAATCCGTTTGAGGGTGAAATGCAGTGCCAAAAGTGCATCCGCATACACAGAACTTTTTATAACTTTTTCCAAAATTGCGATATAAACATCAGATCTCTATCCGAAAATAATGAAGACTGGCACTTTGTGTAAATTCTGACAACCTCAGAAACATATAACTCAGCCAATCTGCCACGTGAGAAATCTATACATACCGGAATAAGTGTAACAGCCTGATTTTGGGTCTAGTCGGAACAATGGTTTCGGGACCACAAATTCGACGTAGAAAAATTTATTTTTATTATATTTTTATGGTTTTCAATTTTATGAAATGATTTCTTGAAAATTTCGTTCGAAAATTTTGACGTTTGGGCACTCAATTTAATCAAAAGGACTAAATTGTAAAAAAGTGAAAAAGTTGAGTTCTACATGCTAGAGGTGTCTAATTGCTATGAAATATTAAATTGGGGGTATTTAAATGGTAATTAGACCATTGGTTAAGTTTTTGGATAAAAATGGACATGGTTAGGTATGTTTTTAAAGTTTTTTTATTAAGGGTAAAAATGTAAGTTTTCCCATAATGTGATTTTTGGGCTGATTTGATTAGTATAATGATTAAACAAGTTAAATGTGATAGTATAGATCAAGAAAAGTGAGGTTTAGAATTAGAACAGGGGAAAAACGAGTATTTGACAGTTAGGTCCTTTTTGCCATTTTTACGCCGAGGTAAGTTCATATGTTTAATAAGTATTAAAATATATATGTATAAATGTTTAATTGATATACTTGTGGTAAATGCTATATTATTGAAATGAAATGTGAATGTTATTGAGTACGATGTTACATGTGACAGCCTTAAAACGACCCTAGTCGGAATGTGGTTTCGGGACCACAAAACCGAGGCATAAAAATAATTTAAAATTTATTTTGATGCCTATAATGTGTGTTAACTCATGTGTGACATTTTTGATGTTTTGATTTAGAGTTATAAATGTGAATTTCACTAGAAAGTACCTAGTAGTAAACTTTGAAAATTTACCATAAATTATCTAGAGACAATTAGAAGTCATGCCTTATATGTATAGATTCCCCTTTGAGTCTAGTTTCATTAGAAACAAACGACATGAGTATTGAAGCTCTGTACAGGGAGATATCCAAGTCGTAAGACATGAAGGTCAGAGTAGTCAAACCCAGAATCAGGGGAGACTTTAACTGATAAACTGTACCAATTGGCCCGACCAAAAATTCTAGAAATAAATCCAAAGATGTATATATGAGTCTAATTTCAGGGAAAAATTACGAAACTGATTTTCGAGCTTTGAAACTCAATATATGATTTTTAAGGCGATAAATGATGCAAGAATCAAATTTTGTCCGAAATTTTTAAATGGATGTGAAAATAATTAAGTTAAGTCTGTATGCGACTTGTGTTTGACTCGAGAACGGACTCTGCACGGGTGTTACATTACAGAAATGATCGACAAAGATTAGATATAGAGAAAGTCCCAGTTAAACCTTAGGAATAGATAGGATACAAATGTCAGGACATTAGGATCACTGAGATTACGTGTAAGACCATATCTGGGACATGGCATCTGTAACAACCCAAACCTAGCCTAGACGTTATAGCCGAATCTGGCGATGTCACCTTGAAGTGTTTTTTGCAAAATATAATATCGTTGAAAAACCCGTTCTATATTAAACCTCTTTGTGATCTTAATGAAGATTTAGGACGTCTCGTTCATTGTTAAAACTCAAGTCGTTTAGCAAAACGTTAATCATATCAATTTGTTATTACTTTTTAAAACATTATTTGTGCGAAAGCTTTTAAAATATGATGCGTAAACGTGGTGTTTTGAAATACGTTTATCTTTTTGAAAATCCGCATCCTACTATTAACAGATATGAATCAAAATAAATAAAACCCCAAATTAAAACTTAAAATTTAAAGAGGCCTTATTACATCGAAATACCCAAATTAAATTACTTTTAAATAAAAAGTTGAATGTGTAAGCAACTACAATTGTGTGGCCACCTTCGAGTCCTTCGCAGCACTGATCCTCCTAGGGATTACCTACGCAGATAAGCAGTAGGGTGAGTTTATGAAAACTCATGTGTATTCCCTAAGTAATAAACAATCAGTCATACAGTAGGCAAATACAGTCTAGGCTTAAGCCCATCTCAATAACAGTTCATTTTTAGTTAGGGCCTTAGCCTAATATAGTAACAGTATCAGTGTGGGCCTTAGCCCATTTTAGTAATAGTAGCAATACATATATGCAAGCAGAAATCTGACCCAACTAGCCTCTAAACTCCACTCCGTCCAACCCTACACTCCATGTGGGGATAAAATCGACCCACCCATCCTTACACTCCAAAATAGCACGGGTTACGACACTAAACAGTATATACAACAGAGCTGCCAGTATAGTACAGTTCCTCCAATCATAATAAACCCATCCCCATGCAACATATCATCATATCATACATGTATGCAATATATATATATAAAATTCCATGCTCGATTGCAGTCATACATCTCATAAGGGCATAATAGACATTTTTAGCACATAAGGGCATAACAGTCACTTTATCAATTTGGGGGTCTAGATATACTTACCGACACAATAGTAATTCCACAGTTGTCTCGGATGACCCGTGCAACCTTAACAGTTAAACAGTGAAAATTGGCCTAAGGCCCATAATGCGGGCTTAAGGCCAGTAATGCGGGCCCATGTGGACCCATACGCCCTTGTGGCCCACATAGCCCAAAAATGACCTTGGCTGTGTGGATACACAGCCTGGCCAATTATTCTCTACACATCCGTACTATTTACCCGTGTGGGGCCCACAAGTCGTGGGGCCCACACGACCCATTTCGGCCTAACATTGCCCAAAATGACCTAAGCCCATGATATCGCTCATGGTGGCCTCTACGATCAAATGCCCATATTTAAGCGTTCGAATTACCACAGGAGCGAGCGTACGCCCGTGTGGCATCAATGGTCACATTTTTCGGCTTTTGCCGTTTTATGATTTGCGTAGTGTCTACACACCTTATTCGTGAAAAGCGCAGAAGCCCACGAGCACCAAACCTATATCCAATCAAGACACTCTGTCAGCCCCTTAATCAATAGGGTTAATCACCCTCTTTTAACACTTAACCAAAAATAATATTAATACCTGCCATGATTGAACGAGTGTGGTTTAGCCCGCTTAAACTGCTGACGAAGGCTGATAACAAACTCCTTGACAGATATCTATGTTACAAGCGGACTAAATTAATCGTGATTATTCATACACATGGCTTAAATCAACATAGGTTAGCTTACAGAAACATAGAACCCAAAAACTCAGGTTGAACACGATGACAAGTATAGAGTTACCTTCGATCGAGTGATGAGAGAAAGGTTTCAAACGCTTCAGTAATACTTGTAAACCCCTTTCACTTATTGAGAAGTTCTAAGAACCGAAAGGAGCACCAACAAGAATAGAGAGGTGATGAGAATATGCAATAAGAGAAGAAAAGAGGAGAAAAGTCGAAAGGGCCAGAGCAAAATAGGGACTTACCACACGATATATAACAAACGGATGCTTGTTGGAGGAAGAGAGGAAAAACAGAGAAGGAAGTCTACAGAGAAGCAAGTAAGATTGCCCAAAATCAAAAACAAGAGAGAGGGGGAAAAAGAAGCAATATTTAGCAATAATTGACCAAAAGGGGTAGAGGAAGAAGAGTAAGGACAAATACAACACAAAATCACTTCAACAATATTCGACCAAGGTTTGGGAAAGTAGGGGAGAGATGAGAATCGATTAGACAAAGGTATGTAGAGGGAAAACAAAGCCAACAACCGAAATGAACCTAAATGATATTCAAAATGAGCCAAAAACAACGGATATTACCCATCCCCTTGAACAATTCATCCCCAAAGAAACTAATAGAAAACGAGGTAGAGAGCAAAGTACCAAAACCAAAACCGAAATCTCCCCAAAGCCAAATTCAATGAGCACCTAGAATCCCCATTCCGCACAACACTCCCTCTCCCTCAACTCCCATGATCTTCTCCCCATATCCCTCCACAAATTTGGCTACACAATCCCCATATTTCCAAGTCCCACATTTTCCTCCTAAAATCAGTTCACCATCATCTCCTCAACCACCAAATTCAAACTTTACCCAACTAGGCAGTGTTTCAGTCAACCCTAAACTTCCCACACAACAAGAGCAGCAAAATAAAACATGTTTGCACATAGTAGGACTCGAACTCAAGACCTTCAGTAACAATGCCACGCCAATTATCCCTTAGACCGGTAGGATCTTTCTGTCATAAAACGATAACATTTATTTAAGAACCTACTGACAAGAGACAGGGCTTATTCATATAAAAAACAAAACTTTTACATAAGCCAGGGCTTGAACCCAAGACTTCTCAGACACTCCCCAGAACACTTAACCACTGAAGCAGATACACAGTTGGGTGCCACAACCATACAAAAGTAATTACTAAAGATTTTAGGCGTTACAACTCTACCCCCCTAAAAGAAAATTTCAGCCTCAAAATTTACCTAGTTAAAACAGATGAGGGTATTGTTGTAACATTGCTTCCTCGGGTTCCCACGTGGCCTCCTTCGAGCTGTGATTATGCCAAAGTACCTTAACCTGTGGGATAGACTTCTTCCTCAGGACTTTAACATCCTGGTCTAGAATCTAAACTGGTTATTCGTCAAAGGTCAGATCTGGCCTAACCTCAATCTCCTCAATCGATATAATATGCGCAGGACCAGTGATGTAGCGCCTTAACATAGAGACGTGAAACACATCATGAATTCAGTCCAACTCCGAAGGTAACTCTTACTGATAGGCAAGTGGTCCTACACGTTTCAGTATGCGGTAGGGCCCAATGAACCTAGGGCTCAGCTTGCCCTTCCGTCCAAATCTCAGTACCTTCTTCCAAGGCGATACCTTGAGGAAAATGAAATCCCCCACAGAAAACTCAATCTCCTTATGCTTCAGATCTGCATATGACTTCTATCTGTCTAATGCCACCTTCAGTCAATCCCGAATTAGTCTAACTTTATCCTTGGTATCATAAACTAACTCAGGGCCCAGAACTCACTGTTTGCCTAACTCAGTCCAACATGAGGGAGTACGACATCTACGACCATATCATGCCTCGTAAGGTGCCATCTGTATGCTAGACTGGTAGCTATTATTGTAGCAAACTATGCTAATGGGAAGTAGTCCTCCCAACTACCTTAGAAATATATCATACAACCCCGCAACATGTCCTCTAGTATCTGAATCACTCTTTCTGACTGACCATCTGTCTGAGGATGGAGCACAGTACTAAAGTCCAACCTTGTACCCAATGCTTCATGCAGCTTCTTCTAGAACTGAGACATGAAGCGAGGATCCCTATCAGATATTATGGAAACTGGTACCCCATGTAGTCTCACTATCTCAGACACATATAGTTTAGCCAGCTTCTATAAAGAGTAATCAGTACGGACTGGTATGAAATGAGCAGATTTGGTCAGTCGATCCACGATGACCCATACTGAATCCTTCTTAGTAGGCGTTAGGGGCAGCCCACTAACAAAGTCCATAGTCACTCTTTCCCACTTCTAAAATAGAATCTTCACTGGCTAAAGTAACCCAAAAGGTAACTGATGTTCAGCCTTAACTTGCTGGCAAGTCAGAAATTTACCCACAAAATCAGTAACTTCATTTCTAAGACCTAGCCACCAATACAACTCATGAAGGTTTCGGTACATCTTATTCCCACTAGGATGCATAACAAAAGGACTACTATGCGCCTTTCACAATATAGATTACCTTAAATCAGTAGCATTTGGTACGCAAACTCTTCCCCGGAAATAGAGTACCCTTTCATTATTTAGTCTAAAATCTGATGTTTTTCTACACTCAATCTGTCAGAATCGAGGACCCAGTGATTCATCCTCCAATTGTTTACCCTTAATCTACTCAATCCACGTCAGTTTAACCTGAAGCTCAGCCAACAAGCCACCGTCATCAAATAAGCTAAGACAAGCAAACATCGCCCTCAGACCAGTCATAGCCCTATGGTTCAGTGCGTCAGCCACCATATTGGTCTTACCAGAATGGTATTCGATTATATAGTCATAGTCCTTTAGCAGCTCAATCCATCTATGCTGCCTAAGATTTAACTCCTTCTGAGTGAGGAGATACTTGAGGTTCTTGTGATCCGTGTAAATGATACACTTCTCACCATACAAGTAATGCCTCCAAATTTTTAGTGCGAATACCACCGTAGCCAACTCCAAATCATTTATCGAATAATTTTCCGCATGAGTCTTAACCTGACTAGATGCATATGCAACCACCTTACCCTCTTGCATCAACACACATTCCAACCCAGCATGTGATACATCACTATAAACAATAAACTCTTTCCTAAACTCGGCTGTATTAAAACAAGGGCCTTAGTCAGAACTTTCTTAAGCCTCTCAAAACTCTCCTACTGTGCATCAGTTCAGTTAAATGGAACACCCTTACGCAATAACTTAGTTAGAGGTGCAGTAATCAATGAAAACCCCTCAATAAATCGTCTATAATACCCTGCCAGTCCCATAAAACTACGAATCTCATATACAGTCTTAGGTGGCTTCCAATCCAAAACAACTTCAATTTTTTGAATATCAACCCTGATCCCTTTCACAGATGCCACATGGCCCAAAAATGCTACCTCTCGTAACCAGAAGTCATACTTACTAAACTGGGTGTACAGTTGTTTCTTCCTCATAATCTACACAACAACTCGGAGATGTGCGTCATGTTCATCTTCATTTCTCGAATACACCAGGATATCATCAATAAAAACCCCTACAAACTGATCCAGATAGGGCTAGAACACTCGGTTCATCAGATCCATAAAAGTTGCTAGTGCATTCATTAGTCCCATCACTAGAAACTCGTAATAACCATAATGAGTCCTAAATGCTGTCTTATATACATCAGCCTCTTTAACTCTCAATTATGGTACGCCGATTGAAGATCAATCTTAGAGAAAACCAAAGCACCAGGAAATTGGTCGAATAGATCATCAATCCTCGGAAGGGGGTACTTGTTCTTAACAGTCAATTTATTTAGTTGCCAGTAATCGATGCACATACGCATGGATCCATCCTTCTTTTTCACAAATAAAATCGGTTCTCCCCATAGAGACACACTAGGGCTAATGAACCCTCGATTCAGTAACTCTTGAATCTGAACTTTAAGCTCCACAAGCTCCTTCGATGTCATTCTATAAGGGCAATGGACACCGGAGCTGTACTAGGTAGTAGCTCAATCCCAAATTCAACTTCACGATTTGGAGGTAACCTAAGTAGCTCATCAGGAAAAATATCTGGAAAGTCCTTTACTATTCTATTCTGATATCTTTAACTGAAGAAACCTCAGAATCAAAAACACCGATGTAGGCTAGATAAGCCTCACAACCCCTACGAACCAATTTCTCGACCTTATGCGTAGAAATCACATTTGAAAAATATTTTAAACACTCTCTAATTAGAACTACCTCATCACCCTCTGCAGTTTTCAGTATCATTCGTTTAGTAGCACAATCCAAGTTCACTTGATTATTAACCAGGCAGTCCATACCTAGTATTAAGTCGAAGTCTCCAAAAGGGAATTCCATCAAAGCTGCCAAAAAGTTGGTTCCTTGAACCTCTAAAGGTACATCTCTAAACAATTTATTTACCCTCATTGATTGCCCTAATGGGCTCAACACAGTAACCCCACTCATAGTACTTTCAACCATTAAACCCAATGTCTCAAATACAGTACATGCTATATAGGAATGAGTAGATCCAACATCAATCAGTGCAATATAAGGTACATTATTGATAAAGAACGTACCCGTGATAACATCTGAGGCATCTTCATCCTCTCGATATGACCAGCACCTTTGCCCGGTGCACTCTATCCATGACCCATACCATTACCACCTCTGGCCTAACCACGGCCTCTCGATGGCTATCGAACACTCCTTGGCGGCTGAACAGTACCTACACTAGTAGCTCACATCTCATTGGGCCTCCGTGGACAATCTCTAATACAGTGCTCTAATGATCTGCACCTCAAACATGCCTCAATCCTTTTCCAGCACACCCTGATGGCGTCTTCTACAATCCGCACAGAGCTGCGGTCCAGTAGCAGCAATAGGGGCCCCAACTCTAACTGGCCCATCAACTCTAGCCTTTTTCATAGGCCTCTAAAATGAACTTGAAGGCTCCGAATCCTTCTTGTTCATACCCTTTCCCTTCTCATGGTTATAGCGCTCAGCGTGCTTCACATCGTCGGTGATATTTTCCTTATCGACCAAAGTAGCAACATCTTGCTCCCTCTATGGAGATATTAAAACTTGTAGACTATCTCTGAGGCCATCCTCGAAATGAACACAGTGCTCATATTCAGTTGCCACCATCCCACGTGCATAGCGGCTCAATCGTAAAAATTCTTCCTCATAGTTAGCCACTGATCTATCCCCCTAAGTCAAATTTGGAAACTCCCTCCTCCGGGCATCCACGTAACTAGTGCCCACATACTTTCCCTAGAAAGCAATATTTAAGAATTCCCAAGTCAACTGGTCAGGCTGACTACCCTCTTTAACTATAAGCCACCACTGATAGGCTTCATCTTGCAGTAGTGACACTGTACCCTTTAGTTTCTGCTCGAGGTACAGTCAAGGTCATCCATGATCCTCTATGTGGCTTCTATCCAATATTCAGCCACGTTAGGGGCAACTCCAACAATACCCCTAAAAATATCATCTCTATTAGACTGGAGTCTTTCAGTAACAGACCACGGCCCACGGTACCAGTATTGGGCCCAGCGACCCTCTCTAAAATTCGTAACATAGCTTGGGATAGTGCGTTGTCCCCAGCCATAGAATCATGAGACCCAGTCTCAGCCACAGGTGAAGCTGGTGCCTCTCTAGCTTTAACGTTAGGCATGTAGCTAGATGAAGAAGACCTAGCCCGAGCACCTCAAGCCTCTTGTACCCCTTCCACGAGTATCTCTAGTGCTCATAATAGATTACGCTTTATCTGTTTTAGAAATTTTATGCATCAGATTACAGTTCTAGTGTTCATTAAAGAATATTTTATGAAAAGTAGTATTAGTATTTCAGAGTTTGTTTTCGCAGATCGTAGTCGTACTATAGTTTTAGTTTTACCCTAAAATAGAGTATTTCAATACAATCTACTAGCTACAATAGTCTCAGTATTTCAATTTAAACAAACAGTAGTTTCAGAGAACTTATAAAATCAGTGTCAGTGACTCGGTGTACCACACATTCGATAAAAACACAAAAATACTTTCAAATCATTTGAAACAATTCTTTTTGGAATTTCAAGTTTTTAAAAGAAACCCAAATCCACAGTCGAGTTTTGCAAGTTGGCTCTGATACCACTAAATGTAACACCCCAAACCCGACCTAAACGTTATGGCCGAATCCGGCGATGTCACCTTGAAGTGTTTTTTCACAAAATATAATATCGTTGAAAATCCAGTTTTATATTAAATCTTTTTGTAATCTTAATGAAGATTTAGGACGTCTCGTTCATTGTTAAAACTCAAGTCGTTTAGCAAGACGTTAATCATATCGATTTGTTATTACTTTTTAAAACATTGTTTGTGCAGAAGCTTTTAAAATATGATGCGTAAATGTGGTGTTTTGAAATACGTTTATCTTTTTGAAAACCCGCGTCCTACTATTAACAAATATGAATCAAAATAAATAAAACTCCAAAGTAAAACTTAAAATTTAAAGATGCCTTATTACATCGAAGTACCCAAATTAAATTACTTTTAAATAAAAAGTAAAATATGTAAGCAACTGCATTTGTGTGGCCACCTTCGAGTCCCTCGCAGCACTGATCCTCCTAGGGATTACCTACGTAGATAAGCAGTAGCGTGAGATTATGAAAACTCATTGTGTAGTACCTAAGTAACAAATAGTCAGTCACACAGTAGGCAAATATAGTCTGGGCCCAAGCCAATCTCATTTTCAGTTAGGGCCTTAGCCCAATACAGTAACAGTATCAGTGTGGGTCTTATCCCATTTCAATAACAGTAGCAGTACAGATATGCAATCAGAAATCCTACCCAACCAGCCTCTACACTCCACTCCGTCCAGCCGTACATTCTATGTGGAGATAAAATCGACCCACCCATCCCTACACTTCAAAATAGCACTAGTTGCGGCACTAAATAGTATATGTAACATAGCTTCCAGTACAGTACACTTCCTCCAATCATAATAAACCCATCCCTATGGAATATATCATCATATCATACATGTATGCAATACATATATAATGACATGCTCGATTACAGTCATACATCTCATAAGGGCATAATAGTCATTTTAGCACATAGGGGCATAACATTCATTTTATCAATTTGGGGGTCTAGGTATACTTACCGACCCGACAATAGGTCCACAGTCTTCTCGAGCAACCCGTGCAACCTTAACAGTCAAACAGTGAAAATGGGCCCATGTGGACCCATACACTCGTGTGGCCCACATAGCCCAAAAATGACCTTGGCCGCGTGGATACACAGCCTGGCCCATTATTCTATACACATCCGTACGATTTAACCGTGTGGGGCCCACAAGCTGTGGGGCCCACACAACCCATTTCGGCCCAACATTGTCCAAAACGACCTAAGCCCATGATATCGCTCATGGTGGCCTCTACGATCAAATGCCTATATTTACGTGTTCAAATTACCACAAGAGCGAGCGTACGCCTGTGTGGCATCAATGGTCACATTTTTCGACTTTTGCCGTTTTATGATTTGGGTAGTGTCTACACACCTTGTTTGCGAAAAGGCGCAGAAGTCCACGAGCACCAAACCTATATCCAATCAAGACACTCTATCAGTCTCTTAATGAATAGGTTTAATCACCCTCTTTTAACACTTAACCTAAAATAATATTAATACCTGCCATGATTGAACGAGTGTGGTTTAGCCCGCTTAAACTGCTGACGAAGCTGATAACAAACTCCCTGACGGATATCTGTGTTACAAGCGGACTTAATTAATCGTGATTGTTCATACACATGGCTTAAATTAACATAGGTTAGCTTATAGAAACACAGAACCGAAAAACTCAAGTTGAACACGATGACAAGTATAGAGTTACCTTCGATTGAGTGATGAGAGAAAGGTTTCAAATGCTTCTGTAATACCTGTAAACCCTTTCACTTTTCGAGAAGTTTTAAGAACCGAAAGGAGCACCATCAAGAATAGAAAAGAGATGAGAATATGTAATAAGAGAAGAAAATAGGAGAAAAGCCAAAAGGTCAGGAGTAAAACAAGGACTTACCACACAATATACAACCAACACACGCCTATTGGAGGATGAGAGGAAAAATGGAGAAGGGAAGTCGACAGAGAAGCAAGCAAGATTGCCCAAAACAGAAAACAAGAGAGAGGGGGAAAAAGAAGCAATATTCGACAACAATTGACCAAAAGGGGTAGAGGAAGAAGAGTAAGGCCAAAAGAAAAATGCAACACGAAATCACTTCAATAATATTCTGCCAAGGTTTGGAAAAGTAGAGGAGAGATGATAATCGATTACACAGGTGTATGTAGAGGGAAAACAAAGCCAACAATCGAAATTAACCTAAATGATACTCGAATTAAGCCAAAAACAAAGGATATTACTCACACCCCTAGCACAATTCGTCCCCAAATAAACTAACAAAAAACAAGGTAAAGAGCAAAGTACCCAAACCAAAACTAAAATCTTCCCAAAGCCAAATTCAATGAGCACCTAGAATCCCCATTCAGCACAACACTCCCTCTCCCGTCAACTCCCCATTATCTTCTCCGCGTATCCCTCCACAAATTCGGCTACACAATCCCCACACTTCCAAGTCCCACATTTTCCTCCTAAATCACTCCACCATCATCTCCTCAACCACCAAATTCAAACTCTACCCAACTAGGCAGTGTTTCGGTCAACCCCAACTTACCACACGACAAGAACAGCAAAATAAAACACCTTTGCACATTGCAGGACTCAAACTCAAGACCTTCAGTAACAATGCCATGCCACTTATCCCTTAGACTAGTAGGCCCTTTCTGTCACAAAACACTCACATTTATTTAAGAACCTACTGACTAGAGATAGGGCTTATTCATATAAAAAAACAAAACTTTTTCACAAGCCAGGGCTTGAACCCTAGACTTCTCAGACACTCCCAGAACACTTAACCACTGAAGTAGATACATAGTTGTGTGCCACAACCATACAAAAGTAATTACTAAAGATTTGTGGTGTTATAGCATCAATATGAGACTTCGTGGAAGACCATATCTGGGATGTGGCATCAATATGAGACTTCGTGTAAGACCATAGCTGGGTTATTGGCATCGATACAAAATTACATGTAAGACCATATCTGGGTATGGTATTGGTACGGTACTGTGAGTACGTGTAACACCCCTAACTCGTGACCGTCGCCGGTGTCGGACACGAGAGGTTAACGGCCAAATCCTCTCAGGGTACCAACCAATTTGTCATTTCCAGTCAGGCTGGAAAACTGCGTCACCGTCGCCTTAAAAATCATATCTCGAGTTTCAAAACTCGGAAACTGGTTTCGTAAATTTTACCTGAATTTAGACTCACATACCCATCCATGGATTTATTTCTAGAATTTTTGGTTGGGCCAATTGGTACAGTTTATTAGTTAAAGTCACCCATGTTACAGGGATCGACTGCTCTGACCTTTGCGCGTTACAACTTGAATATCTCTCTGTACAGGGCTTTAATACTGGTGCCGTTTGTTTCTAATGAAACTAGACTCAAAATGGAATCTGTAAATATAAGGCATGACTCCTAATTCTTTCTGGATAATTTATGGTAAATTTTCAAAGTCGCGTCAGGGGACCCAGAAACCGTTCTGGCCCTGTCTCACGAGAACTTTAATATTTCTCAGTATACTGCTCATATGGTCGTTTCGTTTCATCCATATGAAAATAGATTCATCAAGGTTCAATTTCATAATTTACCCACTATTTAATTCTACTTCTACTATTTTTAGTGATTTTTCAATCTCATCTCACTGCTGCTGTCCGCAACAGTTACTGCAGTAGACTATGCCAATTTCATGAATCTTTCCTTGGCCTTAATCATCCATCATACATGACACAAATTGTGGCCACCTTATCAAAATTAGAGTTTCTAAGACTCGTGGCTATAGGTTCTAGCATCCCACTCGACGACCACATAGGCCATTTTCACATGGCTTAAAGTTTACAACCCACAATTCGACAAAATATAATAGCCTATACATGCCAAATGTTCTTCAACAACGAAAACAATACCACAAGATTTCAGCCGGTGTGATGACTTCAACGACGGTCCCGATCACGCAAGCAATACGAATCCGAGAGACCTAAAATGGGTGACAAGAAAAAACACCGAGTGAGTTTACAACTCAGTAAGTCATAAGCATTCATCAATCCACCGATATGATCACTACAACATGTACAAGCAAGCGAGGCTAGGTACTCATCCATATCGAATCTATACCATAATACCTCGGACCTTTCGGTCCAATCTCGTACCAAGTCATACATCCACATTTCATATTCTACACAACAAGATAATCAAGCATTTTTACACATTAACTCATTTTCCAGCACAACCATACAATTTCAATCATCACATAGATTTAAGGCTTACCAATTCAACCCCAAGCATGAACGTATTCTCTATTCATCATGAGCTCGAGGTACTTACCCGATCCGCTGTCCGGATTAACTCGATAATGTCGCACGCTCAGTGCCAATTGTAATACAAGAGCATATAGTGAATCCGCACACTTAGTGCTATATATTTTCAGCTCGCACACTTAGTGCTATATAATTTTCAGCTCGCACACTTAGTGCTATATAATCAAACTCGCACACTTAGTGCTGTACAATTTAAACCCGCACACTTAGTGCCAATCTTGTCACCGTGTCCATTTATACCCGCACACTTAGTGCCGAGACCAATACCTTATGCATTTTGCTGCCTTTATACATTCAACAATGGCATCATTCCATACACATACATTTCCATTTACACATCAATTCATTTAAACACAATTGTGTATATATTATGGTCATTTACATCAACACCAAATATATGCTTAATGACTTACCTTATATTGGATGAAACGATTTCCAATCGACTACTCGATTATCTTTCCTTTGCCTTTGCTTGATTCTCCACCTCTAGCTTCTTGAGCTAAATTTAACAAATAAATTGGTTTTATCATTTGAGCATCGGAAGAGGAATTCAAGATGCCTAGCCAATATATAAATATCTACTCATTAGGCATCAAAGTCGCATATGTACAAAATCATGAATCGAACTCAACACCTTAGTTAGTATTCCTCTTAGCAATTTTCTAAGCCAAGAATAGGCATCAATATGCTTGCCTCTAACCGAATGCATGCACACCAATTTCCCCTCATGTGGCCGAATATGCATGTCCATGTTGAGGCCGATTATGCACTTAATACCACACAAAAACAGCATGCATTTTACTAACTAACGCATTACATATTGTAGCTCAATACACATCTCTCATGTACTACATAACCGAAAACATCATCCCAAGCAAATATATACCTTGAAATAGTATATATGTCATACCAATTCATCATGTGCAAACACATATTCAAAGCTCAAATCTTACCTACCATGCAACATGCATGAATCATACTTGTGGATATACCATGACCGAATACATCACAACACCATCATTTTGGTCATGATTAAGCAAAGAACTTAATGTCTCACTCAAAATACTAAAAAGAAAGTCCAAGAGCCATCAATCCCCATCACGCACACCATTAACAAGCTTCATATTTAACATGCAATGGCATTAACACAAAATCCACCTTGGCCAAATACCATTTCCATGGCATAACAAGGATTTGAACCATG
Organism: Gossypium arboreum; assembly: GCF_025698485.1. Classification (NCBI taxonomy): domain Eukaryota; kingdom Viridiplantae; phylum Streptophyta; class Magnoliopsida; order Malvales; family Malvaceae; genus Gossypium; species Gossypium arboreum. Next base: position 36,272,843 of record NC_069082.1, read on the forward strand.
GCTAACATGCACATCAAGTTAGCAACCAAAACAAGCATGAATCTCATGACACAACCTCAAACATACCTTAATCTTGATGCAAGTATAGCCAAATCCCTTCTAGTTCTCTTCTAAACCAAGCATGAAGCAAAAATCCTCCCTTTTCCTTAGTATTTTCGGCCAAAGAAGAGAAAAATGGATGAACAAAATTTTTCTTTTCTCTTCCACAATGCACGGCAAGGGGGGTTTCACTCACACACACACATTTTTTTTCTTTCTTTATTACCCATACTCATTTGTTTATTGTTTCTCCCTAGTGCACCAACAAAACATGTTTCATGACATGTTTAGCCCATGATTCCTTGTCATGGCGGCCACTTCATGTTAGGGGAATTTGACATGCAAATCCTTATTTTTGCATGTATTATCAACTAGTCATCCCACATTTCCCATCATACTTTCAATGTTTACTACTAGGCCCTTTCTAGTGAAATTCACATTTATAACTCTAAATCGAAATATCAAAATGTCACACATGAATTAACACATATTATAGGCATCAAAATAAATTATAAATTATTTTTATGCCTCAGTTTTGTGGTCCCGAAACCACATCCCGACTAGGGTAAATTTTGGGATGTCACAACTCTCCCCCACTTAGAAATTTTTCGTCCCAAAATCTTACTAGGTAAATAGGCTCGGTATCGCTCTCTCATAGAGTCCTCAAGTTCCCAAGTGGCTTCTTCAATTCCGTGTTTATGCCACAACACCTTCACTAATGGGATTTTCTTGTTTCGTAGCTCTTTTACTTCACGCATCAGAATGCGAACCGGCTCTTCTTCATAACTCAAATTAGGCTGAACCTCGACCTCAGATCTATCTTTGAAAACACCGAGGCTCCCTTTAATTGATCAAACAAATCGTCAATTCGTGGCAATGGATATTTATTCTTTATCGTCACTTTATTGAGTTGACGATAGTCGATGCACAACCTCATGGTTCCGTCCTTCTTCTTCACAAACAATACAGGTGCGCCCCATGGAGAAAAACTCGGTCGAGCGAAACCTCTATCCGTCAATTCTTGCAATTGAACCTTCAATTCCTTTAATTCGTTAATGCCATACGACACGGGCTATTGAAATCGGCGTAGTACCGGTACAACCGATGCGAATTCCACTTCTCGAACCGGTGGCAATCCCGTAACTCCTCAGAAAAACATCCGAATACTCACAAACCACGGTACCGATTCGAGTTTCCTTTCCGTCTCTTTACTTCCAAACACATACGCAAGGTATGTTTCACACCCTTTTTCACATACCTCCGAGCGATCATAGAAGATATTATCATTGGCGCTCCTTTAAATCGAGAGACTCGACTCGGACTACCTCATTATTTGCACTCCTCAAATCAATGGTTTTCCTTTTGCGATCCACCTTGCATCATGTACGGTCAGCCAATCCATACCAAGAATAACATCGAATTCATTAAATGGTAGAAGCATCAGATCGGCCGGAAAACAGGATTCTCGAATTATTAGGGGGCATCTCTTGCACACTTTATCAACGAGTACGTATCGACCCAAAGGGTTTGACACTCGAATTATGAACTCAGTAGACTCAACAGGTAGAGTCTTACTGGATGCTAAGGTTTCACATACATATGAATGAGTAGAGCCGGGGTCAATCAATGCAATCACACTAGTATCAAAGAGAGTAAAAGTACCGTGATAACGTCGGGGAGGATGCCTCCTCTCGTCTTGCGGATGGCATATGCTCTAGCAGAGTACGGGTCTCGGATCGGACAGCCGTATTAGAGGCTCCTTTCTGATTACCACCCCTACCTCCAGAGATTCTCGGGGGCCTACCTCCAGCCGTCGTTCCACTAGGTCTTGCACCTTGCGTCTTATTCCTCTCATCTAGCTCCGTGCAATCTCTAATGAAGTGGTCCTTGAACCGCATCCATAACAGCCCTATTAATGCAGACTTACCCCAACATTCACCTAGGTGTCGTCTTCCACATTGGGGGCATTCTGGTCTCTCTTGACGATTATTGCCCACACTAGCTATCAAGTAGCTCGAGTCCGTCAATGGTCGGGCTCTAATGGAAATTCCCGCAGTCGTCCTCGACTTACTGGTGTCCTCCCTGAACCTCTTTACAGCCGAGAATGGAGCTTTACTCGTCGATCTTTTACGGTAATCTCTTGCTTCAAATTCAGCCTTCTTCTTCTCCTTCCCAAGTTCTTCCGCCTTGCAGGCTCGTTCGACTAGTGTCACGAACTCCTTTATCTCCAAAATTCCCACTAGTAACTTTAACTCTTCATTCAATCCTTCTTCAAATCTTTTGCACATCGCAACCTCATCAGCCACACACTCCGAGCATACCGACTAAGTCTTACGAACTCATGTTCAGATTCGAGATCTGATCATACGGCCTTGCTTGAGTTCCAAGAACTCCTTACGCTTCGATCAATGAACCGTTGACTAATATATTTCTTCCGAAATTCCGTTTGAAAGAAATCCCAAGTAACTTGTTCCTTTGGGACTATGGAAATCAACGTCCTCCACCAATAGTAGGCTGAGTCTCGCAACAAAGATATAGCACACTTAAGACATTCATCGGGTGTGCATGACAATTCATCAAACACTCTAATGGTGTTATCAAGCCAGAACTCGGCCCTTTCGGCATCGTCGGTAACTATGGCCTTAAACTCCTCGGCCCCACGCTTCCTAATCAAGTCCACAGGTGGTTTACTCAGCCTCACAGGATCAGTAACTGATGGCATTACGGGCTCTTGGGGTGGAGTATTTAAATTCGGGAATGGTTGGACACCGGGTCGGTTCGGCATATTGCGCGACCCACTCATTCATCATGGTGAAGAAGGCTTGTTTCGCCTTCATTTTGATTATTCGCGGATGACCGAGGCTCAACAGCGGTGTCCCTTGTGCGGAGCAGCCGCTACACTTCAACGTCATCCGCCAAGGGTCTCTATCTCGGGTTCCATTGCTATTTAAAACAAAAATTTCAACCGTCAGAAGTCATCACATTATTCAGCACTAACAATTTGGCATGTATAGCTAGACTCACACGCGCTATGGTAGTCCTAGAACCGACTAAACCATAGCTCTGATACCAATAAAATTGTAACACCCCTAACTCGTGACCGTCGCGGTGTCGGACACGAGAGGTTAACGCCAAATCCTCTCGTGGTACCAACCAATTTGTCATTTCCAGTCAGGCTGGAAAACTGCGTCACCGTGGCCTTAAAAATCATATCTCGAGTTTCAAAACTCGGAAACTGGTTTCGTAAATTTTACCTGAATTTAGACTCACATACCCATCCATGGATTTATTTCTAGAATTTTTGGTTGGGCCAATTGGTACAGTTTATTAGTTAAAGTCACCCATGTTACAGGGATCGACTGCTCTGACCTTTGCGCGTTACAACTTGAATATCTCTCTGTACAGGGATTTAATACTGGTACCGTTTGTTTCTAATGAAACTAGACTCAAAATGGAATCTGTACATATAAGGCATGACTCCTAATTCTTTCTGGATAATTTATGGTAAATTTTCAAAGTCGCGTCAGGGGACCCAGAAACCGTTCTGGCCCTGTCTCACGAGAACTTTAATATTTCTCAGTATACTGCTCATATGGTCGTTTCGTTTCATCCATATGAAAATAGATTCATCAAGGTTCAATTTCATAATTTACCCACTATTTAATTCTACTTCTACTATTTTTAGTGATTTTTCAATCTCATCTCACTGCTGCTGTCCGCAACAGTTACTGCAGTAGACTATGCCAATTTCATGAATCTTTCCTTGGCCTTAATCATCCATCATACATGACACAAATTGTGGCCACCTTATCAAAATTAGAGTTTCTAAGACTCGTGGCTATAGGTTCTAGCATCCCACTCGACGACCACATAGGCCATTTTCACATGGCTTAAAGTTTACAACCCACAATTCGACAAAATATAATAGCCTATACATGCCAAATGTTCTTCAACAACGAAAACAATACCACAAGATTTCAGCCGGTGTGATGACTTCAACGACGGTCCCGATCACGCAAGCAATACGAATCCGAGAGACCTAAAATGGGTGACAAGAAAAAAACCGAGTGAGTTTACAACTCAGAAGTCATAAGCATTCATCAATCCATCGACATCACTACAACATGTACAAGCAAACGAGGCTAGGTACTCATCCATATCGAATCTATACCATAATACCTCGGACCTTTCGGTCCAATCTCGCATCAAGTCATACATCCACATTTCATATTCTACACAACAAGATAATCAAGCATTTTTACACATTAACTCATTTTCCAGCACAACCATACAATTTCAATCATCACATAGATTTAAGGCTTACCAATTCAACCCCAAGCATGAACGTATTCTCTATTCATCATGAGCTCGAGGTACTTACCCGATCCGCTGTCCGGGATTAACTCGATAATGTCGCACGCTCAGTGCCAATTGTAATACAAGAGCATATAGTGAATCCGCACACTTAGTGCTATATATTTTCAGCTCGCACACTTAGTGCTATATAATTTTCAGCTCGCACACTTAGTGCTATATAATCAAACTCGCACACTTAGTTCGTACAATTTTAAACCCGCACACTTAGTGCCAATCTTGTCACCGTGTCCATTTATACCCGCACACTTAGTGCCGAGACCAATACCTTATGCATTTTGCTGCCTTTATACATTCAACAATGGCATCATTCCATACACATACATTTCCATTTACACATCAATTCATTTAAACACAATTGTGTATATATTATGGTCATTTACATCAACACCAAATATATGCTTAATGACTTACCTTATATTGATGAAACGATTTCCAATCGACTACTCGATTATCTTTCCTTTGCCTTTGCTTGATTCTCCACCTCTAGCTTCTTGAGCTAAATTTAACAAATAAATTGGTTTTATCATTTGAGCATCGGAAGAGGAATTCAAGATGCCTAGCCAATATATAAATATCTACTCATTAGGCATCAAAGTCGCATATGTACAAAATCATGAATCGAACTCAACACCTTAGTTAGTATTCCTCTTAGTCAATTTTCTAAGCCAAGAATAGGCATCAATATGCTTGCCTCTAACCGAATGCATGCACACCAATTTCCCTCATGTGGCGAATATGCATGTCCATGTTGAGGCCGATTATGCACTTAATACCACACAAAAACAGCATGCATTTTACTAACTAACGATTACATATTGTAGCTCAATACACATCTCTCATGTACTACATAACCGAAAACATCATCCCAAGCAAATATATACCTTGAAATAGTATATATGTCATACCAATTCATCATGTGCAAACACATATTCAAAGCTCAAATCTTACCTACCATGCAACATGCATGAATCATACTTGTGGATATACCATGACCGAATACATCACAACACCATCATTTTGGTCATGATTAAGCAAAGAACTTAATGTCTCACTCAAAAATACTAAAAAGAAAGTCCAAGAGCCATCAATCCCCCATCACGTACACCATTAACAAGCTTCATATTTAACATGCAATGGCATTAACACAAAATCCACCTTGGCCAAATACCATTTCCATGGCATAACAAGGATTTGAACCATGGCTAACATGCACATCAAGTTAGCAACCAAAACAAGCATGAATCTCATGACACAACCTCAAACATACCTTAATCTTGATGCAAGTATAGCCAAATCCCCTTCTAGTTCTCTTCTAAACCAAGCATAAATCCTCCCTTTTTCCTTAGTATTTTCGACCAAAGAAGAGAAAAATGGATGAACAAAATTTTTCTTTTTCTCTTCCACAATGCACGGCAAGGGGGGGGTTTCACTCACACACACACATTTTTTTTTTTCTTTCTTTATTACCCGTACTCATTTGTTTATTGTTTCTCCCTAGTGCACCAACAAAACATGTTTCATGACATGTTTAGCCCATGATTCCTTGTCATGGCTGGCCACTTCATGTTAGGGGGGGAAATTTGACATGCAAATCCCTTATTTTTGCATGTATTATCAACTAGTCATCCCACATTTCCCCATCATACTTTCAATGTTTACTACTAGGCCCTTTCTAGTGAAATTCACATTTATAACTCTAAATCGAAATATCAAAAATGTCACACATGAATTAACACATATTATAGGCATCAAAATAAATTATAAATTATTTTTATGCCTCAGTTTTGTGGTCCCGAAACCACATCCCGACTAGGGTAAATTTTGGGATGTCACAGTACGAGATTCTTGAGTATCCTTTAGTATTCCAAGTGGATCAACAGGTAATTTAATAGGTATGTCAAAGAAGGGAAAGAGCATATAAGTATTATGAATTGGTATAGGTATGTATGTAAAGTTTATAAGCATTGACTTCATGAAATTGTGAGTTCATGATTTCCATGAGAATGATTTTATGAAAACCTTGTGATTATTGGTCTATACTTGTGATGTATGAAATTCATGATAAATTCGGTTGAAAATTATGTGATTGGCTTTCGGGCCAAATTGAGTTTTGATATAACATGTTTTATACACATGAATTGTGATTCATCAGATATGAGAAAGAGGAAAGATTGGCATAATTTCCTATGAAAATGATTATTGGACGATATGAGCTTTGAACAATTGAAAGATGTTGAAATATATGCTTGAAAAGTGAATACTCATAATTAATGTGCATGTTTATTAGGAGGTTTGAAATGATTGGTTGATTGTGGCAATCAATTATAATGGAGAGATTACAGTTGTTAGGCTAAAGACATGTTAAATTATGCTTGCAAATTGATATAGCAAACAATATGACTGAATAATTCATAACTATGAGGTTTATAGCATTTTATACTATTTTGTTTTGTGTTTATATTGTTAGACTTGGTAAATGATTAATAAGAGTTGCTTATTATTTTCATACAGACTTACTAAGCTATATAGCTTACCCCCTTCCTTTCCCATGTTTTTTAGTGCCATGAAGCTAGCTCGAGTTGGAGAACGCCGGAGATCCTACCACACTATCAGGCTATCATTTTGGGTATTGATAAATTAAAGTATTTTGAGTTATGGCATGTATAGGGACTTGGTCATTTTGTTATATGCGTCATATGATTTTAGTCAAAGTAATGACTTATAATCGTCAAAGACTTGTTTTGCTATTTGGCCATGTAAGTTGGTTTATATTGGCTAACATGGTTGTAAGCCTAAATATATTCATATATGTGTCAATGTCCATGGTGATATGATCATGGTATGTTTGGTGAATGTGAAATGTTTGGAAATGTGATTTATGGTATGATTGTGTAATTTTTGGAAATGTGACCTATTGATGAGATTAGGAATTTGAGTATAATTTGGTAACTAGAAAGTAATTGAATGAAGCCTAATGAAGATGAAATTGACATGAATGATTTATGGCATGATAAATGTTGTGTGTATGATGGATGTTGATATGGTATTGGTATGCGATGGTAATAATTGTGAATGGTTTGGTTGCTCTTACATGCTTGAATTTGTGCCATGTGATGTTGTGTAGATGTATGCAAGTGAGGGTGGAAAAATGGCTTGGTAAATAGCCTTGTTTTTTTCCACACGAGTAGACACACGGGCCTGTGTCTAGGCCGTGTGTGACACATGGTCAGCCCCATGGGCATGTGATCCGGCCGTGCATCCCCTGCACCTTAATTGTTGCAAAACAAAATGCTCATTATCGAGCACAAGGGCATGAAACACGACCGTGTGTGTCTGTAACGCCCCTTACCCATATTCAACACCAAAACAGGGTACGAGGTATTACCAAAACATAACACATACCATTAAACAAAACTGAGATAGAAATATGTCATCCAATTAGATAATGTATCATTATAACATATGTCTTGAACAATATTAGCCAACTTCAATGGCTTTGTACAAAATAATTGGTCAAAGACTGTAACCAATATTTTAAACCTAGGCAGTTATGGCACGTAACAAAATAACGAAGCCTACTATACATGCTATAATTCAAAATGTTTAGTTCAAATACCCAAAAGTATTGATAGTACGGGCAGATCTTCAACGATCCTTAACTCCTGTGCAAGCTGGACGACACTAAGCTTATAGCTTAGTAAGTAAGTATATAAATAATAATTAAAGAATATAATATGTTTACTCAATAACTGAAGTGTATCTACTTTTAATTTCACTATTTACTCCACTTTGATCAAGTTGTCTCTCCAGTATCATGTTCACTAAATAAATCATAACTCGAGTTACAAAACTTGAAATTCAAATCTGTAAAATTTTCCTGAAACAAGACTCATATTGCTTCTTAATAAAAATTTTTCTAGAATTTTTGGTCCAGCCAATTACTACAGTTTATTAGTTAAAATTTCACCTGTTATACAGCTCGACGGATCTGACCTCTGTTCACTACGAATTAATTTTCTCCCAGTAAAAAAGTCAAATAGCTATAAAATTTGTCTCATTTAAAACTAGACTCAATAAGAAATCTAGGAATATAAACTATATTTCTTAATTATTTTTGTAAAATTTTTAATGATTTATCAAATTTAGAATAGGGGATCACATAGTCATTCTGAATAAGTCACACACAAATATAAATATCTCAAAATATAGAGTTCCTTTACTCGATCTATTTCTCTTACATGAGAATACAATCATTAAGCTTTAATTTAATATCTCATTCAGCCTCTAATTAAATTCCTACTATTTTTGGTGGTTTTTCAAATTCACGTCACTACATTTGTCCAAAACAGTATTACTGTAAATTCACTCTTTCACACTTTCTTTGTATTAACCTCATTTAGCATATATATCACAATTCATTTTCACCATATTTCATACATCACAATTATAGGTCCATGATTACAATGTCATCGTAAAATCATCCCGTTGAACACTTCGGATCAATTCGCGATACTTGGTGGTTTTAGCACACAGCTCCACGCATCATATTTCATATAATTCGGCTCTCTTGTACACATGGTGAACACTTAGTACCACCCATGTGACCTAGCCAATTTATCTCGTAGCTCTCTTGTCTACATGGTGTCCTTCACTTGGGATCACACATGCGACCTAGCTACATTTATCTCTCTCGTAGCTCTCTTGTCTACATGGGATACATCCCTTATCACACATGTGACCTAGCTACTATATAGTATCTCGTAGCTCTCTTGTACCCATGATGTGCACTCAGCACCATACATGTGACCTAGCTACATTCCATCTATATTATTCAATCTTTCCGAATGTTCAACCAGGATTTCTCTCTCTATTACTTATTTCCATTCTTTCAATAGTCGATTTATGCTTCAAAATCAGCTAAAATATATATAATAGGCTGAAATATAAGAATGTAAATGAAGTTAATATATTATTTACATACAAACTTACCTTGGTGCAAAATATGGGAATTTTGTAATTTAGTCCAAAATCTTTTCTTTCCCCTGTTCGAGGTCGATTCCATGCCTTTCTTGATCTGTAACAACACATTTAGCTCATTTAACACTCATACTATTTATTTCAATCTAAAAATCACATTATGGAAAAATTACATTTTTGCCCCCTAACTTTTACAAAATTATGATTTTCCCCTAGGCTCGGAAATTTAATTTCAGCCCTTACTCTTATGTTTTATGACATGCTGAACATTTTTCTCTTCTATGACAACATCAAATTCTCACTCTAACACATAGTTATGAACAATAGGTATTTTTACCGATTATGCCATTTTGGTCATTTTTTCTAAAAATTACTTAGAAAAGATCATTCTCCTAACTTCAAACATTCATATTATACCATCAAACATCAAAATACATGTATATCATTCATGGGTAAATTTTTAAACATAAACCCTAACTCGAAATAATGGTAGAAATAGGTAGACCGAGCTACGAGGATTTCAAAATTGTAAAGAACATTAAAAACAGGGCTTGAATGCACTTACTATTGAACTTGAAAGCTTGGAAAAACCCTAGCTATGGAGAACATGTAAGTTTCGGCCAAGCTTAAATGAAGATGAACACATTTTTGTGTTATTTTTCCCATTTCATTTCATTAATATACAAATGACCAAAATACCCTTACTTCTAAACTTTCTAAAAATTCCATCCATGTCCAAATTTTTGTCCATATAAAGTATAATGGTCTAATTTCCATTTAAGGACCTCTACTTAAAACCCACATTTCAATCAAGTACTTTATGGACTAGAACACACACATTTTTCACTTATTTCAATTTAGTCCTAAACGTCAAATTAAACACCCAATCGATAAAATTTCGCAGCGAAATTTTCACACAATTATGCAATCATAATATAAATACTAAAACTAAATCAAAATATTTTTTTTCAACCTCAAATTCGTGGTTTCAAAACCACTATTCCGTTTTGGCCTTAAATCGGGCTGTTACAACTCTTCCCCCCTTTAGGGATTTTCGTCCCTAAAAATCTTACGAGTAAAGAGATTTCGGTACTATTTTCTCATGGCTTCCTCCGGTTCCCACGTAGCTTCTTCTACTCCATGTCTTTGCCATAACACTTTCACTAAAGCTATACTTTTCTTTCTCAACTCTTTTACTTCTCGAGCCAAAATCTTAATCGATTCCTCATCATAGGTCAAGTTCGATCGAATCTCAATTTCTATTGGAGAAATCACATGTGAAGGATCAAAACGATAATGTCGTAGCATTGATACATGAAACACGCTATGAATTCTTTCTAATTCCACCGGTAATGCCAACCGATATGCCACTGGTACAATCCTCTCAATAATCTCGTACGACCCAATAAAATGAGGACTCAGCTTGCCTTCTCGGCTAAATCTCAGACTCTTCTTCCATGGTGACACCTTCAAGAACACTTTATCACCCACCTAAAATTCAATCTCCTTTCTTTTTAAATCTGCATATGACTTTTGGCGATCTGAAGTAGCTTTCAAGCAATCACAAATTATTTTTACTTTTTCTTCGGTTTCTTTAACTAAATCAACTACGTGAATCTGTTTCTCACTAAGTTCCGTCCAATATAAAGGAGTCCGACACTTGCGACCATACAAGGCTAGATACGGTGCCATACCTTGTCCTAAAGCCGGTTTTCGGCACATCCGACTCCTTAACTCTCAACTGGTAGTAACCGGACCTCAAATCGATATTTGAAAACACTGTTGCCCCCTTTAACTGATCAAATAAATCATCAATCCTCGGCAACTGGTACTTGTTCTTTATAGTCACCTTATTGAGCTGACGGTAATCAATGCAAAGGCTCATTGAGCCATCCTTCTTCTTTACGAACAATACAGGAGCACCCCAGGGAGAGAAACTCGGTCTCACAAATCCCTTGTCTGTTAACTCTTGCAACTGAGCCTTCAATTCTTTTAATTTAGTCGGAGCCATTCTATATGGAGCAATTGAGATCGGTGCAGTCCTTGGCAACAAATCAATGGAAAACTCTATCTCTCTGTTCGAAGGCAATCCAGGCAATTCCCCTGGAAATACATCTGAAAATTCACAGACTATCGGTACTGATTTAAGCTTCAATTCAGACAGCTCAGTATTTATTACATAGGCCAGATAAGCTTCACACCCTTTCCTCGTGTATTTTTGTGCAGACATGTGCAAAATCGCCATAGGCAATTTAATTGTTCCATTTGTTTCAACCCACAGAATTTCACCATTTTCACATTTCAACTCTAGTGTTTTCTGTTTACAATCTACCTTGGCATCATACAATGTCAACCAGTCCATTCCCAAAATAACGTCAGACTCATCAAATGGTGACAGCATCAGATTAGCCGGAAAACAGTGACCTTGAATCATTAATGGGCAATTCTTGCAAACCTTATCAACTAGCACATTTTGGCCTAAGGGGTTCGACACTTTAATCGTAAACTCAGTAAACTCAACAGGCAACTTCTTATTAGATACTAAATTCATACAAACATAGGAATGAGTAGACCCGGGATCAATCAATGTAATAACAATAGTATCATAGAGAGAAAATGTACCAGTAATCACATTGGGAGATGATGTATCCTCTCGAGCACGTATAGCATAACCTCTAGCAGGTGCTCTAGCTTCTGAACTCATCGTTGAATCTTTCATTATAGTTTTACTGCTAGCTCTACTTCCAGTATTTCTCAGTGGTCAACCTCTGCTAGCGGTAGTACTCTGAAATTTTTCTTCTTTAACTTTCTCCCGACAGTCTCTGATAAAATGCTCGCGAGAACCACACTTGAAACAAGCTCGCTCGTTTCCCCAACACTCACCAAAATTTTGCTTGCCACATTGCTGACATTCGAGCTTTCTAGATCGCACATTACCCACACTTGCCATTGAAGTAGCTTGAGCTTTAGACCCCGAATATGCCCTACCATGATCTTTGTGTGAATCCCCAGCTGAAACTGTCATTCGAGGGTTTGTCTCTTTGGACCTCTTTGATTGAGATTGAAATGAATTGCTTATTGGCCTCTTTTTAGCATCTTGGGCCTCAATGGCAGCTTTTCTTCTTTCTTTGTTTAATCTTTGGCTTTAAGAGCTCTATCAACCAATACTACAAATTCTTTCAGCTCCAGAATTCCCACAGGCACTTTAATGTCCTCATTAAGTCCATCCTCAAATCTTTTGCACATAATAGCCTCGGTGGACACACATTCCTGGGCATACTTGCTGAGTCTTACAAATTCGCATTTATACTCTACCACAGACATCTTGCCCTGCTCAAGTCAAGGAACTCCTTCCGTTTTCTTAATCAATAAATCACTGACTTATGTATTTCTTTCTGAATTCTTCCTGGAAGAAATCCCAAGTAACCCTTTCTTTTGGCACCACTACTACCAAAGTCTTCCACCAATGGTAGGCCGAATCTCACAAAAGTGATACAGCACACTTTAAGCACTCTACGGGTGTACATGAGAGCTCATCAAATACACTGGTAGAATTTTCAAGCTAGAACTCTGCTTTATCGGGATCATCGTCGAGCTTTGCTCTGAACCCCTCGACCCCTTGTTTTTGAATCTTGTCGACCGGAGGCTTGTTCATTCTTACCAAATCTATGCCTTGAGCAGCTACGGGAACCGTCTGAGGTATGGGAAGGGGTGGAGGAGGTTGAGCATTTGGGTTTGCTCGAATAAACTCAGTATACCAATTGTTCATCATTTGGAGAAAGGCATCCCGAGCCTCATCTCCCTGTCTCAATGTCTCAGGTCTACTTTCTACAGGCGCGGTCCCTTGTGCAGGAGCCAGCGCATTACTAGCAGCATGATCAGCCGCAGTTCCGTCAGGATCCATTACTATATTAAAACAAAACACAGTTTAGAATAATCAGGAGTCACCACACTATCACAGTATATTTATGGCATGTATAGCTAGACATTTACACACACTATATTAGTTTGAGAACCGACTAAACTATAGCTCTGATACCACTAAATGTAACGCCCCTTACCCGTGTTCAACACCGAAACAGGGTACGAGGTATTACCAGAACATAACACATACCATTAAACAAAACCGAGATAGAAATATGTCATCCAATTAGATAATGTATCATTGTAACATATATCTTGAATAATATTCGCCAACTTCAATGGCTTTGTACAAAATAATTGGTCAAATACTGTAACCAATATTTTAAACCTAGGCAATTATGACACATAACAAAATAACGAAGCCTACTATACATGCCATAATTCAAAATGATTAGTTCAAATACCCAAAAGTATTGATAGTGCGGGCAGATCTTCAACAATCCTTACCTCCTGTGCAAGCTAGACGACACTATAAGACAAAAGAGAGAAAAGAAAGTAAGCTTATAGCTTAGTAAGTAAGTATATAAATAATAATTAAATAATCTAATATGTTTACACAATAACTCAAGTGTATCTACTTTTAATTTCACTATTACTCCACTTTGATCAAGCTGTCTCTCCTGCATCATGTTCACTAAATAAATCATAACTCGAGTTACGAAACTCAAAATTCAAATCCGTAAGATTTTCTTGAAACTAGACTCATATTACTTCTTATTAAAAAAATTTTTAGAATTTTTGGTCCGCCCAATTAGTACAGTTTATTAGTTAAAGTTTCCCCTATTATACAGCTCGATGGATTTGACCTCTGTTCACTACGAATTGATTTTCTCCCATTAAAAAAGTCAAATATCCATGAAATTTTTTTCATTTAAAACTAGACTCAATACAGAATCTTGGAATATAAACTATATTTCTTAATTATTTTTGTACAATTTTTAATGATTTATCAAAGTTAGAACAGGGGATCACATAGTCATTCTGAACAAGTCACACACAAATATAAATATCTCAAAATATAGAGTTCTTTTACTCGCTCTGTTTCTCTTACATGAGAATAGACTCATTAAGCTTTAATTTAACATCTGATTCAGGCTCTAATTAAAATCCTAATATTTTTGGTGATTTTTCAAATTCACGTCACTACATTTGTCCAAAACAGTATTACTGTAAATTCACTCTTTCACACTTTCTTTGTATTAACCTCATTTAGCATATATATCACAATTCATTTTCACCATATTTCATACATCACAATTATAGGTCCATGATTACAATGTCATCGTAAAATCATCCCGTTGAACACTTCGGATCAATTCGCGATACTTGGTGGTTTTAGCACACAGCTCCACGCATCATATTTCATATAATTCGGCTCTCTTGTACACATGGTGAACACTTAGTACCACCCATGTGACCTAGCCAATTTATCTCGTAGCTCTCTTGTCTACATGGTGTCCTTCACTTGGGATCACACATGCGACCTAGCTACATTTATCTCTCTCGTAGCTCTCTTGTCTACATGGGATACATCCCTTATCACACATGTGACCTAGCTACTATATAGCATCTCGTAGCTCTCTTGTACACATGATGTGCATTCAGCACCTACATGTAACCTAGCTACATTCCATCTATATTATTCAATCTTTCCGTATGTTCAACCGGGATTTCTCTCTCTAGTACCTATTTCCATTCTTTCAATAGTCGATTTATGCTTCAAAATCAGCAAAAATATATATAATAGGCTGAAATATAAGAATGTAAATGAAGTTAATGTATTACTTACATACAAACTTACCTGGGTGCAAAATATGAGAATTTTACAATTAAGTCCAAAATCTTTTCTTTCCCCCGTTCGACGTCGATTCCACACCTTTCTTGATCTATAACAATACATTTAGCTCATTTAACACTCATACTATTTATTTCAATCCAAAAATCACATTATGAAAAAATTACATTTTTGCCCCCTAACTTTTACAAAATTACAATTTTGCCCCTAGGCTCGGAAATTTAATTTCAGCCCTTATTATTATGTTTTATGACATGATGAACATTTTTCTCTTCTATGACAACATCAAATTCCCACTCTAACACATAGTTCTGAACAATAGGTTTTTTTACCGATTATGTCATTTTGCTTGTTTTTGCTAAAAATTGCTTAGAAAAGATCATTCTCCTAACTTCAAATATTCATATTCTACCATAAAACATCAAAATACATGCATATCATTCATGGGTAAATTTTTAAACATAAACCCTAACTCGAAATAATGGTAGAAATAGGTAGACCGAGCTACGAAGATTTCAAAATTGTAAAGAACATTAAAAACAAGGCTTGAATGCACTTACTATGGAACTTGAAAGCTTGTAAATACCCTAGCTATGGAGAACACGTAAGTTTCGGCCAAGCTTAAATGAAGATGAACACATTTTTGTGTTATTTTTCCCATTTTATTTCTTTTAATATGCAAATGACCAAAATGCCCTTACTACTAAACTTTCTAAAAATTCCATCCATGTCCAAATTTTTGTCCATATAAAGTATAATGGTCTAATTTCCATTCAAGGACCTCTACTTAAAACCCCCATTTCAATAAAGTACTTTATGAACTAGAACACACACATTTTTCACTATTTCAATTTAGT
This sequence comes from Gossypium arboreum, assembly GCF_025698485.1. NCBI lineage: Eukaryota > Viridiplantae > Streptophyta > Magnoliopsida > Malvales > Malvaceae > Gossypium > Gossypium arboreum. Next base: position 36,288,812 of record NC_069082.1, read on the forward strand.
CCTAAAGGTCAAATTAAACACCCAATCGATAAAATTTCGCAACGAAATTTTCACACAATTATGCAATCATAATATAAACACTAAAACTAAATCAAAATAATTTTTTTTTCAACCTCGAATTCGTGGTTTCGAAACCACTGTTCTGTTTTGGCCCTAAATCGGGCTGTAACAGTGTCTTGGTCGTGTGACTTCAATTTGTTCTTGGGTGAAAAACAGAGAGTTATACGGGTTAACGACACGGGCATGTGTGACCACACGGCCTACCCATACGGGCGTGTCCTAAACCACACGGGCATGTAGCCCATAAAACATGAAAAAATTTCCAAGTGTTGTAAAATTTTCTAAAGTTCCCGATTTAGCCCCGAACCACTTCCAAAGCATGTTTTGGGCCTTGTAGGCTCGATTTAGGGACATTATGATTGGTTGTTGAAAAGATTTAATTTGAATGAAAATTTGTGACTCAAAAATTAATGTTTGCTTGTGTTTAAGTCCAATAATGCATCGTTCCCTGTTCTAGCGTCAAATACGGGTAAGCGGTGTTACAATAAATATGAAAAATTCATTAACCAATCAATAACAACCCAGGTCATATTTCTTTTTTCAAGATAGGCGTAACCTCGATACGAAGTTTATCGTAACCCTATTCCATTTCCACTCCGGTATCATCACTGGCTAAAATAGCCCTGAAAGCACTTGGTGTTCAACTTTAACCTGCCACCATATCACATATCTAAATACTATGTTAGAAATCTCATGTTTCATACCCGACTATCAATACATCTGTCTCAAAACACTGTACATTTTATTACTCCCCAGATGAACATACAAGCCACAACTATGAGCTTTGTTCAAAATTTTCTATATAAGTTTTGGATTCTTTGGTACACAATTTCTACCTCAGAATAATAAATAGTCATCAGGTCAAACCTGAAAATCAGAATTACAAGTTGACTGTACTCATTTAGCTTGGAATTCCCTATCACATTTCTGAGCTTCTCAGATTTACAATAAAAACATCGATTAGCTTTTAACTCTGTTAGAATCCAGCTATCATCAAACAAGGTAAATCATATAACCCTCGTTCACAAAGTAAACAAAGTTTTCCACTCAAGCATCTACAACTATATTTGTTTTTCCTAAAGGTTAATCAATAACTACTCATAATCTTTCAATAGCTCGCACCATCTATGCTATCTCAAACTCATATTTTTCTATGACATTATATATTTTAAACTCTTATGATCATTAAACATGTGACATTTTTCACCGTACAAAAGGTGTCGCTAAATTCTCAATACAAACACAATAGTGTCGGATAATTCTTTTAATATGGCTTTAACTGTTTGAAAGCATAAATTACCACTTTACATTCTTTTACTAAAACACATCCCAATACGTTCAATAACGCATCAATGAAAATCGCAAATTCTTTAATGATTTAGGTTAAACTAGAACTAGTGCTTCAGTTAACAATTCTTTCAGCTGTTTAAAACTTTGCTAACATGTATCAGACCATTCAACTTCACAATTGCGATAACTTCATCAATCAGAAATACTTTAACTCATAATAACATCCTTTAATTAGAAATAATCTAATAGATATATGTTTCTATATCATGTCTTCTAGAGTATAAACTCTTCATTTAAACTATCCGTCTAATTATCCGTGAATACATAAAATTATTTCCATACCTGAGGATAAACTTAAATGCATAAAACTCAAATTAATTTTCAATTGAATAACCCGCTCTGCTAAAAACAATTGAGTCGATCTCAACTATCATTTAATAATATTTCAAAGAAATCTCTTCTTCATGTTATTAGAACAACTCAAACATACAATCTTTCATAATTCCCACAATATGCTAGTCAAAGATCTTTACAAACTGCACTAGCTTAAACGAATCATAATATCCCAGAGACAATCCAAAAGAAAAAACATCGCTCATACGCACTGGAATCAATTGTGACAGAGACAATATAATTTCCACTTTTATAAAATAGAGCAACAACGAGTAGAAACAAAATACTAGAATCAAGTGAATTTTACCATCGACTTTTCTTCCAAATGTAATGAAATGGGATACCAAAGAAAGATACGGCAATGCCGATCATAAACCAACCAAACCAACAATACTCTTGTCTAACATTATGGTTAGCCAGCGTTCTAATATGATAAGAATTTCATCTAAAAATGAATTGGTCCATATACCTTTAAGGATGAATGAACACATAGAATACCCAAAAGAGATTGTCATAAACTACTCAATTATAACTGTTGCACTCAGATATCTTTACAACCCAAACATTATTCCACTAAGTATTATTGTCATCACTACTTCCACATTATTTCATTTACTTACAAAAATCAATTCTGAAGAAATTTCGGTTAATAAATTCTTTAGACATCCTACCTGAATAAGTCGATTAGTCAAGATTAACTTCTTCTTTAATAGCGACAACGCATATCCGAGTGATCTTCAGAATAATCTAATATCTCTTCAAGAACTGTCTTCACTTGTTAACCCATTCTAATCTCTGACCGCATTATTAATCATTCAACCACTGAGTTCTTAGCATCCAATTTGTGAGCTTATTCAATCTAAATCTTATAAATTTCGTTGTATAACACTATACTGGTAAGGGGGTGAAGATCGTAAAGCCTCTAAATTTAAATCTCATATAAACACGCATATAACATAACATTTCTCATCAAATTAATATTATGAATTTTTATTCATACCTTTATGAGTTTCAACTCATCATAGACACATTTTTACTCAGATACTTGAGTATCACCTTCAGCACTATCAGAATTAACTCAGTTGGAAAACATTTCTATCTAAGTACAACAAATCTTATCAGAGTCAGGAGATATCACACTATCACAGGTTATACAATGACACGTATGGCTAGACTCACATACACTATATTAGTTCGAGAATCAACTAAATCGTAGCTTTGATACCAATAAATGTAACACCCTTAACCTGTATCCGACACCGTAATAGGTTACGAGGCATTACCGAACTTACAACACAACAATTGTACAATTCGAATCATAATTACTTATCCAATTTAAATTCATTCCAACACATATACATTTGTCCCTTATAAGGGCCTACGAGGCCTTAAACATGCTTTAGAAGTGGTTCGAGACTAAACCAATAACATATGAAAATTTTAAAAATTTAGAAAATTTTTCAAACTGTACGAGTCACATGCCCATGTGCGCCAGCTGTTTGTCTCACATGGCCAAGAGACACTGTGTCTCAGGACGTATGGACATTCGAAATGGGATCACATGGCCACGTCGCAGCCCGTGTCCAACCCCTAGTAACTCTCTGATTTGGTTCACACGACCAGACCACACACCCGTGTGTCTAGCCCGTGTGCCATTTGAAATGGCCATACACGCCCTTGTCCAGGCCGTGTACCAGCCGTGCCAAAACTAGGGAGTATACTGACTTGCACCACACGGCGAACCACACACCTATGTGACCAGCCCATGTGAAAACTGGGTGCCACACAGCCAAGCAACACGCCCATGTGATAGGCCGTTTGAACAAAAGTAGGCTATTTACCAAGCCATTTTGCCAACCACACTTATGCACACCTACGCTATACAAAAAGGTACTAAAACATGGCATAAAAAGGACATTCCAACCATCCTTAATCAAGTCTTTATCTTGTATAAATTGAAACCAAATTTCACTAAATACCAAGTATCCTAATAAGCCATTTCCAAACATACCAAACTCATAATCTCAATTCATCAATGTGGTCTTTTCCAATCACGCTTTATTTTACCTAAATTCACAAACATACTGATCGTGATTTTCGTGACAGGTTTTAAATATTTATAATAAATGTTCTTGAAACTAACTATTATCACGATGTAGGCAAGTGTACCTATCAAATAGTAGTATAGTTTTAGCAAGACCGGATTGTCGAACCCAAAGGAACTAAAAGTACTAGTAATGACTATCTTTTTATTATCTAGCATAAGAATAAGGGGGTTTTGTTTTAACTAATTGATTATCTAAACTAAGAATTCATAGAAAATAGAATTAGGGAATCACTTTTGGAAAAACGATTAAATTAACACAATACCTAAGGAAAAATCCACCCAGACTTCACTTATTATTCTTACTCCGAATCAAATGATTTATTCATTTAACTTGTTCCATAGAGATCCCTAAGTTATGTTATTATTCCTATTCAAGACTAATAACGTCTAATCCTTAGATTGAATAATTAAGACTTTCCTCTAATTAACACCCTAAGGTTGCATTAACTCGATCTATGGATCCCCTTATTAGGTTTCACCCTAATCCGGAAAAATCTTGTCACCTTATCTCTAGACGTGCAATCAACTCAGCTTAATTATGACAAATGTACACTTAGACAGGGTTTATTCCTCCTCTAAATAAGAGCTTATCTTGAATCAGTATCCTGGGATATCAAAACAATAATTAAGAATGCATAATTAAGAACAAGTTAAATATTTATCATACAATTCAGAAAATAATAACAAGATTCGTCTTAGGCTTCATCCCCCTTAGGTATTTAGGGGATTTAGTTCATAACTAAAATGGAAAAAATCTTAGAAGAATAATGAATACAAAACATAAAGAAAACCAAAAACTCCTGAAGGGAAATTGAGGGGAGATCTTCAGTCTTGATGGTGAATCTGGCTTTTGAGATGGATCAATCAGCTTCCCTCGAGCAGTTCCCTGCCTCTTTCTCTTTGTGTGTCCTCTCCTCTTCCTTTAGGGTGTATTTGTAGGCTTTAGAATGCCTAGAAGCCCTCGAAATTGGCCTTTTTCAAATTGGACTAAACTTGGGCTCGACAGGGACATGCTCGTGTGCGATTACTTCAGGCCGTGTGACAGCCTTAAAACGACCCTAGTCGGAATGTGGTTTCGGGACCAACAAAACTGAGGCATAAAAATAATTTAAAATTTATTTTGATGCCTATAATGTGTGTTAACTCATGTGTGACATTTTTGATGTTTTGATTTAGAGTTATAAATGTGAATTTCACTAGAAAGGACCTAGTAGTAAACTTTGAAAGTATGATGGGGAAATGTGTGATGACTAGTTGATCATGCATGCAAAAAATGAGGGGTTTGCATGTCAAATTTCCCCATTTAAGAACTAATGGCTGGCCATGACAAAGGGGGATGGGCAAAACATGTCATGAAACATGTTTTGTAAGTGGTTTATGTTGGAATAAATAAAATAAGGAGTATGGAAAAAAAAATGTGTGTGATGGCTTCTCCCCTCCCCATTGCCGTGAAGGTAAGAAAGAAAACAAAAAAAAGTGTTCATCTTTGAACATCTTTGGCTGAAAAATTGAAGGAAAAGGGAAGAAGGAGTGAAGCATTCAGCTATCCTAGGTCACTATTAAGGTAAGTTTGATGTTGTGCCATGAGATTCAAGCATGTTTTAGTAGTTAGCTTGAGTTCTAACTAGCCCATGGTTCAAATCTTCACTATGTCATGGAGATAATGTTCGGCTAAGGTGGATTTGTGGATGTCATTTGCATGCTAAAAGTAAAACTTGTAATGATGCATGGGATGGTGGATTGATGACTCTTAAATCTTCTTTTTAGCATTTTTGAGTGAGGCATTATGTTCCTTGTTCAACCATGACCAAAGTTGAAATAGTATGGTGTTGTATGGCATTCGGCCATGGTAGGAAGTAAAAGAAAACTATGGTCGTTGTTCATGTTATTTGAATGAGAAATGGTAGTAAGGTGAGGTACAAATGTTAGTGCTTGATTTACTAGTGTATATGTGTGTATTAGCCTAGTTTTGAACTTGAAACAAAATGGTGTTTAGTCGATACAAGTGACCATACTTGTAGAATGCATCAAGTGTTGCAATCGGCCTCAACATAGATGTGTATGTTCGGCCACATGAATGAGTACATATGTTGATGTGTATGTTCGGCCTTAGGTAGCCTATTGATGGCTTTAGCTTGACTTAGAAAATTCGGCTAAGGGGGAAATATTAGCTAGTATGTTGAATTCGATTCGTGATTTCGTACACATGTGACTCTAATGTCTAATGGATATATGGGCTAAGTACCTTGAGCTTCTCTTTGATGTTTGAATGAATTGTATTGAATTGCTTGATGTAATTAAAATGTGCAAGACCATTGTGTATTCGAAGCTAAAGGGTGGCCATATGACCATTTAAACTCCTTGTCATATTCGCCATAAGCTAGCATAATGAGATTTTAATAAGTTAAATTTGTGTGAATTAGCTCAAGAGCTTAGAGGACCACAGTTGGATAAGGGGAAGGAAAAAGTGATCGAATAGCCGTCGAAATCGCTCGACCACGTCCGAGGTAAGTCTTCGAGTAATGATCCTACTTGAATTATATTGAAATGATTTGTCATATTATGGCGGATAGCCGAATGTGCGTAGGGACTACATTGTAAAGTCAATTGAAATCATGCTCTTTGTGTGTGGCTATTGAGCCGAAATTGGAAAGGTTTGATAAATGTTTTGTGTTTGAGCCTTAGTAACGAAAATGAAATATGGATGTGTCGTGATTATTGATATATGTGTGCGTGAGCAATTGAATGATACCCGGGCTAAGCCCCAAAGGCATTTATGCTAGTGATTATATCCGGGTTAAGACCCGAAGGCATTTGTGCAAGTTGCTATATCCGGGTTAAGACCCGAAGGCATTTGTGCGAGTTGTTATATCCGGCTAAGACCAAGGCATTTGTGCGAGTTGCTATACCCGGGTTAAGACCCGAAGGTAATTGTGCTTGTGGTTATATCAGGCTAAATTCCGAAGAAACTTGGTTTGAAGGTGAGCGCTTTGTGCTGCAATAAATTCAATTAAAATGCTCGAAAAACCCAAACGATAAGGTATGTTTGCATGTGCATTGGAAAAGTCGATTCGTTTGAAACAAAGATTCGTTCAATCGACTAACAAACTTTCGGCTCTTAGATAGGTTGATACCTTGTGTGTGTATATGTTGATGAAGTGTGAAGTAAGTATGATTATGAGAATGTGTATTAATAAAGTGATTCATTTAGCTATGTGAATGTAATACTTTAGTCAAAGCTGATTTCATTACTTGAGACTTACTAAGCATTAAAATGCTTACCCCGTTGCTTTGGCTCTCTGTTTTATAGATTTTGCTCGTTAGCTATCGGATTCGGGATCATCAAGTCGAAGTCATCCACACTATCAAAGCCCTTTTGGTACTCTTTTAGTTGAACTCGGATATGGCATGTATAGGACTACCCTTTGCGTTTTTCAAGCACGTTTTGTGATGTATGTGTACAGACCATGCGAAAATGGCTCGTAAAAGTGGAGTATGGCATTAGACCATTTGTGTTTATGTATATATGTATGGTTTCATGATGTGACTATGGACTGGAATGGAAGTTTTGGGCAAATGATCAGCCATTGGAATGGCTAAATATGATTATATGTGGACCTATGTATGACAAAACTCTAGTTGGTCCATGGAAACCATGAAATAGGTAAAGTTTACCTTGAAAACAGATGCTGACAGCAGCAGTGGTGTGGATTTGAAAAATCACTAACATTTGTAGGAATGGAATTAAATAGTGTATAAATCATGTAATCTAACCTTGATGAATCTATTTTCATATGAAAGTAACTAAACGATCATATGAATAGTATATTAAGAGATATTAAAGTTCTCGTGAAACAGGGCCAGAACGGTTTCTGGATCCCCTGTTTCGACTTTGAAAATTTACCATAAATTACCCAGAGACAATTAGAAGTCATGCCTTATATGTATAGATTCCCCTTTGAGTGTAGTTTCATTAGAAACAAACGGCATGAGTATTGAAGCTCTGTACAGGGATATATCCAAGTCGTAAGACATGAAGGTCAGAGTAGTCGAACCCAGAATCAGGGGAGACTTTAACTAATAAACTGTACCAATTGGCCCGACCAAAAATTCTAGAAATAAATCCACAGATGGATATATGAGTCTAATTTCAGGGAAAAATTACGAAACTGATTTTCGAGCTTTGAAACTCAAGATATGATTTTTAAGGCGACAGTGATGCAGTAACCAGCTTGTCTGGAAATTTTTAAATGGACTGTGAAAATAATTAAGTTAAGTCTGTGTGCACCTTGTGTTTGACTCCGGTAACGGACTCGGGTACGGGGTGTTACAATTTTATTGGTATTAGAGCTACGGTTTAGTCGATTCTAGGACTACCGTAATGCGTTGGGTCTAGCTATACATGCCATTTTATGTGATTATTTGATAGTGTGGTGGTTTCTGACAATTGCAAATGTGCTTATTTATAGTAATGGATCCCGATCCCGACCAAGCGGTAGCTGATGATCTTGACAGTGTAGCACCTACTCCCGCACAAGGGACAGCGTCGGCGGACTCTCAACCTAATGCTAGTAATCCAAACGATGAAGCTAGACAAGCTTTTTATAGCGTGATGAATGATTGGTTCAACCAATACATTCGAACTAATACGACTGTTCCACAACCTCCATTCCCGACTAATACAACCCAAGACCTACAATACCTCGATGAATCGACCAAATAACGTCAAATAAGCCCCAGTTGATGAATCCGAAAACATGGGGCTACTGAATTTAAAGCTACGGATAGCGGCGATGCCGAGCAAGCTGAATTTTGGTTGGACAACACTATCCGGTACTCGATGATCTATCTTGTACACCGATGAATGCCTAAAGTGTACTATCTCCTTGCTACACGATTTCGCCTACTATTGGTGGAGTACTCGACTTGTTGTGCCCGAGGGCAAGTAACTTGGGAGTTTTTCCAAACCGAGTTTGGAAAAAGTATATCATCGAGATTTGTTGATCAAAACGGAAGGAATTTCTTGAGCTTAAGCAAGGTTCTATGTCGATTCATCGATTACGAGCGAAAATTTGTTAGACTTAGTAGATACGCTCGGGAATGTGTTTCATTCGAGGCTATCATGTGTAAGCGCTTCGAGGATGGGCTGAATGAAGATATAAAAATGTTTGTTGGCATTCTTGAAATACGAGAGTTCGTAGTACTTGTCGAGCGAGCTTGTAAAGTCAAGAGCTTAGAAAAGAAAAACAAAAGTTGATGTGGGAACTGGGAGTTTCAAAAGATCCTCGGAAAGTCTCTTCAACAGCATCGAAGAAAATTCGAGATGATGTGGGCCGGTCTAGAGGCACTTCGGGCCTTTTTAGACGAGATCGTGATCGACCCCCTGTGAGCACACGAGTCACTTCGGTCGCCAGTGTTGGAAATGATTGTCGGGATAGAACGGAATGTCGATGTTGCGGTAAATGGCACTCGGGGAGTTGTAGATTCCATGACCGCCTGTTATAAGTCTTGGTCACCGACCACTTTATCAAAGATTGCCCGAGACTGCTCGAACAGAACGAAAATCAGAGTGGGAAACCTGGTGTTACCACTACTCGAGGTAGACCGTCTAGAAACACGGGCAATCCTAGTGGCGGTCAGAGAGGATCTAGAGATGCTACAACCAGATCTGAGGCTCGCATGCGCTGCTAGAGCTTATGCTATACGTGCCCGCGAGGATGCTTCTTCGCCTGATGTTATTACCGGTACTTTTACTCTCTTTGAGACTAATGTAATTGCTTTGATTGACCCTGGTTCCACTCATTCTTATATATGCGAAACCTTAGCATCCAGTAAGACTTTACCTATTGAGTCTACTGAGTTCGTAATTCGGGTGTCAAATCCCTTGGGTCGTTACGTGCTTGTCGACAAAGTGTGTAAGAAATGTCCCCTAGTGAATCGAGGTTCCTGTTTTCCGGCGGACTTGATTCTTTTGCCGTTTGATGAATTTGACGTTATCCTCGGTTTAGATTGGTTGACCATGCATGATGCGGTTGTGAATTGCAAAAGTAAGACTATTGATCTGAGGTGCGCAAATAACGAGATAATCCGAGTTGAGTCTACGGACTTAAAGGGGTTGCCAGCTGTAATATCAGCAATGTTGGCCCAGAAATATGTAAGGAAGGGGTGCGAAGCATACCTTGTGTATGTACTTGATGATAAGGAGTTTGAAATAAAACCCGAATCTGTGCCGGTGGTTTGTGAATACCCGGATGTTTTTCCCGAAGAATTACCGGGTTTGCCACTGTTCGGAGATAGAGTTTGGTATTGAGCTTGTACAGGACTACGCCGATTTCGATAGCTCCGTATCGTATGGCACCAACCGAGTTAAAAGAGTTGAAAGCTCGGTTGCAAGAATTGACGGATAGAGGTTTCGCCGACCAAGTTTCTCACCTTGGGGTGCACCAAGTATTGTTTGTGAAAAGAAGGACGGAACCATGAGGTTGTGTATTGACTATCGTCAGCTGAATAAAGTGATGATAAAGAATAAATATCCGTTACCGCGTATTGATGATTTGTTTGATCAACTAAAGAGAGCCTCAGTATTTTCAAAGATAGATTTAAGATCGGGTTATTATCAGTTGCGGATTCGAGATTCGGACGTACCCAAAACTGCTTTCAGAACGAGGTACGGTCACTACGAGTTCTTAGTGATGCCGTTCGGGCTCACTAATTCCCCTGCAGTATTTATGGATTTGATGAATCGGATCTTCAGATAGTATTTGGACCGGTTTGTAGTTGTGTTCATTGATGACATCTTGGTCTATTCAAGAGATGAGACCGAACATGCTGAACACCTGAGATTAGTGTTGCAAATACTACGGGATAAGCAATTATATGCTAAGTTCAGTAAGTGTGAGTTCTGGTTAAGGGAGGTTAGCTTCTTGGGTCATGTGGTATCTGCATCGGGTATTCGAGTCGACCCGAGCAAAATTTCAGCCATACTTAACTGGAAGCCTCCGAGAAATATTACTGAGGTTCGGAGCTTTTTAGGACTTGCCGGTTACTATCGACGGTTTGTGAAAGGTTTCTCGATGATAGCCACACCCATGACGAAGCTACTTCAAAAAGATGTTAAGTTCGAATGGACGGAAAAATGTCAGAAAAGTTTTGATCAACTGAAAACTTATTTGTGAAGCTCAATTTTAGTGCACCGAATCGGGCAAAGAGTTTGTCATCTATAGTGACGCCTCCCTACTTGGGTTGGGTTGCGTATTGATGCAAGAAGGTCGAGTTGTGGCCTATGCGTCGAGACAATTAAAGCCACATGAGAAAAATTATCCGACCCATGATCTCGAACTAGCCGCCATCATATTTGCTTTGAAAATATGGCGACATTATTTGTTTGGTGAGAAGTGCCATGTATTTTCAGATCACAAAAGTCTCAAATATTTGATGACTCAGCGAGACTTGAATCTGCGACAAAGGCATTGGCTTGAGTTGTTGAAAGATTATGAGCTTGTCATTAATTATCACCCGGGAAAGGCTAATGTGGTTGCGGACGCCTTAAGCCAGAAATCACTGTTTGCTTTGCGAGCGATGAATGTACACTTGACCGTTTCTACCCGACAATGTGTTAGTAGTGAATTAAAAGCCAAACCATTATTGATTCATCAAATTCGTGAAGCTCGAAAGTCGATGATGAATTGGTTGCAAACGGCTGAGTGTGTTCAACCAAGAATCGGAGTTTCAAATTGATGATGATGATTGTTTGAGGTTCGAAGTCGTTGTGTGTTCCAAGGAATTTGGAACTCATTTCGATGATTCTGAACGAAGCCCATTGTAGCCGAATGTCAATTCACCCGGGGAGTACGAAGATGTACAACGATTTGAAACGTCGGTTTTGGTGGCATGGTATGAAACGAGACATCTCCGACTTTGTTTCGAGATGTTTAATATGTCAACAAGTGAAAGCGGAACATCAAGTGCCTTCAAGATTACTTCAGCCGATCACGATACCCGAGTGGAAATGGGATCGAGTCACAATGGACTTTGTGTCCGGACTGCCATTGTCAGCAAGTAAGAAGGATGCGATTTGGGTTGTTGTTGATAGGTGACTAAGTCGGCTCACTTTATCCCCGTGCGTCGGATTTTTCATTGGATAAACTAGCTGAATTGTGCGTTTCTCGATTGTGAGATTACACGGGTACCGATTTACATTGTGTCGGATAGAGATCCGAGATTCACCTTGATATTTTGGAAGAAATTACAAGAAGCTTTGGGTACCAAGTTGCATTTCAGCACCGCCTTTCACCCCCAAACCGATGGTCAATCCGAGTGGATAATTCAGATACTTGAGGATATGTTGAGATGTTGCATCCTCGAGTTCGGTGGTTCATGGGAGCGGTATTTACCTTTGATTGAATTCGCCACAACAATAGTTTTCAATCAAGTATTAAGATGGCGCCTTACGAGGCCTTGTACGGGCGTAAATGCTGTACACCATTGTTTTAGACCGAGCTCGGTGAAAGCAAAATTTTCGGAGTGGATTTGATTAAAGATGCTGAACAGAAAGTAGAAGTAATCCGTGAAAATCTGAAGATAGCCTCCGATCGTCAGAAGTCATACGCGGATCTGAAACGAAAAGACATTGAGTATCAGGTGGGAGATAAAGTGTTTCTTAAAGTTTCGCCTTGGAAAAAGATACTCAGATTTGGGCGCAAGGGCAAATTGAGTCCGAGGTTCATCGGGCCATATGAAATATCCGAACGAGTCGGTCCAGTTGCGTATCGATTGATTATGCCACCTGAACTTGAAAAGATTCACGATGTCTTTCATGTTTCGATGCTTCGACGCTATAGATCTGATCCATCGCACGTAATTAGTCCATCAGAGGTTGAAATTCAAGCCAATATGAGTTATGAGGAAGAACCGATTCGTATCCTAGCACGTGAAGTGAAAGAGTTGCGAAACAAGAGGGTTCCGTTAGTGAAAGTGTTATGGCTCAAACACGGGATAGAAGAAGCTACTTGGGAACCCGAGAACTCTATGAAAGAGCGATACCGGACCTATTCTTGGTAAGATTTTGGGGACGAAAATTTCTTAAGTGGGGAGAGTTGTGATGACCTTAAAATGACCCTAGTCGGAATGTGGTTTGGGACCACAAAACCGAGGCATAAAAATAATTTAAAATTTATTTTGATGCCTATAATGTGTGTTAACTCATGTGTGACATTTTTGATGTTTTGATTTAGAGTTATAAATGTGAATTTCACTAGAAAGGACCTAGTAGTAAACTTTGAAAGTATGATGGGGAAATGTGTGATGACTAGTTGATCATGCATGCAAAAATGAGGGTTTGCATGTCAAATTTCCCCATTTAAGAACTAGTGGCCATGACAAGGGGATGGGCAAAACATGTCATGAAACATGTTTTGTAAGTGGTTTATGTTGGAATAAATAAAATAAGGAGTATGGAAAAAAAATGTGTGTGATGGCTTCTCCCCCCTCCCCATTGCCGTGAAGGTAAGAAAGAAAACAAAAAAAAAGTGTTCATCTTTGAACATCTTTGGCTGAAAAATTGAAGGAAAAAGGGAAGGAGGGAGTGAAGCAATCGTTTATCCTAGGTCACTATTAAGGTAAGTTTGATGTTGTGCCATGAGATTCAAGCATGTTTTAGTAGTTAGCTTGAGTTCTAACTAGCCCATGGTTCAAATCTTCACTATGTCATGGAGATAATGTTCGGCTAAGGTGGATTTGTGGATGTCATTTGCATGCTAAAAGTAAAGCTTGTAATGATGCATGGGATGGTGGATTGATGACTCTTAAATCTTCTTTTTAGCATTTTTGAGTGAGGCATTATGTTCCTTGTTCAACCATGACCAAAATTGAAATGGTATGGTGTTGTATGGCATTCGGCCATGGTAGGAAGTAAAAAAAACTATGGTCGTTGTTCATGTTATTTGAATGAGAAATGGTAGTAAGGTGAGGTACAAATGTTAGTGTTTGATTTACTAGTGTATATGTGTGTATTAGCCTAGTTTTGAACTTGAAACAAAATGGTGTTTAGTCGATACAAGTGACCATACTTGTAGAATGCATCAAGTGTTGCAATCGGCCTCAACATAGATGTGTATGTTCGGCCACATGAATGAGTACATATGTTGATGTGTATGTTCGGCCTTAGGTAGCCTATTGATGGCTTTAGCTTGACTTAGAAAATTCGGCTAAGGGGGAAATATTAGCTAGTATTTTGAATTCGATTCGTGATTTCGTACACATGTGACTCTAATGTCTAATGGATATATGGGCTAAGTACCTTGAGCTTCTCTTTGATGTTTGAATGAATTGAATTGAATTGCTTGATGTAATTAAAAATGTGCATGGCCATTGTGTATTCGAGCTAAAGGGTGGCCATATGACCATTTAAACTCCTTGTCATATTCGGCCATAAGCTAGCATAATGAGATTTTAATAAGTTAAATTTGTGTGAATTAGCTCAAGAGCTTAGAGGACCACAGTTGGATAAGGGGAAGGAAAAAGTGATCAAATAGCCGTCGAAATCGCTCGACCACGTCCGAGGTAAGTCTTCGAGTAATGATCCTACTTGAATTATATTGAAATGATTTGTCAAATTATGGCGGATAGCCGAATGTGCGTAGGGACTACGTTGTAAAGTCAATTGAAATCATGCTCTTTGTGTGTGGCTATTGAGCCGAAATTGGAAAGGTTTGATAAATGTTTTGTGTTTGAGCCTTAGTAACGAAAATGAAATATGGATGTGTCGTGATTATTGATATATGTGCGTGAGCAATTGAATGATACCGGGCTAAGCCCCAAAGGCATTTATGCTAGTGATTATATCCGGGTTAAGACCCGAAGGCATTTGTGCAAGTTGCTATATCCGGGTTAAAACCCGAAGGCATTTGTGCGAGTTGTTATACCCGGGCTAAGACCCGAAGGCATTTGTGCGAGTTGCTATACCCGGGTTAAGACCCGAAGGTAATTGTGCTTGTGGTTATATCAGGCTAAATTCCGAAGAAACTTGGTTTGAAGGTGAGCGCTTTGTGCTGCAATAAATTCAATTAAAATGCTCGAAAAACCCAAACGATAAGGTATGTTTGCATGTGCATTGGAAAAGTCGATTCGTTTGAAACAGTATTCGTTCAATCGACTAACAAACTTTCGGCTCTTAGATAGGTTGATACCTTGTGTGTGTATATGTTGATGAAGTGTGAAGTAAGTATGATTATGAGAATGTGTATTAATAAAGTGATTCATTTAGCTATGTGAATGTAATACTTTAGTCAAAGCTGATTTCATTACTTGAGACTTACTAAGCATTAAAATGCTTACCCCGTTGCTTTGGCTCTCTGTTTTATAGATTTTGCTCGTTAGCTTTCGGATTCGGGATCATCGAAGTCGAAGTCATCCACACTATCAAAAGCCCTTTTGGTACTCTTTTAGTTGAACTCTGGATATGGCATGTATAGGACTACCCTTTGCTGTTTTTCAAGTACGTTTTGTGATGTATGTCATGCATGACCATGCGAAAATGGCTCGTAAAAGTGGAGTATGGCATTAGACCATTTGTGTTTATGTATATATGTATGGTTTCATGATGTGACTATGGACTGGAATGGAAGTGTTGGGCAAATGGTCAGCCATTGGAATGGCTAAATATGATTATATGTGGACCTATGTATGACAAAACTCTAGTTGGTCCATGGAAACCACGAAATAGGTAAAGTTTACCTTGAAAACAGATGCTGACAGCAGCAGTGGTGTGGATTTGAAAAATCACTAACATTTGTAGGAATGGCATTAAATAGTGAATAAATTATGTAATCGAACCTTGATGAATCTATTTTCATATGAAAGTAACGAAACGATCATATGAACAGTATATTAAGAGATACTAAAGTTCTCGTGAAACAGGGCCAGAACGGTTTCTGGATCCCCTGTTTCGACTTTGAAAATTTACCATAAATTACCCAGAGGCAATTAGAAGTCATGCCTTATATGTATAGATTCCCCTTTGAGTCTAGTTTCATTAGAAACAAATGGCATGAGTATTGAAGCTCTGTACAGGGGGATATCCAAGTCGTAACACATGAAGGTCAGAGTAGTCAAACCCAGAATCAGGGGAGACTTTAACTAATAAACTGTACCAATTGGCCAGACCAAAAATTCTAGAAATAAATCCACAGATGGATATATGAGTCTAATTTCAGGGAAAAATTACAAAACTGATTTTCGAGCTTTGAAACTTAAGATATGATTTTTAAGTCGACAGTGATGCAGTAACCAGCTTGTCTGGAAATTTTTAAATGGACTCTGAAAATAATTAAGTTAAGTCTGTGTGCACCTTGTGTTTGACTCCGGTAACGGACTCGGGTACGGGGTGTTACAGGCCGTGCTCGAGCCTGTTAAATAGGCAAGGCAGTGTGGTCCACTCATGTGAGTCGTAATTCGATTCTGCCAAATTGACACGGCCGTGTGGTCTGCCCGAGTGAGGAAGTCTAGGCCATGTTGATTTCGTACTTTGGCCCATTTTCTCCGTTTTTGGCCCGTTTCTCATTCCTTTCGCTCTCTTATGCTCTCGTAAGTATAAAACATGAAATTAAGGCATTAGGAGCATCAAATTCACCAATTCTAAGGAAAGATCATCCATAAAATGTGTTAAGCATGGTTTAAAAATATGTATAAATTATGGTTTATCAAATACCCCCACACTTAAGCATTTGCTTGTCCTCAAGCAAAATCCTCAACTCATAATCACAATAAATTCTTCTCAACTTATACTTTCTATCAATAATATCTCAAAATAATCCACAGGTAATCATACATTGAGAATTCAACTAAAAGAACATCATAGTTTCAAACATTCCAAGTCGAGCATTTTATTCTGAAAACATAGGTGTCTCCCCTCGTCTAAGTAATTACCTTTGATTCAAAATGTCACAGAGTTTCACATCCTCACTAAAGATTCACTCAAATCACTCGAGGTGTTTAAGTGTGACATCCCAAAATTGACCCTAGTCGGGATGTGGTTTCGGGACCACAAAACTGAGGCATAAAAATAGTTTATAATTTATTTTGATGCCTATAATATGTGTTAATTCATGTGTGACATTTTTGATGTTTCGATTTAGAGTTATAAATGTGAATTTCACTAGAAAGGGCCTAGTAGTAAACATTGAAAGTATGATGGGGAAATGTGGGATGACTAGTTGATAATACATGCAAAAATAAGGGATTTGCATGTCAAATTTCCCCCCTAACATGAAGTGGCCGGCCATGACAAGGAATCATGGGCTAAACATGTCATGAAACATGTTTTGTTGGTGCACTAGGGAGAAACAATAAACAAATGAGTATGGGTAATAAAGAAAGAAAAAAAAATGTGTGTGTGTGGTGAAACCCCCCTTGCCGTGCATTGTGGAAGAGAAAAAGAAAAATTTTGTTCATCCATTTTCTCTTCTTTGGCCGAAAATACTAAGGAAAAAGGGAGGATTTTTGCTTCATGCTTGGTTTAGAAGAGAACTAGAAGGGGATTTGGCTATACTTGCATCAAGATTAAGGTATGTTTGAGGTTGTGTCATGAGATTCATGCTTGTTTTGGTTGCTAACTTGATGTGCATGTTAGCCATGGTTCAAATCCTTGTTATGCCATGGAAATGGTATTTGGCCAAGGTGGATTTTGTGTTAATGCCATTGCATGTTAAATATGAAGCTTGTTAATGGTGTACGTGATGGGGATTGATGGCTCTTGGACTTTCTTTTTAGTATTTTGAGTGAGACATTAAGTTCTTTGCTTAATCATGACCAAAATGATGGTGTTGTGATGTATTCGGTCATGGTATATCCACAAGTATGATTCATGCATGTTGCATGGTAGGTAAGATTTGAGCTTTGAATATGTGTTTGCACATGATGAATTGGTATGACATATATACTATTTCAAGGTATATATTTGCTTGGGATGATGTTTTCGGTTATGTAGTACATGAGAGATGTGTATTGAGCTACAATATGTAATGCGTTAGTTAGTAAAATGCATGCTGTTTTTGTGTGGTATTAAGTGCATAATCGGCCTCAACATGGACATGCATATTCGGCCACATGAGGGAAATTGGTGTGCATGCATTCGGTTAGAGGCAAGCATATTGATGCCTATTCTTGGCTTAGAAAATTCGCTAAGAGAAATACTAACTAAGGTGTTGAGTTCGATTCATGATTTTGTACATATGCGACTTTGATGCCTAATGAGTAGATATTTATATATTGGCTAGGCATCTTGAATTCCTCTTCCGATGCTCAAATGATAAAACCAATTTATTTGTTAAATTTAGCTCAAGAAGCTAGAGGTGGAGAATCAAGCAAAGGCAAAGGAAAGATAATCGAGTAGTCGATTGGAAATCGTTTCATCCAATATAAGGTAAGTCATTAAGCATATATTTGGTGTTGATGTAAATGACCATAATATATACACAATTGTGTTTAAATGAATTGATGTGTAAATGGAAATGTATGTGTATGGAATGATGCCATTGTTGAATGTATAAAGGCAGCAAAATGCATAAGGTATTGGTCTCGGCACTAAGTGTGCGGGTATAAATGGACACGGTGACAAGATTGGCACTAAGTGTGCGG
The DNA here is from genome assembly GCF_025698485.1 of Gossypium arboreum. Lineage (NCBI taxonomy): Eukaryota > Viridiplantae > Streptophyta > Magnoliopsida > Malvales > Malvaceae > Gossypium > Gossypium arboreum. The sequence goes on from NC_069082.1 coordinate 36,307,296, forward strand.
GTTTAAAATTGTACAGCACTAAGTGTGCGAGTTTGATTATATAGCACTAAGTGTGCGAGCTGAAAATTATATAGCACTAAGTGTGCGAGCTGAAAATATATAGCACTAAGTGTGCGGATTCACTATATGCTCTTGTATTACAATTGGCACTGAGTGTGCGACATTATCGAGTTAATCCGGACAGCGGATCGGGTAAGTACCTCGAGCTCATGATGAATAGAGAATACGTTCATGCTTGGGGTTGAATTGGTAAGCCTTAAATCTATGTGATGATTGAAATTGTATGGTTGTGCTGGAAAATGAGTTAATGTGTAAAAATGCTTGATTATCTTGTTGTGTAGAATATGAAATGTGGATGTATGACTTGGTGCGAGATTGGACCGAAAGGTCCGAGGTATTATGGTATAGATTCGATATGGATGAGTACCTAGCCTCGTTTGTTGTACATGTTGTAGTAACTTTATCGGTGGATTGATGAATGCTTATGACTTACTGAGTTGTAAACTCACTCGGTGTTTTCTTGTCACCCATTTTAGGTCTCTCGGACTCGTATTGTTTTGCGTGATCGGGACCGTCGTTGAAGTCATCACACCGGCTGAAATCTTGTGGTATTGTTTTCGTTGTTGAAGAACATTTGGCATGTATAGGCTATTATATTTTGTCGAATTGTGGGTTGTAAACTTTAAGCCATGTGAAAATGGCCTATGTGGTCGTCGAGTGGGATGCTAGAACCTATAGCCACGAGTCTTAGAAACTCTAATTTTGATAAGGTGGCCACAATTTGTGTCATGTATGATGGATGATTAAGGCCAAGGAAAGATTCATGAAATTGGCATAGTCTACTGCAGTAACTGTTGCGGACAGCAGCATTGAGATGAGATTGAAAATCACTAAAATAGTAGAAGTAGAATTAAATAGTGGGTAAATTATGAAATTGAACCTTGATGAATCTATTTTCATATGGATGAAACGAAACGACCATATGAGCAGTATACTGAGAAATATTAAAGTTCTCGTGAGACAGGGCCAGAACGGTTTCTGGGTCCCCTGACGCGACTTTGAAAATTTAGCATAAATTATCCAGAAAGAATTAGGAGTCATGCCTTATATGTACAGATTCCATTTTGAGTCTAGTTTCATTATAAACAAACGGCACCAGTATTAAAGCCCTTTACAGAGAGATATTCAAGTTGTAACGCGCAAAGGTCAGAGCAGTCGATCCCTGTAACATGGGTGACTTTAACTAATAAACTGTACCAATTGGCCCGACCAAAAATTCTAGAAATAAATCCATGGATGGGTATGTGAGTCTAAATTCAGGTAAAATTTACGAAACCAGTTTCCGAGTTTTGAAACTCGAGATATGATTTTTAAGGCGACGGTGACGCAGTTTTCCAGCCTGACTGGAAATGACAAATTGGTTGGTACCTTGAGAGGATTTGGCCGTTAACCTCTCGTGTCCGACACCGGCGACGGTCACGAGTTAGGGGTGTTACATTAAGGACAATAAATGAAGCACTCAATATTCAATAATGAAAAGTCATTACCATAGGCTTGCATGAAAATCAACTCTTCACCACTATAAATAGAGATGATACATCAATCAAAAGGTCTTTAGAGGGTTGTAATATGGCTTTGGTTAGGGGGTATGGTCAAAAGCTAAAAGAAACGGTTAAAATCAAGATTGAATTGAAAAATCACTTAACTAGAAAAATATTTAATCATTACTTGCGTACAATAGAGCTTCTTCTCAGAATATGGAATTTAATTTCTTTGGCTCAAAAGATCACTACTACTAATGTGTATACATAGTTTTTTTTTAATAACAAATTAAATAATTAACTATTAAGAACAGGACATAGCTAAGCAATTTATTCAAATCAAATGTAGACAAAAATAGGGATCAAATTTAATTTAGGAGTTTTCAACAATAATGGGTTAAGGGTTAATATTAAGGGTAATACAAGAAATGGCTTGTTAGCTCAACGGGGTTTACTAAGGTTTAATTGTGGAGGTAGGCTTTTCATGGCATGAGTGGGTTAATTCTAAGGGCCTTAATCATTTTGACATATCAAATCAAATGGTGTGGTCTTGACATGCATAATCAAGCAAGTTCTAGAACAACAGTTCAATACTGACGCACTCAAAGCAATAATAAAAGTGAGCATGAAAGAATTAATAGATGCTCAAAAGGCTCAAAAATCTCACAAGAATTATGGCTTTTTGATGTTTAAAACTTGTGAATTCCAACTCAAAGTAATACCTAAACTTTGGGGAAACAACCTAAAATTTTAACTTCGTAAAAATCAACTTATCATGCTTGATTCTCTAATGTCTTAAAGCTTAAACAATCAGTGCACAAATGCCTATGTTTTAATTCAAGATATATCAATCACAATCATAAATCAATCAAAATTTATCCTAAATATGATATGAGAGCTTTTCAAGAGAACAAGGTAGTCATTTAGGGATTTGTCTAATAATGAAATGAATACCCCCCACACTTAAGATGTACATTGCCCTCAATGTACAAAGATAGATATATAGACAAGAATATAAAAATAAGATAGGGAGAGAAGTGAAACTTCTTTAATGATAAATAAATGTCCTTGAAATGGAGTTTCGGAGAATAATCGGCGTGAGGGTGGAGGAGGATACTCCGGCGGTGGTAGAGGTTCATTAGCCCATAAGTCCTTTCCCAGTGGAGTTTCGAGTCCCTGAGTAAGAGTGAGCTTTGGAGCTTTTTTATAACTGTGATAGCATCAGGAACTCTTTTAGAAAGTATATAAGAAAGAATGATTACTCGGTAGGAAATAGCCGGAATTCAAAATTGTTAAATAAAAATTGTAAATCCTAATAAAAATAAGATGAAAGAAAAATAAAACGTAGTCTTAAAATAAAATAAAAAAAAACATAAAATAATAAATAAAATTTTTTAAACATCTTCATCACTAGATGGTTCACGAGGTGGAGGTGGTGATGAGATGTGGAGGTGCTGACAGATCTGCTGTAGAGTAGCATCAATGTTGTCAAATTGTTGAAAACACTGCTGCTCGAATCGAGTGAGGCACACAGAAATGTCAACATATGAAGTCGCTGCATGAACTGGACGAGAGGGTGGTGGTGGCTAAGACATGGGTCCTCGTGCTGTGGGAGGACATCATCAGTAATGTCCTCGGGGGTCTCCTCCTCAGTAGATTGGGCGAGACGATATTAAGGAGGGTAGGTTGATTGGCCCTTTTCGATCATCCTCATGCTAAACATGCTCGAGATGCCTTGTGGAGATATTTGGCCAATGAAGGTCAAGGATGATTCTTGGGGCGCGGTGCGGAGGAGCTCGAAGTGCCTAGCCAACCGAGTAACATAGGGGCCAATGGAGATGACCCCCTTCCTATGCCGCTCCATCTGGTGCTGAATGGTGAGGGCAATGAAATAAGCAAGGTCGATGACGTGCCCGTATGACATACACCATAGAAAGTAGGCATCATGAGTATTGACGACGCCAGTGCTCTCTCGCCTTCCTGTTATCGTGTGAGCCAAAATAGCATGTAGTTACCTCAGAAATAGAGGGAGAGCCGATGCCTTGGAGCAGCTAGGATTTTAGGTGGCAGCACCTGGTACTAGTGTGTCCCGGCATCATGAAGGAGAACGATGGATGTGGTGGTTGAGAGCATGTAAGTCATTCTCCTCCTTGAACTCCTTCGTATATAAACCAAGTGCAGTACCGAATTCTAGGACCCTTAGCTGGCGGACTAATCCGCCTAGGCGAAATTGGACCGTGCTGGGATATCGTAGTTCATCATCATGGTCTGAAGATGAAATGTTAAGCATAATTCCATTGTGAGCTCAAGATACGTCGGCTCAATGATTCCAAAGAAAAGCTCCCAAGGGTCGGTGGTTAGGAGGGGCCGAATCACGTCAACTAACTAAACTTGCTCTACTGTAGCCCAGTCGATGTAGTGGCTTGCAATTAAAGGTTGGGCCCACAGTATTTGGAAAATTTTTTCTTGGGGCTTGATGGGAAATTGCAGGAAAGGGTGGCGAATTTCCGCGATGGGACCCGAGGAAGATGACGCTCCCTTCCTTTTCTTTGAAGTTAGGGACAGTGGTTTCCTTTCCTCGTGAAGACGATATTGCATACCTGCAAGAAAAACCATTATTTTTTTGTGAGAAATGTTCAAGGTAATACAAAAGCAAATCCAAAAAGGCAGAAGTCATAAATTAGAACTAATAATCTTAGTCAAAACTACTAGCAAACTTAATCAAAAATAATTTTATAGTGTATCATTAGCATGGCAATTGTATGAGTTTCCTAAAAAAAATGGGCAAATAATTCTATGTTAATACATTTTATTGATGGAGAATATTAACCCAAAAGTCATGAGTATTTTCACGTTAAACTAATAAAATATAGCAGATAAATCATGCAACGAGGAAGAACTTCAACATGAAAAGATAATAACAACTCTATTTATGAAATGTGAGTGATAAAGAGATGAAAAGAACATAAAGAATGCATAGTACTATGATAACTGAACATGAAAAATGAGTGCAATTAAAGGGAAAAGAGTAAACAAATGCTAGAAAGGGGAGAATGAGCGTCAAAAATGGAGTTGGACGCAACGCACAGGTATGTTGGGGAGGGCGTGTGGACTTGCAGCGACTAGGGTTAGAGTTTTTGGGTGAAAAAGACAATGAATAGTGGCGCCTATTTATAGGTTTTGGGGCACACGGCCAGGTAACACACCCGTGTTCCCTAATTTGTTGCCTGTGTGATTTGCGAATTTTGAATTTGGGCACGTCTGATAATTTTCTCACACCCGTGTTCCTTGGGCGTGTTTGTGAGCACGGCCGTGTCACACGGCCGTGTCTAGCATTGTTCACTTCTCCCACACCCATGTATGTAGTCCCATGCTCGTGGTAATTTAATAGGTTCGATCACGGGCTCTAGACACAGGCATGTCACACGCTAGTGTTATTTTGACAGTTTCGACCATGTTTTCAAAGCACGGGCGTGTCGGACGCCTGTGTTATTTTGGCAGGTTCACCCGCGGCCATGTCGTACAGCCGTGGTGATTTATTGTAGCCCATTTTGGGGAAATCTTTGCCCTATTTTCAGAAGGCCCTAGGCAAGCCCGTGTGCTTGGACGTGTCTGTGTGGTAAACCTGTATTCAAAAGCTTTGTTAGTAAGTTAGGTGTCAAACACTAAAATTGAAAGAAGTTAATACAGTTAGTGCTCGGGTTGCCTCTCGAAAAGCACTTGTTTATAGTCTAAGCTCCACTTACCTCTCCATTGAATGGTCATAGTGGTTCGAGGAGTTTATACTCCTCATTCCTGCAATCATTCTCATCAAAATAAGGTTTTAGACGGGTGTTGTTTACCTTAAAAGTGCCGAACTTGGGATAACTTACCTCGACTGTTCCAAATGGAAAAATGCTAAGTACCGTAAGAGGGACTTCTTCATTCGGTTTGGTAGTGACAATGTGAGGATCTGCGGCATCTAATAATACTTTATCTCCAACCTTAAGTTGATTTGGAAAGGTATTGAGCTCGTTCTGGCGTAGTTTTGGTTTATCATGTTTTCTCGATTTATGCGTTTGCCATCCATCTAGCTCCTCGATTTGTAGCCTTCATTCTTCATGAATAGGTCCTTTACTATTGCTTGAGAATGGCTCATGTACTTCTTTCAGACTCATTTCCTACAAAGTAGGATGCACCATATTGTCAGTTTTAGTAGAATGGTTTAGACAATCACCTTTAATTTTCGATGTGTTGCCAGAATTGTGAGCTTGAAGGGTGATTATTTCGTCTCCCACACTGATTGTGAGCTCACCTATGCCAACATCAATAATCGTTTTAGCAGTTGCTAAAAAAGGCCTTCCTAAAATCAAAGGAGTGTTGCTATCCTCTTCTATGTCTAGAACAATAAAGTCAACAGGAAATATAAATTTATATTTTAACTATCATATCTTCAATAATACCCCTAGCAAATCTTATATTTTTATCTGCTAATTGAATACTCATGCTAGTCTGCTTGGGTTTCCCAAGACCTAATTGTTTGAACATTTTGTAGGGCATAACGTTAATACTGGCCCCTAAATCAGCTAATACATTATTAACATCTAAACTACCAATTAAGCAAGGAATTGTAAAAATTGACATTTTTACCAAAATTCACTTTACAAAACTTGTACATCTAACAGCAATGATTTATTTTCCATCATCAACTAACAAAAAATTCATGCATTCAACAATGGAAACATTCAAATACTTTAACAGTTTTGAAATCGGAGATGCGAGCTAGCTAGATTAAGCTGCAACGATCTCAAAAATGTAGAAATCATTAAAAACGGGACAAAAAGCATACCTAATTGAGCATAGATAGCATGGTCGAATATTGGAGCTAAGAAAATGGCTTCTTCCCTTTGTACAATCGATTAGACGAAGATGACAATGAATAAAATGGCTTTTATTTTATTAAATTATCATTTAATAACCAATTTACCAAACTAACATTAAAATTATTTAATAAATGCACCAAATACCTCCACTATCATCCATTAACTCTCAAATGGTTTAATTACCACTTAAGGACCTTTACTTTAATGTTTTATAGCTATTTAATACCTTTAGCTAATAGAACAACACTTTTGCATTTTACACGATTTAGTCCTTTTTACCTAATTGAGCATTCAAATGCTAAATTTCTTAACAAAAATTCCACACTGTCATATATTCATGTTGTAAACAATAAAATAATAATAAATTAATTATTTCAACTTCGAATTTATGGTCCGGAAACCACTGTTCTGATTTGACCCAAAAACAGGCTGTTACAAAGAGTGTGTTGATGCAAGAGGGTAAAGTGATAGCTTATACCTTGAGACAGTTAGAACCACATGAAAAGAATTATCCGATGCATGACTTGGAATTAGCTGCTATTGTGTTTACTTTAAAAATTTGGAGACATCATTTATTCAGTAAGAAGTGTCGTATCTTTACTGATCACAAGTGTTTAAAGTATTTGATGACTCAGAAAGATTTGAATTTGTGACAACGAAGATAGCTCGATTTGTTGAAAGATTATGAGTTAGCGATTAACTATCACTCGGGGAAAGTGAAAGTACTCGCAGACGCTTTAAGTAGAAAGTCTTTGTTCACTTTGAGAGCGATGAATACACGGTTAGCCTTATCCGATAATGGAATAATTTAGGCTGAGTTGAAAGCTGGATCGATATTTCTTCAGCAAATTTGTGAAGCTCAGAATGGTGATAATGAGTTGCAAGCTGAGAGAGTTCAATGCAACTCAAATAGTGATTCTGAATATCAGATTAGATCCGATGATTATTTGAGGCTCCGAGGAAGGATTTGTGTACTGAGAGAGACTGAACTGATTTAGAATTTCTTCATGCAGCACACAATAGCTGTCTATCTGTCCATCCTGGAAGTACAAAGATGTATAATGATTTGAAAGAATTGTATTGGTGGTTAGGCATGAAACGAGACATTTCAGAGCTTGTAACAAGGTGTTTGATTTGTCAACAAGTGAAAGCGGAACATCAAGTGCCTTCGGGTTTACTTCAGCCTGTGACTATACCCGAGTGGAAATGGGATAGAGTTACGATGGATTTTGTATAGGGGTTACTTCTGACTCTGAAAAAAAAAGATGTTTTACGGGACATTGTTGATAGATTGACGAAATCGGCTCATTTTATTTCGGTACGTACTGATTATTCACTTGATAAACTAGTAGAGTTGTACATTGCTGAGATTGTTATATTGCATGGGGTGCCTACTTCTATTATTTCGTATAGAAATCTCTTACATCACAATTTTGGAAGAAACTGTAAGAAGCGTTGGGTACGAAGTTAAATTTTAGTACTGCATTCCTTCCACAAATCGATGGCCAAATTCAGAGAGTGATTCAAATTCTTGAGGATATGCTTTTTTGTTGTGTTTTAGAGTTCGAAGGTAGTTGGGAGAAATATCTACCAGTCGAATTTGCTTATAACAATAATTATCAATTTGAGTATAAAGATGGCATCGTACGAAGCATTGTATGGTTATAAGTGTCGAACTCCACTATATTGGACCAAGCTTAGTGAGAAACAGATTCACGGGGTCAATTTGGTTAGAGAAATTGAAGAGAAAGTGAAAGAAATTCGTGATTATTTGAAAGTAGCTTCGGATTAATAAAAATCGTACACGGATTTGAAATAGAAGGATATTGGATATTCGGTTGGTGATAAAGTGTCTCTGAAAGTGTCTTCGTGGAAGAAAATTCATAGATTTGGTCGTAAGGGCAAGTTGAGTCCGCGTTTCATTGGGTCGTATGAGATTATTTAAAGAATAGGGCTAGTGGCATATCGACTAGCTTCGCTGCCGGAATTAGAGAGGATCCACAATGTATTTCATGAGTCAATGTTGCGATGATACCAATCAGATCCTTTGCGTGTAATTTCCCCAACAGAGATTGAGATTCGACCCGATATGACATATGGTGAGGAATCGATCAAAGTGTTAGCTCAAGAGGTTAAACAGTTGAGAAACAAAAGCATAACTCTAGTGAAAGTATTGTGGCAACGACACGGGGTCAAAAAGGCTACGTAGGAACCCGAGGAAGCTATGAGAAAAGAGTACCCTAACCTCTTTTCTGGAAAGATTTTCGGGGACGAAAATCCTAAAGGGGGTGAGTTATAATAGCCCGTTTTTAGGTAAAATCAGAATAGTGGTTTCGGGACCACAAATCCAAAGTAGAAATATTTGTTTTACTATTTCTATAAGGTCTACAGCATGATACAATAATTGTGTGAAAATTTCCTTAAGAAATTTTATAGATTGAGTACTCAATTTGACTAGAAGGACTGAATTGCAATAGGTGCAAAATTTGAGTTCTATAGGCTAAGGGTAGTAAATTGTTATGAAATTCTAAATTAGAGGTCCTTAAATGGTAATTAGACCATCATACTTTAGTATGGACAAAAGTGGACATGGTTGGGGAAAATTTTCAAAGTTTAAGTGAAGGGCATTTTGTAACACCCTTTACCTGTACCCGAGACCGGCACCAAGTACGAGGCGTTACCAGACATGTAATCGAACATTTTTGGGAAATACGGGTTATAAAATTCATTCCAATTTGAACCCAATCAAACAACATCTTACTTTCCCTAATATGGGCCTACGGGGCCTAAAATATACATTGAGAAAGGTCCGAGACTAAATCGAGGACCTGAAATAGTTCTTGAAAAATCTTTTAAGTTAAGCCTCACACGCCCGTGTAGAGGCAATGCACACACCTGTGTGCTTTGGGACACACCCATGTCCCCTACTCGTGTGAAATTAATTGAATTTATTTTCTATTTCGAACCTACAGGGTCTTTCACACGGCCAAGCACACCAGTGTGTTTAGTCTGTCTGAAGGGTCGTCCGTGTCCAAAAACTCGAGCATTCTGTTTATGATGTTAGCATGCATTTAGAGGCACACGACCAAGACACACACCCATGTGCAAGGCCGTGCCCTCCACACGGTTGAGACACACAGCCATGTCTCTACCCGTGTGTTTACTACCATGCATTCTAACTTAATATTTTTAGGTGCAAGGGACACACGGCCATTTCACACCCCCATGGGGCAGTCCGTGTGTTACACACGGCCTAAGCACACACCTGTATGTCCACCCGTGTGGACCTTGTTAGGCTATTTTCCAAGCCTTAGGTCATCCTCTAATAACCATATCCACTTATAGTTCTTAATAACACTTAACTTGGTCCAATTATACTCTTAAATGGCCTTAATATACCTCATTGCATGTAAACCTCATCTCATTGGTTTTTATACATGCTAGGTTGTCCCCTTTATATTTAGGATTTCCATGACTTGCAACTCAATAAAGATAGGCTCGTTATCTTTACTCATTTCCAAAATTGTAGCCTAATTACCCTATGTGATTTGGTCATGCTACATATGACTAATTGTAATACACCATGTATAATCATCACAAGAACCTTGGAACATAACATGCACAATTTGGTAGGTCATAACCTACACCAACACGAGCCAATTTCCATGGCCATATACAAGTGAATATGTATACTTTTATAAGCCTTCATATTGGCTAATCAAATGACACATATAACAAAATAACAAAAGGCCTATACATGCCATTTAACAAAATAAGAGTATTTATATACCAAAGCTAGACAATATGATAGTGTGTTGACTCTCCAACCATCTCCCAATCTTCGCGAGTCCACGAGCTGTGTAAGACAGGGAAAAGAGAGGGGTAAGCATTTACATGCTTAGTAAGCCCGAATAACTGGAAAGTAAAATTATCGATTAATTAGCATGCATCCATATTAGGCAATAAAACCAACAAGCATGAAAAAGTTTCCCTATCACATGCACTCAATCAACAAGTTAGTTTCATAACAATGCACCATGTAATTTTTCTTACATGAGCTCATCATTCAACGTTTCCATTTTTATATCTCATGTTAATCCCGTTGAGTTTCCTGAAAATCTCGATGGATTACCCATTTACCGTCAAGTCATAAGAGCAATCATCTCATGTACGCACTCCCGCGAACTTCGCATCTTACAGTAGGATTACCAGCCCAAGCTAAATCCCCTGTAATATCAACTCATAAGGTGATGTTGGGATTACCAGTCCAGGCTAAATTCCTTATAGCGACAAACACCCTAAATAAGCTTGGATATGAATTACCAGTCCAGGCTAAATTCAAACCCTAATCGGATTAACCGTCTGAGCTAAATCCACAATGCACGCATATTCTTTGGGAGGCTCGATCACTCAAGGAACACCCGTCCAGGCTAGATCCTTTCTATATTTGAGATCAACAGATTACCCGTCTGGGCTAAATCCTTTCTGCAACACATGCAGGATCTCAAGTCACATGTAAATCATGGTTTACCCGTCGGACTTCATTTATAACCTCAACTGGGATATTTATCATAATGTCATTATTAATAACACATTTTGTGGACTTTCATGCCATCATCCAATAAAATATTCATACATTCATAAAACATGCAATTAGGTATATTATGAGTTTACTTTATGTTATTCGAACTTACCTCGTATTCGTCTCGATTTCGCGTTCCGGTTATTCTGAAACCTTTTGTTTCCCTCGATCGACCTCTGAAATTAGTTCCTTGGGGTCTATAACAATAAAAATGAATCATTCATACCTCACATTATTCCTTTCGAGTCTAAATTTCACCCCTAGATAAAATGACTGTTTTGCCCCTAACCTTTCACATTTTTACGATTTAGTCCCTAGGCTCGTATAATGAAATGCATGCAATTTCCACCTTACCCAAGCCTAGCTGAATGTTTTTTCCTCTTATGGAAGCCCACATATTTCCATTATTTCACATTTCTACAACATATTTTACACCTTTTGCAAAAAGGTCCTTTTAGGGTTTTTTCATGAAAATCACCTAAGAAAAGATGTTTAACAAACATCCAACTTTCATATTCCTCCATAAAACTTCAAAAAATAAACATGTCACACATGGGGCACTTTGCAAACATGAACCCTGTGACATCCCTAATTTGACCCTAGACGAAAAGTGGTTTCGGGACCACTAAACCGAGTCTTATAAGTAATTAAAAGTTATATTCTATGTTTATGATGTTAGTAAATGCATGTGTGAAAGTTTCATGCATTAATTTGATCATTTCTATGTGAATTTATTAAAATGGACTTGTATGAAACATTGTTGAAAGGTGATAGGCTAATCTTACAATGGTCTAATAGTACATGCATGCAAAAGAGTGGTTTTGCATGTCAATTTGCCCAAAAAAAGGGAAGAGTGGCCGCCATGACAATAATATGGGCAAGGGAACATGTTTCCAACATGTTTAGTTAGTGGATTATGTAGAAAAAATAAAGAAATGAAAAAAATGAGCATGGATGCCCCCCTTTGTTGCCGTGAGTAGAGGAAAAGAAAGGAAAAATTTGTTCATCCATTCTCAAATCTTGGCTGAAAATACTAAGGGAAAAAGGAAGGATTTTTGCTTCATGCTTGGTTTAGAAGAGAACTAGAAGGAGATTTGGTCATACTTGTGTCAAGATTAAGGTATGTTTGAGGTTGTGTCATGAGATTCATGCATGTTTTAGTTGCTAACTTGATGTTCATGTTAGCCCATGGTTCAAATCCTTGTTATGCCATGGAAATGGTATTTGGCCAAGGTTGATATTGTGTTAAAGCCATTGCATGCTAAATGTGAAGCTTGTTGATGATACATGTAATGATGGATTGACTACTCTTGAAATTTCTTTTAGCATTCTTGAGTAAGACATGGAGTTTTCTTTGTTTAACCATGACCAAAAATTGAAAGGGGATGGTGTGGGATGTATTCGCCATGGCATGCTCATAAGTGCGATTTATGCTTGTTGCATGATAGGTAAAAATTTGTGTTTTGATATATGTGTATATGTGTTTGTACATGATGTTACAAATGGATGTGAAAATATATGCTAGATTGGGAAAATTTGATTAAATGTTCATGAGATGAAATTAGGTGATTAAAAGATGTTAGTTGACATTGTACATATATATATATATATTCGCCATTAAAGTGAGTATGTAGGTAATGTTGAATCAAGTTTTTGGTGCATATTCGGTTAGGTGTATAATCGACCAAATGGGCGATTAGTAAGAATGGTTGCGAATATACAAGCATACATATGCATGTGTAATTGAATTATGAATGTTTAGCAAGATGGTTAAACTAGTGATTTATTGATTAAGCTCAAGGAGTTAAAGAAGGAGAATCAAGCAAGGGAAAGACGAAGGTCATCGAGTAGCCGACTTGGAACTATTTTACCCAACACGAGGTAGGTCATTAAGCACGTATTTGATATTGCTTAAATGATTGTAAAATTTATGCAATTGTGTTTAATGGGATGATATATATATAAATGAAAATGTATGTGTATGGAGTGATGACATTTGTTGAATGTAAAAGAAATAGTGAAATGTGTAGAAAGTTTGCTTTCGGCACTAAGTGTGCGGGCAATACGTGTGTACGGTGTGAGATCGGCACTAAGTGTGCTTGTTGGAAATATATGGCACTAAGTGTGCAAGCTGGAAAAATACGGCACTGGGTGTGCGAGCTCGGAGGGTATGGCACTGTGTGTGCGGGCTTAAATTACGTGGCACTAAGTGTCCGAAATCGAGTAGTAAGCACTGTGTGTGCGTACTCTATATATATGGAGGGCGTGTTCCATTGAATTGAGTATGGACAGCGGATCGGGTAAGTACCTCGAGCTCATGACGAATAGAGAATACGCTCATGCTTGGGGTTGAATTTGGTAAGCCTTAAATCTATGTGATGATTGAAATTGTATGGTTGTGCTGGAAAATGAGTTAATGTGTAAAAATGCTTCGATTATCTTGTTGTGTAGAATATGAAATGTGGATGTATGAATTGGTACGAGATTGGACCGAAAGGTCCGAGGTATTATGGTATAGATTCGATATGGACGAGTACCTAGCCTCATTTGTTGTACATGTAGTAGTAACTTTATCAGTGGATTGATGAATGCTTATGACTTACTGAGTTGTAAACTCACTCGGTGTTTTCTTATCACCCATTTTAGGTCTCTTGGACTCGTATTGTTTGCGTTTCGGAACCGTCGTTGAAGTCATCACACCGCTGAAATCTTGTGGTATTGTTTTTGTTGTTGAAGAACATTTGGCATGTATAGGCTATTATATTTTGTCGAATTGTGGGTTGTAAACTTTAAGCCATGTGAAAATGGCCTATGTGGTCGTCGAGTGGGATGCTAGAACCTATAGCCACGAGTCTTAGAAACTCAAATTTTGATAAGGTGGCCATAATTTGTGTCATGTATGATGGATGATTAAGGCCAAGGAAAATTCATGAAATTGGCATAGTTCATCGCAGTAACTGTTGCGGACAGCAGCAGTGAGATGAGATTGAAAGATCACTAAAAATAGTAGAAGTAAAATTAAATAGTGAGTAAATTATGGAACTGAACCTTGATGAATCTATTTTTATATGGACGAAACGAAACGACCATATGAGCAGTATACTGAGAAATATTAAAGTTCTCGTGAGACAGGGCCAGAACGGTTTCTGGGTCCCCTGTCGCGACTTTGAAAATTTAGCATAAATTATCCAGAAAGAATTATGAGTCATGCCTTATATGTACAGATTCCATTTTGAGTCTAGTTTCATTAGAAACAAACGGCACCAGTATTAAAGCCCTGTACAGAGAGATATTCAAGTTGTAACGCGCGAAGGTCAGAGCAGTCGATCCCTGTAACATGGGTGACTTTAACTAATAAACTGTACCAATTGGCACAACCAAAAATTCTAAAAATAAATCCATGGATGGGTATATGAGTCTAAATTCAGGGAAAATTTACGAAACCAGTTTCCGAGTTTTGAAACTCGAGATATGATTTTAAGGCGACGGTGACGCAGTTTTCCGGCCTGTCCAGAAATGCCAAATTGGTCGGTACTTTAAGAGGATTTGTCTCGTTAACCTCGTGTCCGATAATCGGCGATGGTCTCGGGTTTGGGGTGTTACAATTTAATTGGTATCAGAGCTATGGTTTAGTCGATTCTAGGACTACCATAGCGCGTGTGAGTCTAGCTATACATGCCAAATTGTTAGTGCTTAAAATGTGATGACTTGACGGTTGAAATTTTTGTTTTGATTAGTAAATGGAACCCGGTAGAGAGACCCTTGGCGGATGACGTTGAAAGTGTAGCGGCTGCTCCGCGCAAGGGACACCGCCTGTTGAGCCTCATCATCCGCGAATAATCAAAATGAAGGCGAAACAAGCCTTCTTCACCATGATGAATGAGTGGGTCGCATAATATGCCCGAACCAACCCGGCTGTCCAACCATTCCCGAATTTAAATACTCCACCCCAAGAGCCCGCAATGCCTCCAGTTATTGATCCGTGAGGTGAGTAAACCACCGTGGACTTGATTAGGAAGCGGGCCGAGGAGTTCAAGGCCATAGTTCCGATGATGCCGAAAAGGCCGAAGTTCGCTCGATAACACCATTAAAGTGTTAGATGAACTGTCATGCACACCGATGAATGTCTTAAGTGTGCTATATCCTTGTTGCAAGACTCACTTACTATTGGTGGAGGACTTTAATTTCCATAGTCCCAAATGAACGAGTTACTTGGGATTTCTTTCAATCCAATTTCAAAGAAATACATTAGTCAACGGTTCATCGATCGTAAGCGTAAGGAATTTTGGAACTCAAGCAAGGCGGATGATCAGATCTCGAATACGAACATGAGTTCGTAAGACTTAGTCGGTATGCTCGGAGTGTGTGGCTGATGAGGTTGCGATGTGCAAAAGATTTGAAGAAGGATTGAATGAAGAGTTAAAGTTACTAGTGGGAATTTTGGAGATAAAGGAGTTCGTGACACTAGTCGAACGAGCCTGCAAGGTGGAAGAACTTGTGAAGGAGAAGAAGAAGGCTGAATTTGAAGCAAGAGATTACCGTAAAAGATCGACGAGTAAAGCTCCGTTCTCGGCTGTAAAGAGGTTCGTGGAGGACACCAAGAAGTCGAGGACGATCGCAGAATTTCCATTAGAGCCCGACCATTGACGAACTCTGAGCTACTTCAGTAGCTAGTGTGGGCAATAATCGTCAAGAGAGACCAATGCCCCCAATGTGGAAGATGACACCTAGGTGAATGTTGGGGTAAGTCTGCATTAATAGGGCTCTGTTATGGATGCGGTTCAAGGACCACTTCATTAGAGATTGCACGGAGCTAGATGAGAGGAATAAGACGCAAGGTGCAAGACCTAGTGGAACGACGGTGGAGGTAGGCCCCGAGAATCTCTCGGAGGTAGGGGTGGTAATCGAGAGGAGCCTCTAATACGGCCGTCCGATCCGAGACCCGTGCTCTCTGCTAGAGCATATGCCATCCCGCACGAGAGGAGGCATCCTCCCGACGTTATCACCGGTACTTTTACTCTCTTTGATACTATTGTGATTGCATTGATTGACCCCGCTCTACTCACTCATATGTATGTGAAACCTTAGCATCCAAAGAAGACTCTACCTATTGAGTCTCACCGAGTTCGTAATTCGAGTGTCAAACCCTTTGGGTCAATACGTGCTTGTTGATAAAGTGTGCAAGAGATGCCCCTAATAATTCGAGAATCTGTTTTCCGCCGATCGATGCTTCTACCATTTCATGAATTGATGTTATTCTTGGTATGGATTGGCTGACCGTACATGATGCAATGGTGGATCGCAAAAGGAAAACCATTGATTTGAGGAGTGCAAATAATGAGGTAGTCCGAGTCGAGTCTCATCGATTTAAAAGGCGCGCCAATGATAATATCTTCTATGACCGCTCGGAGGTATGTGAAAAGGGTGTGAAACATACCTTGCGTATGTGTTTGGAAGTAAAGAGACGGAAAGGAAACTCGAATCGGTACCAGTGGTTTGTGAGTATTGATTTTTTCCGAGGAGTTACTGGGATTGCCACCGGTTCGAGAAGTGGAATTCGCATCGGTTGTACCGGTACTACGCCGATTTCAATAGCCCCGTATCGTATGGCATTAACGGAATTAAAGGAATTGAAGGTTCAATTGCAAGAATTGACGGATAGAGGTTTCGCTCGACCGAAGTTTTTCTCCATGGGCGCTTTGTATTGTTTGTGAAGAAGAAGGACGGAACCATGAGGTTGTGCATCGACTATCGTCAACTCAATAAAGTGACAATAAAGAATAAATATCCATTGCCACGAATTGACGATTTGTTTGATCAATTAAAGGGAGCCTCGGTGTTTTCAAAGATAGATTTGAGGTCGGGTACTATCGGTTGAGGGTCCGAGAATCGGACATACCAAAACCGCTTTTAGAACGAGGTACGGTCACTACGAATTCTTGGTGATGCCGTTTGGGCTCACTAATACCCTCGGTGTTTATGGATTTAATGAATAGAATTTTCAGGCCATACTTGGATCGGTTTGTAGTTGTATTTATCGATGACATTTTGGTCTATTCGAGAGATGAAACCGAACATCTTGAACACCGAGGCTAGTGTTGCAAATCTTACGAGATAAGCGATTATACGCAAAGTTCAAAATGTGAATTTTGGTTGAAAGAGGTTAGCTTTTGGGGCACGTGGTGTCCGTGATCGGTGTCGTGGTGGACCCGAACAAAATTTCGCCATAGTCGATTGGAAACCACCAAGGAATGTTACGAAGTTAGGAGCTTTTTGGGCTTGCCGATTATTACCGACGATTTGTAAAAGGTTTCTCGACGATAGCCACGCCAATGACGGTTACTCCAAAAGGATGTTAAGTTGAATGGACGGAGAAATGTCGAAAAGTTTCGATCAACCGAAAGCTTATTTGATGAAGCCCCAATTCTAGTGCAACCCGAATCGGGCAAAGAGTTTGTCATTTATAGTGACGCATCCCTACTTGGGTTGGGTTGCGTATTGATGCAAGAAGGGCGAGTTGTGGCCTATCGCCAAGGCAATTAAAGCCACATGAGAAAAATTATCCGACCCATGATCTCGAATTGGTCGCCATCGATTCGCTTTAAAGATATGGCGACATTACTTATTTGGTGAGAAGTGCCATGTGTATTCGGATCACAAAAGTCTCAAATATTTGATGACCCAAAGAGACTTAAATCTGCGACAAAGGCGATGGCTCGAGTTGTTAAAAGATTATGAGCTCGTCATTGATTATCACCGGGAAGGGCTAATGTGGTTGCGGATGCCTTAAGCCGAAATCGCTTTGTTTTTATGAAGCGATGAATGTACACTTGTCTATCCTACCCGACAATGTGTTAGTAGCTGAATTGAAAGCCAAACCATTATTGATACGTCAAATTCGTGAAGCTCGAAAGTCGACGATGAGTTGGTTGCAAAACGGGATGAGTGTGTTCGAACAAGGACTCGGAATTTCAAATCGATGATGACGATTGTTTCGAGTTCGGAAGTCGTCTCTGTGTTCCAAAGAATTGAACTTATTCCAATAATTTTGAACGAAGCCCATTGTAGCCGAATGGCAATCCACCGGGAGTACGAAGATGTACAACGATTTGAAACGTCGGTTTTGGTGGCATGGTATGAAACGAGACATCTCGATTTTGTTTGAGATGTTTAATATGTCAACAAGTGAAAGCGGAACATCAAGTGCCTTGATTACTTGACCGATCACGATACCCGAGTGGAAATGGGATCGAGTCACAATGGACTTTGTATCCGGACCGCCATTGTCGGTGAGTAAGAAGGATGCGATTTGGGTCGTTGTCGATAGACCGACTAAGTCGGCTCACTTTATCCCGTGACGTAAGGATTTTTCAATGGACAAACTAGCCGAATTGTGCGTTTCTCAGATTGTGAGATTACACGGGTGCCTATTTCCATCGTGTCGGATAGAGATCCGAGATTTACCTCGCGATTTTGGAAGAAGTTGCAAGAAGCTTTGGGTACCAAGTTGCATTTCAGACCGCCTTTCACCCCAAACCGATGGTCAATCTGAACGGATAATTCAAATACTCGAGGATATGTTGAGATGTTGTATCCTTGAGTTTAGTGGTTCATGGGACAAGATTCGCCTTTGATTGAATTAACACAACAATAGCTTTCAATCAAGTATTAAGATGGCGCCTTACGAGGCTTTATACGATCGTAAATGCCGTACCCATTATTTCGGTGAACTTAGTGAAGGTAAATTCTTGAGGTTGATTTGGTTAAGGATGCCGAGCAAAGAGTTCGAGTAATTCGTGAAAGTTTGAAAGTCGCCGGATCGCCAAAAGTCGTATGCGGATTTGAAAAGAAAAGATATTGAATATCGGGTTGGAGACAAGGTCTTTCTCAAAGTTTCACCTTGGAAGAAGGTGCTTAGATTTGGCCGTAAGGGAAAATTGAGTCCGAGGTTCATCGGTCCGTATGAAGTATCCGAACGAGTTGGACCGAGAGCGCATCGATTAATTTTACCCCCGAGCTTGAAAGGATCCACAACGTTTTCCATGTCTCGATGCTTGACGATATAGGTGTGATCCATCGACGTAATCGCTCCGTCTCGAGATTGAGATTCAGCCTAATTTGAGCTATGAAGAGGAACCGTTCGCATTCGATGCGTGAAGTAAAAGAGTTGCGCAATAAGAAAATCCCATTAGTGAAGGTGTTGTGGCATAAACACGAATTGAAGAAGCCACTTGGGAACTCGAGGACTCTATGAAAGAGCGATACCCAAACCTATTTACCGGTAAGATTTTCTGGGACGAAAATTTCGTAAGTGGGGAGAGTTGTGACATCCCTAATTTGACCCTAGTCGGAAAGTGGTTTGGGACCACTAAACCGAGTCTTATAAGTAATTAAAAGTTATATTCTATGTTTATGATGTTAGTAAATGCATGTGTGAAAGTTTCATGCATTAATTTGATCATTTCTATGTGAATTTATTAAAATGGACTTGTATGAAACATTGTTGAAAGGTGATAGGCTAATCTTACAATGGTCTAATAGTACATGCATGCAAAAGAGTGGTTTTGCATGTCAATTTGCCCAAAAAAGGGAAGAGTGGCCGCCATGACAAGAATATGGGCAAGGGAACATGTTTCCAACATGTTTAGTTAGTGGATTATGTAGAAAAAATAAAGAAATGAAAAAAAATGAGCATGGATGCCCCCCTTTGTTGCCGTGAGTAGAGGAAAAGAAAGGAAAAATTTGTTCATCCATTCTCAAATCTTGGCTGAAAATACTAAGGGAAAAGGAAGGATTTTTGCTTCATGCTTGGTTTAGAAGAGAACTAGAAGGAGATTTGGTCATACTTGTGTCAAGATTAAGGTATGTTTGAGGTTGTGTCATGAGATTCATGCATGTTTTAGTTGCTAACTTGATGTTCATGTTAGCCCATGGTTCAAATCCTTGTTATGCCATGGAAATGGTATTTGGCCAAGGTTGATATTGTGTTAAAGCCATTGCATGCTAAATGTGAAGCTTGTTGATGATACATGTAATGATGGATTGACTACTCTTGAAATTTCTTTTAGCATTCTTGAGTAAGACATGGAGTTTTCTTTGTTTAACCATGACCAAAAATTGAAAGGGGATGGTGTGGGATGTATTCGCCATGGCATGCTCATAAGTGCGATTTATGCTTGTTGCATGATAGGTAAAAATTTGTGTTTTGATATATGTGTATATGTGTTTGTACATGATGTTACAAATGGATGTGAAAATATATGCTAGATTGGGAAAATTTGATTAAATGTTCATGAGATGAAATTAGGTGATTAAAAGATGTTAGTTGACATTGTACATATATATATATATATTCGCCATTAAAGTGAGTATGTAGGTAATGTTGAATCAAGTTTTGGTGCATATTCGGTTAGGTGTATAATCGACCAAATGGGCGATTAGTAAGAATGGTTGCGAATATACAAGCATACATATGCATGTGTAATTGAATTATGAATGTTTAGCAAGATGGTTAAACTAGTGATTTATTGATTAAGCTCAAGGAGTTAAAGAAGGAGAATCAAGCAAGGGAAAGACGAAGGTCATCGAGTAGCCGACTTGGAACTATTTTACCCAACACGAGGTAAGTCATTAAGCACGTATTTGATATTGCTTAAATGATTGTAAAATTTATGCAATTGTGTTTAATGGGATGATATATATATATAAATGAAAATGTATGTGTATGGAGTGATGACATTTGTTGAATGTAAAAGAAATAGTGAAATGTGTAGAAAGTTTGCTTTCGGCACTAAGTGTCTTGGCAATACGTGTGTACGGTGTGAGATCGGCACTAAGTGTGCTTGCTGGAAATATATGGCACTAAGTGTGCAAGCTGGAAAAATACTCTGACTTTGGGTGTGCGAGCTCGGAGGGTATGGCATCGTGTGTGCGGGCTTAAATTACGTGGCACTAAGTGTGCGAAATCGAGTAGTAAGCACTGTGTGTGCGTACTCTATATATATGGAGGGTGTCTCCATTGAATTGAGTATGGACAGCGGATCGGGTAAGTACCTCGAGCTCATGACGAATAGAGAATACGTTCATGCTTGGGGTTGAATTTGGTAAGCCTTAAATCTATGTGATGATTGAAATTGTATGGTTGTGCTGGAAAATGAGTTAATGTGTAAAATGCTTGATTATCTTGTTGTGTAGAATATGAAATGTGGATGTATGAATTGGTGCGAGATTGGACCGAAAGGTCCGAGGTATTATGGTATAGATTCGATATGGACGAGTACCTAGCCTCATTTGTTGTACATGTAGTAGTAACTTTATCGGTGGATTGATGAATGCTTATGACTTACTGAGTTGTAAACTCACTCGGTGTTTTCTTGTCACCCATTTTAGGTCTCTTGGACTCGTATTGTTGCGTGTTTCGGAACCGTCGTTGAAGTCATCACACGGCTGAAATCTTGTGGTATTGTTTTTGTTGTTGAAGAACATTTGGCATGTATAGGCTATTATATTTTGTCGAATTGTGGGTTGTAAACTTTAAGCCATGTGAAAATGGCCTATGTGGTCGTCGAGTGGGATGCTAGAACCTATAGCCACGAGTCTTAGAAACTCAAATTTTGATAAGGTGGCCATAATTTGTGTCATGTATGATGGATGATTAAGGCCAAGGAAAAATTCATGAAATTGGCATAGTCTCTGCAGTAACTGTTGCGGACAGCAGCAGTGAGATGAGATTGAAAGATCACTAAAAATAGTAGAAGTAGAATTAAATAGTGAGTAAATTATGGAACTGAACCTTGATGAATCTATTTTTATATGGACGAAACGAAACGACCATATGAGCAGTATACTGAGAAATATTAAAGTTCTCGTGAGACAGGGCCAGAACGGTTTCTGGGTCCCCTGTCGCGACTTTGAAAATTTACCATAAATTATCCAGAAAGAATTAGGAGTCATGCCTTATATGTACAGATTCCATTTTGAGTCTAGTTTCATTAGAAACAAACGGCACCAGTATTAAAGCCCTGTACAGAGAGATATTCAAGTTGTAACGCGCGAAGGTCAGAGCAGTCGATCCCTGTAACATGGGTGACTTTAACTAATAAACTGTACCAATTGGCACAACAAAAAATTCTAAAAATAAATCCATGGATGGGTATATGAGTCTAAATTCAGGAAAAATTTACGAAACCAGTTTCCGAGTTTTGAAACTCGAGATATGATTTTTAAGGCGACGGTGACGCAGTTTTCTGGCCTGTCCAGAAATGCCAAATTGGTCGGTACTTTAAGAGGATTTGTCTCGTTAACCCCTCGTGTCCGACACCGGCGATGGTCTCGGGTTTGGGGTGTTACAAACCCTAACTTAAAATATGGGTAGAAATGGAGAGAGTAAGCTATTGGAATTTAAAAAATACAAAGAACATTAAAAACGAGGCTTGGGAGCACTTACTTTTGAGCTTGAAAATGTTGAAAACCCTAGCTATGGAGGGTTTGAGAATTTTGGCTGGGTGAGGGGGAAGAATGGCTGATTTTTGCCTTTATTTTCCCATTTTATTTCATTAATTAGCTAAATGACCAAAATGCCCTTAAGCCCTTTCTTTAAAATTTTATCCATACATGCTAATTTTTGTCCAAAAACTTAGAAATTGGGAAAATTTCTCTTTAAGGACTCCTAATTAATAATTTAAAGAATTTCATACAAATTGCTTCTAGAATCCAAGTTTTACAATTTATTCAATTTGGTCCTTGTTTTTCAATTCGACACCTTACTCATAAAATTTCTTCATGAAACTTTACCACATGCATATTATCATATTCTAGACCTCATAATAATCATAAAACAAATATTTCAATGTCAGATTTGTGGTCTCGAAACCACTGTTCCGATTAGGCCCTATTTCAGGATGTTACATATCTCCCCTCTTAAGGACTTTCGTCCTCGAAAGTCTTACCAGTAAACAGGTTTGGATGTTGCCTTCTCATGGTTTCTTACGGCTTTCATGTAGCCTCTTCCACACCATGTCAATGCCATAAGACTTTTACCAAAGCCACATCTTTATTTCTCAGCTGTTTAACCTCACAAGCCAAAATCTTGACTGGTTCTTCACCATAAGTCATGTCTGGTCTAATTTCGATCTCCGTTGGTGAAATCACATGAGAGGGGTCTGATCGATATCCTTAACATAGATACATGGAATACATCATGAATCTTTTCCAGTTCTGGTGGCAATGCCAAGTGATAGGCTAATGGTCCAACTCTTTCAGAGGTCTCGTATGGTCCAATAAACCGCAGACTCAATTTGCCTTTCCGAAATCTCAATACATTTTTCCATGGAGATACTTTCAAAAATACTTTATCTCTGACTTGGAACTCAATCTCTTTTATTTTCAAATCGGGACATAACTTTTGTCTATCAGATGCCACTTTTAAACAATCACGTATCACTTTAACCTTTTCTTCAGTTTCCTTTATTAGATTAACTCCATGAATCTGACTCTCCTTGAGTTCTGTCCAATACAATGGAGTTCGGCACTTTCATCCATATAAGGCCTCATAAGGCACCATATTCAAACTCATTTGAAAATTGTTGTTGTAAGTGAACTCTATCAATAGCAGGTATTTTTCCCAACTACCCTGAAATTCAAGGATACAACATCGCTGTTGGAACGCCGGTGCCTCTAAGGAGCAGCGAAAAAATAAAATAATTAAAACATTCCGGCGATCCAAACCAAGGATCCATATGTAAGAAACGAATTTGGGTGATAAAAAGGGTTTCAAAATTATTGAAACTTCAATCTGAGTAGACAGCGACGCCTAGGCAACAGGAATGCTGAACCACTATCGAACCAAGCCGCAACCTTTTTGGATGTCGGCCTCTACGTAGTCCACCCGATTGACAATGAACGGTAGAAATCCCAGAAAACTATTTTCAGAGAGTATTTTGCTAAACGGCTGCTAGACCACCTTGCATATTTTCGGGCTAGTTTTTATATATACTTTTTAGGGTTTCTACCCTTTCTATAAATAACTCCCTCTTAATTGGTATATATTTATAATGAATCTGGGCTCGCCACCGCTTCTTGATAAGTCCTAGGCTCATCTTGATCTATAAGAAGAATGTCACCATGCGTTGTAATGAGAAATCCATATCTCTTAGGTGCATGGCATTCTCTTAAAGATCTACGCGGTGGTTGTGTTCCTATAGCAGTTACTTGTTCCTCAATTTCTTGTGGAATTTGATGTTCTTCTATCTCTGGTTCAATGGTATCTTGTGATTCTCAAATTTTTTTAAGTTCAATCTTTCTCCCACTTTCTTTTCTAGAAACAAATTCTCTCTCTAGGAAGACACCAGTCCGAGCAACAAACACTTTGTTCTTAGTGGGATTAAAGAAATAATATCCTGTGGTTTCTTTCAGATACCCCACAAAGATACACCTTTCAGATTTGGGTTCAAGCTTAGTAGACATCTGACATTTAACATAAGCTTTACAACCCCAAATTTTCATAAAAGACATACTGGGACGTTTCCCAGTCCACATCTCATATGGCGTCTTTTGAACCGATTTAGATGGAACACGATTTAGTGTGAAAATAGCTGTTTCAAGTGCATGTCCCCAAAAGGAAGTCGGTAGATCAGCGTGACTCATCATGGATTGAACCATGTCTAATAGAGTTCAATTTCTTCTCTTAGAAACTCCATTCCATTGAGGAGTACCAGGAGGAGTAAGTTGTGAGACAATCCCACATTCCTTCAAAAGATCATCAAACTCTAGGCTCAAATACTCTCCACCTCGATCAGATCATAGTGTCTTAATAGTTTTGCCTAGTTGATTTTGTACTTCATTTTTTGAATTCCTTGAACTTTTCAAGGGCCTCAGATTTATGGCGCATGAGATAAACATACCCATATCTACTGAAATCATCAGTGAAAGTAAAGAAGTAGTGAAATCCACCTCTGGCTTGTGTATTTATTGGTCCACATACATCTGAAAGTATTAAGCCCAATAAATCACTAGCTCATTCACTTTTACTAGTAAAAGGAGATTTAGTCATTTTTCCTAATAAGCAAGATTCACATACTTCAAATTGTTCAAAAACAAATGAATCCAAGAGACCATCTTTATGGAGTTTGGAGATGCGTTTCTCACTTATGTGGCCCAAATGACAATGCCAAAGATAAGTTTGATTTGAGTAATTTATTTTAGATCTTTTAGTATTTATGTTGTAAATGAGATTCATTTGATCTAAAATATAGAGGCCATTAATCAATTGTGCTGAACCATAGAAAACATTATTGAGATAAAAGTAACAACAATTATTCTTAATTATTATCTCAAAACCAATTTTGTCTAAACAAGAAATTGAAATAATGTTTTTAGTCAAACTGGGCACAAAATAACAATCCTCTAAAATTAAACCAAGTCTACTAGGCAAAGATAAAGTATATGTTCCCACAGCTAATGCAGCAACTTTTGCTCCATTTCCAACTCGTAGGTCCACATCTCCTCTAGCCAAAGTCCTATTCCTTTGTAGTCCCTGTACAGAAGTACAAATATGAGAACCACAACCAGTATCTAATACTCAAGAAGTAGTAGTTGATAAATTAATATCAATAACATAAATACCTGAAGCAGAGGTTTCGCTTGCTTTAGCCTTCTTGATTTCCTCAAGATAGACAGGGCAGTTCCGCTTCCAATGTCCAGTCACACCACAATGAAAACAGTTTCCTTCCTTAGACACCCCACCTTTAGGTTTCAATGTAGCCTTTCCCTTTCTAAGATTGGGCTTCCTTTGCCTTCAGGCTTTGTCAGGACTTTAGCCTTTCCCTTGCCCTTGTTGTTACGGACCATCAGTATTGGCTTGGGTCCAACCTTTTTCATGTTGCCTTCAGCAGTTCGTAACATACTGAGCAACTATGGCAGAGTCTTGTCAATTTCATTCATATTGAAATTGAGGACAAACTGGCTGTAACTATCCGGCAACGATTGCAGAATAACATCAGTGGCCAACTCTTGGCTCAATAGAAACCCAAGCTTAGATAGGCTTTCAATATAACCAATCATCTTAAGAACATGAGGTTCTACTGGGCTTCCTTCAGCCAGCTTACATTGGAATAGGGCCTTTGAGATATCAAACCTCTCTTGCCTTGCTTTCCCTTGATATAGTTCTTTCAGGTGCTCGATCATATCATAAGCAACCATATCCTCATGTTGCTTTTGAAGCTCAGGATTCATAGTGGCAAGCATAAGACATCCAATGTCTACTATTTCATCGAGATGCTTCTTGTAAGCATCTTTATCAGCCCTCGAGGCATTAGCCGTTGGTTCATCAGGAAGTGGTTTTTCAATGACATATAATTTCCATTCTTGTTTGAGGACAATCCTCAAGTTATAGAACCAGTCAAGAAAATTTAAACCATTCAATTTGTCCTTCTCAAAGACCGATCGTAATGAGAGTGTGTTAGTGTTTGCAGCCATAATATATCTATAACAATAAAATACGCGTGTGAATAAATTTACCAAGTTTATATCAATCATTAAAAGGACTTTATTAAATGATGTTCCAACAATTTTATTTCAAAATTAATAACCCTTATATATTAATTTCAGAATGACTTTCTTTAAAGTATTTCTAGTGGGTTAAGGATCCATATTTCACCTCCTCTTAAGTCAGCTTTGGCTTTACTCTCAAGATTATGGTTATTTAGGTAAGCAACACTGGCTAATTACATCATATGTAACTCCTACAATTTAGTGAACAACTATTGTTCTAATAATCTTATGATTTATCCAAATTACATGCCTCTAGGTTTCTAATCCTATTAGAGTAACCTAGTAAAGTCATTAACCTAATTTTTAACCAGCGAATATCACTTGTTTATTCTTCGCGTTTAACCAAGATAACTACTAGTACTTCACTTTGGCAAAACCTACATAGTATTGATCGAGGCCTTAATGAGGGCATAAATTGGGAAGGCCATGTTGACTTAATATTTTAATAGAGGGATTTTATTAGAGTGTTACATCTCACCAATTATGGTCTATTTTAGTCCATTTAATCTTTTAATTGATCTCATCAATTAATGGGGTTTATTATTACCAAATTTGCATGCTTTAGACTTCTATAGCATCTCATACATGAGTAAGTAAAGCAATAAATAAATGCAATAGTTATAGCCCATAAACTATGGTGGTTCAACCCAAGCCAATGGGAGAACCAAAAGGGAACCTACAGGTGTCAGCTGTTTCACAAGCTGTCGATCCACACTAGTCGACCCATCTTCCTTCTCGTCTAGTCCACAGCAACTTTTACAAATTACAAAATTCAGAAACTCGTTTTACATACGAGGGAGTAAGATGAGAAGAGAAATACAAAAGAATAGTAGTAAGGCACGACACGTAGGCTGTATTTACAAAATTACAACCTTTTATCAAATGGGTCATCGGGCTATAACTAAGCATTTCAAATACCATGCATTTCAAAAATCGCATATATCATTCAACGTTTTTGTCAAGTGAAATATTAAAATATCTTTTCAACCTTTTTTATGGCCCATTAAGTTTTATTTATTACAAAACATACTGGAAGATTATAGGGATTTGAAGATCAAAAGTGCGGGAGCGGAGCCCCGCTGATTTAATCATGAACCCGGTCAAATGAAACCTCACGATTTGATAACTTTTATCAACATAATCGTGTTTTTAGGATTTTAATCCCTGAGGTTTCATACAGAACAACCCTTGTTCCATCGGCGATGTCTATTCTTCGAAATTGTAAATGCCACCCCTGCTTCATCACAGATTTCTTAAAGTTAACAGTAAAAAACATAAAACCGAATAGGCCATAACATCATGATTAACATTTAATCACTTATCGAAAGGAACAATCATCAGATTCTGCTTAAACGATTTAAACAGAAAAACATAATAAAATTAAAACATGCATCTCATACAATTGCACCACCCAAGTATTTAAACCTGAGTCCGTATCACACAAGTGGCTCTGATACCACTGTTGAAACGCCGGTGCCTCCAAGGCGCAGCAGAAAAATAAAATAATTAAAACATTCCGGCGATCCAAACCAAGGATCCATGTGTAAGGAACGAATCGGGGTGATAAAAAGGGTTTCAAAATTACCAAAACTTCAATCTGAGTAGACAACGACGCCTAGGCAACAGGATTGCTGAACCACTATCGAACCAAGCCGCAACCTTTTCCGATGTCGACCTCTACGTAGTCCACCCAATTGACAATGAACGGTAGAAATCCTAGAAAACTATTTTCAGAGAGTATTTTACTTAATGGCTGCTTGACCACCTTGCATATTTTCGGGCTAGTTTTTATATATACTTTTTAGGGTTTTTACCCTTTCTATATGTAACTCCTCTTAATTGGTATATATTTATAACTAATTTTAATTCATTAAAATTAATCCGAACATAATAATTATCATTCAAATAAATATAATAATGTTTAACCAAAAATTATAATTGCATTAATTATAATAAAGATTTTGGTAAACTATATTTATTTAAACTTATATCTGAACTAAATTCATATATCAATAAAATTATGTTACGATTATGTGTACAACATCCTTGTACATATAGTATGTTCAACAATTTGATTGCCTAATTAAATTAATTCTATAATTAATTTAATTCATGTGACAACCAAGCAATAAACCAACTATGTTTTACCTCGTTCATTTCAACCATAGGGTGTGACCCTATAGGTTCTTGTAACGTTAGCAGTAATATTAGAACGAATCTAATGTTACAAACAATGAGTGGCATCTAGCAATGCATCAATGCTACCTAAGTTACAAGAAGTCATGATTCGACATAACCTTTTGTGATTTACCTTTCATGCATTAATCCTTAAGTCCTATATCTTTGGAATGGACACAAGTCATGGAATAGTCACACTTGCATAGTCCATCTCATGTTTCTTGATACCTTGAGTAGACTATGATACACAAATAAGTATGACATCTCATATCAACTTATTTGAGCATGGCCATGCATTTCTAGCCTCACTCAATCAAGTGGCCTGATATATTACTCCTATTATGCAGGAGGGACTTATTCTTTATTGATCAACTATATCCCTCAACATAGATTGTGGTATATCCAACATCAGTCTTTATAGAACAACCAATTACGATGTTTGTTTGACTGTATCAAAATATACAACTCACGATGTTGGGATAAAGATAATCTCAAGTATGAGGATCATATACATATTAATCACTATGAGTAATGTTGTCACAATTACATAATAATCTAATAAACTTACTCATAGAGGGTCAATCCAATATGTTGTTCTCTAACACACATATTCATGCATTGATTCTGACACTCCATATCAATGACAACTCTTTATCATCAATCAACTACATGTTAGTCTTAATGTATTATTATTGTCCTGGCCAACAATAATACTTGACTAAGGATCTTTTAAGAATAATCATATTATTCTCAGGACATTATTATAAAATAGTTTATTTATGCACACAGAAAAGAAACTGAAATAATAATAGCAACACCTTATTATTAATAAACATGATAAACCAAGTATGTTATTACAACCATCTCGTGATTGATCTTTGGGCATACTCTTACAATCGCAACATATCCTCAAAAATCTAAATCATCCGTTCATACTGACCATCAGTCTGTGGGTGGAAAGCTGTACTAAAAATCAACCTAGTACCCAAGGCTTCTTGTAACTTCTTCGAGAATCTCAAAGTGAATCTCGAGTCTCTGTCTCAAATAATCGATAACAGCATCCCGTGTAATCTCCCAGTTTCAGATATATACAAATCAACCAACTTGTCAAGTGAATAATCTATCCTTACCGAAATAAAATGAGCTGAATTTGTTAACTGATCAACTACAATCCATATAGCATCTTTGTTTTTCGGGGTCAATGGTAATCCTGTCACGAAGTCCATAGTGATTCTGTCCCACTTCCATTCGGGGACCATCACAGGTTGTAGTAAACTAGAAGGTATTTGATGTTCAGCTTTGACTTGCTGACATATCAAGCATTTCGATACAAATTCAGAGATGTCTCTTTTCATGCTGTCCCACCAGTACATTTTCTTCAAATCACTATACATCTTGGTACTTCTTGGATGAATAAACAATTGGCTTTCATGTGCTTCTTGCAAAATTCTTTGAATAATTTCATCATTCCTCGGTACACAAACTCTGTTTCTGAACATTAAACATCCATTAGGACCAATCTGAAAGTCTGATTCAATGCCCGACTCACATTGAGTTCTTTTAGATTACAAGTCATTATCATTAGTTTGAGCATCATAAATTTCTTGAAGAAATGTTGGCCTAGCCCTTAGCTCTGCCAAGACTGAATCATCATCAAACAACGGCAATCGAGTGCCTATGGCCATCAGTTCAAACAAGGATTTTCTGCTTAACGCGTCGGTGAACACATTCACCTTTTCAGGGTGGTAATCGATGATCAACTCATAGTCTTTAATTAATTCTAACCATCTCTGCTATCTCAGATTCAATTCTTTTTGAGTCAGCAAATACTTCAAACTCTTGTGGTCTGTGAATATACGATAAGTCTCACCATATAAGTAATGCCTCAAGATTTTCAAGGCAAAAACAATGGCGGTAAGTTCTTTGTTGTGCGTCAGATAATTCTTCTCGTGTGGCTTCAACTGCCGTGAAGCATAGGCTATCACCTTGCCATCTTGCATAAGTACACAACCCAGTCCATTTAAGGATGCATCACTGTAGACCACAAATTCTTTTCTCGACTCGGGCAATATTAGAACAATGGCTTTAGTCAGCAATGTCTTCAACTTCTCCAAACTCAGTTGACACTTTTCTATCCATTCAAGCTTAATGTCTTTTTGTAGCAACCTCGTCATTGGATTCACTATTATAGAGAATCGTTTCACAAATCTTCGATAGTAACCGGCTAAGCCCAAAAAGCTTCTAACCTCGGTTACATTTTTAGGTGATTTTTATTCAATGATGGCAGAAATTTAACTTGGATCAACTCAGATGCCATCACCCGAAACAATATGACCCAATAACCCTACTTCATGGAGCCAAAATTCACTTTTGCTAAACTTAGAATACAATTTTTTTTTCTCGTAAAGCCTGCAACACAGTTCTCAGATACTTTGCATGCTTTGTCTCATCCTTGGAATAAATCAAAATGTCGTCAATGAACACGATGATGAACTTGTCCAAGTATGGCTGAAATACCCTATTCATTAGGTCCATAAATACGGCTGGTGCATTCGTTAAAGCAAATAGCATGACAAGGAATTAATAGTGATCGTACCTCATTCTGAAAGCTGTTTTAGGCACATCTGATTCCTTAACTTGCAACTAATAGTAGCCGGATCTCAGGTCTATCTTGGAGAACACAGTGGCTCCCCTCAACTGGTCAAAAAAATCATTAATTCTTGGCAAAGGATACTTATTGTTAATAGCCACCTTGTTCAGTTATCGATAATCTATGCATAGCCTCATCGAACCATCCTTCTTCTTTACAAACAATACAAGAGCACCCCAAGGAGAAAAGCTTAGCCTTGCAAAACCTTTATCCGTCAGTTCTTGTAACTGTGCATTTATCTCTTTCAACTTGGTTGGTGCCATCTTGTATGGAGCAATAGAAATGGGAGTTGTTCCTTGCACTAGTTCAATATCTAACTCTATCTCTCTATCAAGAGGTAGTCCGGGTAATTCTTCTGGGAACACGTCTGGATATTCACATACTATTGGTACGGATTCAATCTTCAACTCAGTTTCCTTAGTGTTAGTATAAAAGCAAGGTAGGCTTCGTACCCTTTTCTCATATATCTTTGATCAACTATTGCTATGATTACAATTGGCATAGTATCCAACTCTCTTGAATCAAACCGTACAATCTTACAATCTGGGCACTTCAATTCAATATACTTGCCACCACAATTACAATTACATCATGTAGGGCTAACCAATCCATGCAAAGTATTACATCAAACTCATCAAATGGCAATAGCATAAGGTTACTCGGAAAAGAGTGACCCTGAATTGTCAAAGGACAATTCTTACAGACTTTATCAACCAAGACTGACTTACCTAATGGGTTCGACACTCTGATTATAAATTTCGTAGGTTCAATGGATATATTCATGCTAGACAACAATCTTATGCAAATGTATGAATGCGTCGATCCCAGATCAATTAAGGCAACAACACAAGTGTTAAAAAGAGAAAAAGTACCCTTAATGACGTAAGGAGCAGAGGCTTCCTCTCAAGTGCGTATTGCATACGTTCTTGTCGGGGCCCGAGTCTCTGATTTTGCAGTGTCTTTAGTCTCAACCCGACTGCCACAAGCACTTCCAGGATATCTCGGAGGTTTACTTCGTGGAATAGGAGCACTCGATTTTGAGGCTACTTCCACCTCTTTATCTGTTCACTCTGGGCAGTCTCTAAGAAAGTGGTCAAGAGAACCACATCTATAGCACACACCGCTCTTCATCTAAAACTCTCCAAAGTGAAATATATTGCAGCTTTTACACTTTGGCTTTTGGTTATCTACACTCCCCACACTAGTCACCAAAGGGGAGGAAGACTTCTGATTACGTCGTTTGTAGCCTCTCGCTCTACCTAAATATCCTACGAATGAAGTGGAGTGTTTATGTTGACTCCTTGTGTAACACCCCAAACCCGGCCTAAACGCTTTGGCTGAAATCTGGTGTGTCACATTAAAGTGTTTTTCGAAAACCATGTTCTCATTGAAAACCCTTCTTGCTATTTAGAACCTCTAGCCATTTTAAAACTTTGTGAAAACCTTAGTTTCCATCGGTTTATTAAAAGTCATTCTCTTGTAAAACATTATTACCCTTAAAACTTTATTTGTTGCTTAAGCTTAGTTTAAAGTTTTGTGGAAAAGAGATATTTTGAAAAACAGTTATAGTTCTGGAAAAGAATACCGTGTTCTATTGCAGCAGTTATAAAACAGTATATAAAATTCCAAATTTAGAACCAGAAATTAAAAGAGGCCTTGTTACAACCCAGATTAAATATAAGTACTTGTAAATAGATAACTTAAAAGAAAATCGGAAACAATAGCAGTTGTATGGCCACCTCTGAGTCCCTCGCAGCACCGATCCTCCTAATGCTGGGATTACCGGCATAGTTAATAAACGGGGTGAGTTTATGAAAACTCAATGTGTAAATCCCCTCCTAAACTAAAACAGTTAGTAAACAGACAGAATTCAGAATCAGTTTAGGCTAGAGCCCATTACAGTAACAGAACAATGTGTGTGGGCCAAAGCCCAGTACAATTTCACTGGGGTCTTAGCCCTCATCAGAATCAATTAGGCCTAGCCCATTCTCAAAATTAGTAATAGTTGAGCCTAGCCCATTAACAAAATCAGGTGGGCTTAAGCCCAAGATGTAATCGATGTCGATCGATGCAGATATGCGATCGATTCCCCGATCCAACCAATACACCACCCGTACCAACCAACACACCATGTGGGGATAAAATCGACCCACCCAGCCAACATACCAAGCTTGGCACCGGTTACAGCACTAAGTTAACAGGACAGCTCAATGTCGTAGACAGGATGACTTAACGCTATAGATAGGACAGCAAAAGGCCGTAAATATTGCAGCAACACTGCCAGCTAATAGAATGGCTATAAGCCATAAGTATCACAGAAAGGCTAAAGCCTTATACAGAATGGCTACAGGCCGTACACTTCCTCCTTCCATAATAACCCAACCCCATGCAATATGTCTTGTCATAAATATTACGTGCATACAAAGTCAAACTCAGCACAATCATATATGTAAATCATAGGCACATCAGTCATATGGAACATAAGGGCATAATCATCATTCTACCATACAAGGGTATTACGGTCATTTTGCACTACAAGGGTATTTCGGTGATTTTACAAACTAGGGTCTTAACGACCCAACAGAAGGTCCACCATCGCCTCGTGCAACTTAAGTAACCTAAACAGACATAACGGTGCAAATGGCCTTAAGGCCCATCACTCGGCCCAAGTGGGCCCACACCCTCATGTGGCCCATTTAACCCAAATTTAGGTACGGCTATGTGACCTACATAGCCCAGTGCAATAATTATCACAAGTTTTAGATTCAATCCGTGTGGGACCCACGAGCCCATTGGTCCCACACGACCTATCTAGGCCCAATGTGGCCCAGAACTACTTAAGTCTTGTGCGCGACATGACAAGTCTATCTATATCCCACTTAACAGTGAAGTTTACACAAGTGGGCCTAAGGTCCCATCGAGGCCCAGAATAGCCCTAGCATACGAGAACGCTCGTGGCAGCCTCTACACTCTATCGCCAATGATTTGTGGGCTCGATTTGCCGCTTGTGGATTCACACGCTCGTGAGGCCCCGAATGCTGAGGTTTCGGCTTTTTTCAATTTCCAACAAAAAAGGGTGTGAATACACACCTATTTATGAGAATGCATCGAAGTCCATGATCACCAACCTTGGTTAAGCAGGTATGAAATAATCCCTCCTCAAACCCAGTGATCACCAACTCATCTTGTTCGCTTCTATTTAAAGCCAGCTTCTGACCAATTCCCATGTTAGCTTCCCAATGTGGGATTACTTTCAACCATTAAGAAAAGTCCTTATTTTTATATAACCACTTCAACCATAGAGTTCCAGTCCAACTCCACCTCCTACACAACTCAAACAGCAAAATAAATACCCCATTGCACATCCCAAGACTTGAACCTTAGACCTCACAGTTACACAACACGCCACCTTGCTACTACACCACAAGGCTCTTTGTGTCACCATTTTAGCCTCAATTAATTATAAGGTCTATAAGCCAAAGTCTAGGTTCCTTTAAAACAAAAACCAAAATAAATTGCAAGAGCCAAGACTTGAACCCAGGCTCCCTTGCAACCTTAATGACACCACAACCACTAGACCACATGCTTCCTTGTGTCATTTATTTACGACAATAATTTAAAAGGCCTTCATCCAAGCACCCAGGGTATTATTCACTTAAAACCAAAATTTTTGCTAAAGCCCAGGTTTGAACCCAAGATTTCTCTGACACTTCTCAGGGCCATTAACCACCAAAGTAGACATTTAATTGTGTCATTTCCTTCCAGAATTAAATGCTTATATATAATTTCCTTACGGACATATACTCAAGGCCCAATACTTCTAGGCCTAAATTTGGGGCGTTACAATTCTACCCACTTAAAGAAATTTTATCCTTAAAATTTCCAACTATCTGAACAAGTGCTTAGCTCAATCTACACCACTACGCTCCCGCTACGCACTCTAGTTCCAAACTACACTAATACACTTTTAACTTAATCTCAAATCCTCTCACACCCAACCAAACATCTAACCATAGAAGCAAACAGATATTTACCATACATGCATACAATTTCTATATTCAAACATCACATCTAAACAAAACACACCTGACTTAAAAGGAACTATGCAATCCCGAAGCCAATGCTCCTTAGACCTGCATCTGAGACACACTCCTAACTTCCTCCAGCATTCCCCTGGATGGCGCCTTTTGCAACGCTCACAAGCTGAAAAGTTCAGATGCATTTTAACGCGTATCACAGAATGAGGCTCCTACTTCAAAGGATTGTGATCCCTATTCCTGCTGCACTCCAAACGCTTGGCTTGAAGTGTTTCACCATACGCCTTAACTCTTGCCTTGAACACTTCTTCTAGCACTTCCCTTACCAACTGGGTCAGTGCCTCCGTACCAAGCTCCGAGTTATTGTTACTCGAAGTTGGCGGACTTATCTTGACTACAATTTCTTGAATCATCTCATGTTTCGGGGAGACGGGCAACTCCTCGTGACCTTGCTTGCCTTCGAAATCCATCACTGTACTGTTGCTAACTTAAAAAAATTCTAATTTCCAAAACATAGACTGAATAAATACAAAATCTAACTTTAAGTACAGTCTAATAGAAAACTTACGTATTTAGCACCGGAGACTCAGTAACCACACTTTTAGGAAAATATTCAAAAAAACATTTCAAATACTTCAAATCTTTTCAATCCTTTTTGAAACAATTCTTTCAGAAATCTAATTTTAAAATCCATTCCACAATCAAGTTTACAACTAGGCTCTGATACTACTAAATGTAACACCCCAAACCCGGCCTAGACGCTATGGCCGAAATCTGGCGTGTCACATTGAAGTGTTTTTCGAAAACCATGTTCTCATTGAAAGCCCTTCTTGCTATTTAGAACCTCTAACCATTTTAAAACTTTGTGAAAACCTCAGTTTCCGTTGGTTTATTAAAAGTCATTCTCTTGTAAAACATTATTACCTTTACAACTTTATTTGTTACGGAAGCTTAGTTTAAAGTTTTACGGAAACGTGATATTTTGAAAAACAGTTATTGTTTTGGAAAAGAAAACCGTGTTCTACTCCAGCAGTTATAAAACGGTATATAAAATTCTAAATTTAGAACCAGAAATTAAAAGAGGCCTTGTTACAACCCATATCAAATATATGTATTTGTAAATAGATAACTTAAAAGAAAATCGGAAACAATAGTAGTTGTGCGGCCACCTCCGAGTCCCTCGCAGCACCGATCCTCCTAATGCTGGGATTACCTGCACAGTTAATAAATGGGGTGAGTTTATGAAAACTCAGTGTGTAATCCCCTCCTAAACTTAAACAGTTAGGAAACAGACAGAATTCAAAATCAGTCTAGGCTGAAGCCCATTATAGTAACAGAACAATGTGTGTGGGCCAAAACCCAGTACAATTTCAGTAGGGTCTCAGCCCTCATCAGAATCAATTAGGCCTAGCTCATTCTTAAAATCAGTAATAGTTGGGCCTAGCCCATTAACAGAATCAGGTCGGCTTAAGCCCAGTACAGAATCAGTATCAGATGCAGATATGTAGACATATTCCCAGCCTAGTCCAACCAACACACCATCCATACCAATCAACACACTATGTGGGGATAAAATTAACCTACCCAGCCAACACACCAAGCTTAGCACCGGTTGCGGCACTAAGTCAACAAGACGGCTCAACGCCATAGATAGGATGGCTTAATGCCCTAGACAGGACAGCTAAAAGCCGTAGATATCACAGCAACGCTGCCAGTTAACAGAACGACTATAAGCCATAAGTATCACAAAAAGGCTAAAGCCTTATACAGAATGGCTACAGGCTGTACACTTCCTTCGTCCATAATAACCTAACCCCAGGCAATATGTCATGTGACAGCCCAAAATTGACCCTAGTCGGGATGTGGTTTCGGGACCACAAAACCGAGGCATAAAAATAATTTAAAATTTATTTTGATGCCTATGATATGTGTTAATTTGTGTGTGACATTTTTGATGTTTCGATTTAGTGTTATAAATGCAAATTTCACTAGAAAGGACCTAGTAGTGAACTTTGAAAGTATGATGGGGAAATGTGTGATGACTAGTTGCTCATGCATGCAAAAATAAGGGATTTGCATGTCAAATTTCCCCCCCCAACATGAAGTGGCCGCCATGGCAAGAGAGGATGGGCAAAACATGTCATGAAACATGTTTTGTTGGTGCATTAGGGAGAAATAATAAACAAAGGTGTATGGGTAAGAAAAGAATGAAAAAAAATGTGTGTGAGTGAGGTATTCCCCCATTGCCGTGAGTTGTAGAGAAGGAAAGAAAAATTTTGTTCATCCTTTCTTTGAGCCAAAACTAAGGAAGAAGGAGGATTTTTGCTTCATGCTTGGTTTGGAAGAGATCTAGAAGGAGATTTGGCTAAGTTTGCATCAAGATTAAGGTATGTATGAGGTTGTGTTAGGAGTTTCATGCATGTTTTGGTTGCTAACTTGATGTGCATGTTAGCCATGGCTCAAATCTTTGTTAAGCCATGGAAATGGTATTTGGCCAAAGTTGTTATGGTGATAAAGCCATTGCATGCTAAGTGTGAAGCTTGATGATGATGCATGCAATGATGGATTGTCTACTCTTGAGTAAGATTTTGAGCTTTCTTTTTGTTTTATCATGATTGAAGTTGAAAAGGAGCATGATTGTCATATTCGCCATGATGCATTCATGAGCATGGTTCATGCTTCTTGCATGTTAGTTAAAATTTGTGTTTTGGATGGCTATGGACACCTTGAAATTCGCCATGCTCATAGATGTATATATATGTTTGCACATGATGTTTTGGTTATGAAGGAAGTGATGAATAAGTTTGTTTAAAGAAGAAGATGTTGAAGAATAATTGTGAAATTTGCAAGCACAATTCGCCTAGCACACATATAAGTGCTTGATGCTATATTATAAGTTTTGAGCCACAATATGCAAAGCATTAACTAGTAAAATGCATGCTGTTTTTGTGAGGTATTAAGTGCATAATTGGCCTCAACATGTACATGAATATTCGGCCTTGGGTAGCCTATTGAAGGCCTTAGCATTTCCTTGATGCTCGAATAAATTGTATTGAATTGCTTGATGTAGTATAAAATGTGCATGACCATTGTGTATTCAAGCTAAAGGGTGGCCATATGACCATTTAAACTCCTTGTCATATTCGCCATAAGCTAGCACAATGAGGTTTTAATAAATTGAATTTGTTTGAATTAGCTCAAGAGCTTAGAGGGCCACAATTGGACAAGGGAAGGAGAAAGTGATCGAATAGCCGAAAAAGCCGTTCGACAACATCCGAGGTAAGTCCTCAAGAAGTGACCCTACTTGAATTATGTGAAATAAAGTATGGATGTGTATTGATTATTGATTATGTGTGCATGAGTATTTGAATTCTACCGGGCTAAGTCCCAAGGCGAATATGCTTGTGACTATAATTGCGTTTGAGCCTTAGTAACGAAAATGAAATATGTATGTCCAATGATAATTGATGTATGTGTTCATGGGAAATTGAATGATATCCGGGCTAAACTCAAGACAATTATGTTGAAATTATATCCGGGTTAAGACCAAGGCAATTGTGCTAGTGGCTACATCCGGCTAAGACCAAGGCATTCGTGCGAGACATTCTATCGGGCTAAGACCAAGGCATTTGTGCACATGGTTATATCCGGTTATATTCAAGAATCTTGGGCTGGAGGTGAGTGTTGGTTGCTGTAATAAATTCAATGAGTACACTCAAAAGCCCAAAGAATGAGGTA
Source organism: Gossypium arboreum (assembly GCF_025698485.1). Taxonomy (NCBI): domain Eukaryota; kingdom Viridiplantae; phylum Streptophyta; class Magnoliopsida; order Malvales; family Malvaceae; genus Gossypium; species Gossypium arboreum. Next base: position 36,346,433 of record NC_069082.1, read on the forward strand.
CGTTTATATGTGCATCGGAAAGTCGACATGTTTGAGCAACATTCGCTCAATCGACTAATGAATTTCAGTTATTGAATTGATTGATACTTTGTGAAATTATATAATGATGAAGTGTGAAGTAAGAATGTGTATTAATGAAATGATGCATTTGGCTATGTGAATGTATTGCTGTAATTAGAGTTAATTGTATTCCTTGAGACTTACTAAGCATAAAATGCTTACCCCGCTGCTTTGGCTCTCGTTTTCTAGATTTCGCTCAAGCAATCGGATTTGGGATCGTTGAAGTCAAGTCATCCACACTATCAAGCCTCCATTTTGGTATAAATTTTTGGTTGAACTTGAGATGGCATGTATAGGACTACCCCTTGTTGGTTAAATATGTTGTGATGTATATATGTACGGCCATGCGAAAATGGCTCGAAAAAGGAAGCATGAACTTAGACTATTTGTGGTTTGTATGTATATATTTGGTGTCATGATGTGGCTATGGATTGGAAATGGGAATGTTGGTCACATGATCAGCCATTGGCATGGTTAAAATGATCATATATGAACCTATGTATGGCAAGACTAGTTGGTTCATGGAGACTACCAAATAGGTAAGACCTACCTTAAAAACAGATGCTGCCAGCTGCAGTGACGTGAATGTGAAAAATCACCAAAATTTGTAGGAATGGTATTAAATAGTGAATACCCGAATCTGTGCCCGTGGTTTGTGAATACCCGGATGTTTTCCCCGAAGAATTGCTGGGTTTACCACCTGTTCGGGAAATAGAATTTGGCATCGAATTGGTACCTGGTACCACTCCAATTTCGATAGCTCCGTATCGTATGGCACCAACGGAATTAAAGGAGTTGAAAGCTCTCATTGCAAGAATTGGTGGATAGAGGTTTTGCTCACCGAGTTTTTCGCCTTGGGTGCGCCAGGTGTTGTTCGTGAAGAAGAAGGATGGAACCATGCGGTACAGTGCATCGACTATCGTCGACTTAATAAAACGACGATAAAGAACAAGTATCCGCTGCCACGTATTGATGACTTGTTCGATCAATCAAGGAGCCTCGGTGTTCTCGAAAATAGATTTGAGATTGGGCTATTATCAATTGCGAATCCGAGATTCGGACGTGCCCAAGGCGCCTTCGTAACGAGATAAGGTCACTATGAGTTCCTAGTGATGCCGTTTGGGCTCACTAATGCCCTCGCGGTATTTATGGATTTGATGAATCGGATCTTTAGACCATATTTGGATCGATTCAGTAGTCGTGTTTATTGATGACATCTTGGTCTATTCAAGAAATGAGACCGAACATGCTTGAACACTGCGGTTAGTCTTGCAAATTTTACGGGATAAGCAATTATATGCTAAGTTCAAAGCAAGTGTGAGTTCGGTTAAGAGAGGTTAGCTTCTTGGGTCATGTGGTATCTCATCGGGTATTCAAGTCGAATTCGAATAAAATTTCAGCCATACTTAATTGGAAGCCTCAGAAATATTCTTGAGGTTCGAGTTTTTGGGGCTTGGTTATTACCGACGATTTGTAAAAGGATTCTCAACGATAGCCACGCCGATGACGGCTACTCCAAAAGGATGTTAAGTTCGAATGGACGGAGAAATGTCAAAAAGTTTCGATCAACTGAAAACTTATCGATGAAGCCCCAATTCTAGTGCAACCCGAGTCCAAGCAAAGAGTTTGTCATCTATAGGACGCCTCCCTACTTGGATTAGGTTGTGTATTGATGCAAGAGGGTCGAGTTGTGGCCTATGCGTCGAGGCAATTAAAGCCACATGAGAAAAATTATCCAACTCATGATCTCGAATTGGCGCCATCGTGTTCGCTTTTAAAGATATGGCGACATTACTTATTTGGTGAAAGGTGCCATGTGTACTCGGATCACAAGAGTCTCAAATATCGATGACCCAAAGAGACTTAAATCTGTGACAAAGACGTTGGCTCGAGCTGTTAAAGGATTATGAGTGATCATTGACTATCACCCGAAAGGCGAATGTGGTTGCGGATGCCTTGAGTCGTAAATCATTATTCGCTACGAACGATGAACGTGCACTTATGCGTCCAATCCGATAGTGTGTTAGTAGCTGAATTGAAAGCCAAACCACTATTGATACATCAAATTCGAGAAGCTCAGAAAGTCGACGACGAGTTGGCTGCAAAACGGGCTGAGTGTGTTCCGAATAAGGACTCGGAATTTCAAATCGACGATGGCGATTGTTTGAGGTTCAAAAGTTGTCTGTGTGTTCCAAAGAATTCGGAACTCATTTCGATAATTCTGAATGAAGCCCATTGTAGCCGAATGGCAATCCACCCGGGGAGTACGAAGATGTACAATGATTTGAAACGTCGGTTTTGGTGGCATGGTATGAAGCGAGACATCTCCGACTTTGTTTCGAGATGTTTAATATGTCAACAAGTGAAAGCGGAACATCAGGTGCCTTCAGGATTACTTCAGCCAATCACGATACCCGAGTGGAAATGGGATCGAGTCACAATGGACTTTGTATCCGGACTGCCATTGTCAGCAAGTAAGAAGGATGCGGTTTGGGTCGTGGTTGATAGATTGACTAAGTCGGCTCACTTTGTCCCCGTACGTACGGATTTTTCAATGGACAAATTAGCCGAATTGTACGTTTCTCGATTGTGAGATTACACGGGTGCCTATTTCCATCGTGGTCGGATAGAGATCCGAGATTTACCTCACGATTTTGGAAAAAGTTGCAAGAAGCTTTGGGTACCAAGTTGCATTTCAAAGACCGCTTTCACCCCAAACCGATGGTCAATCCGAGCGGATAATTCGGATACTTGACGATATGTTAAGATGTTGCGTCCTCAAGTTTAGTGGTTCATGGGAACGGTATTTGCCGTTGATTGAATTCGCTTATAACAACAGCTTTCAATCAAGTATTAAGATGGCACCCTACGAGGCTTTGTACGGTCGTAAATGCCGTACACCATTGTTTTGGATCGAGCTTGGTGAAAACAAGATTTTCGGGTGGATTTGATTAGAGATGCTGAATGAAAGTGAAAGTAATCCGTGAAAGTCGAAGATAGCCTCCGATCGTCGTAAGTCGTATGCGAATCAAGCGTAAGGATATCGAGTATCGTGGGTGATAAAGTGTTTCTCAAGGTATCGCCTTGGAAAAGATACTCGATTCGGTAGTAAGGGCAAGTTGAGCCCGAGGTTCATTGGGCCATATGAGATATCCGAGCGAGTCGGTCCGGTGGCATATCGCTTGATTTTGCCCCGAACTCAAAAAGGTTCACGATGTCTTTAACGCTTCGATGCTTGACGCTATAGATCCGATCCATCGCACGTGATTAGTCCATCGAAATTGAAATTCAAGCTAATATGAGTTATGAGGAAGAACCGATTCGTATCCTATCACGAGAAGTGAAAGAGTTGCGAAACAAGCGGGTTCATTGGTGAAAGTGTTATGGCTCAAGCACGGGATAGAAGAAGCTACTTGGGAGACCGAGAACTCTATGAAAGAGCGATATCCAAACCTATTTACCGGTAAGATTTTCGGGGATGAAAATTTCTTAAGTGGGGGAGAGTTGTGACAGCCCAAAATTGACCCTAGTCGGGATGTGGTTTCGGGACCACAAAACCGAGGCATAAAAATAATTTAAAATTTATTTTGATGCCTATGATATGTGTTAATTTGTGTGTGACATTTTGATGTTTCGATTTAGTGTTATAAATGCGAATTTCACTAGAAAGGACCTAGTAGTGAACTTTGAAAGTATGATGGGAAATGTGTGATGACTAGTTGCTCATGCATGCAAAAATAAGGGATTTGCATGTCAAATTTCCCCCAACATGAAGTGGCCGGCCATGGCAAGAGAGGATGGGCAAAACATGTCATGAAACATGTTTTGTTGGTGCATTAGGGAGAAATAATAAACAAAGGTGTATGGGTAAGAAAAGAATGAAAAAAAATGTGTGTGAGTGAGGTATTCCCCCATTGCCGTGAGTTGTAGAGAAGGAAAGAAAAAATTTTGTTCATCCTTTCTTTGAGCCAAAACTAAGGAAGAAGGAGGATTTTTGCTTCATGCTTGGTTTGGAAGAGATCTAGAAGGAGATTTGGCTAAGTTTGCATCAAGATTAAGGTATGTATGAGGTTGTGTTAGGAGTTTCATGCATGTTTTGGTTGCTAACTTGATGTGCATGTTAGCCATGGCTCAAATCTTTGTTAAGCCATGGAAATGGTATTTGGCCAAAGTTGTTATGGTGATAAAGCCATTGCATGCTAAGTGTGAAGCTTGATGATGATGCATGCAATGATGGATTGTCTACTCTTGAGTAAGATTTTGAGCTTTCTTTTGTTTTATCATGATTGAAGTTGAAAAGGAGCATGATTGTCATATTCGCCATGATGCATTCATGAGCATGGTTCATGCTTCTTGCATGTTAGTTAAAATTTGTGTTTTGGATGGCTATGGACACCTTGAAATTCGCCATGCTCATAGATGTATATATATGTTTGCACATGATGTTTTGGTTATGAAGGAAGTGATGAATAAGTTTGTTTAAAGAAGAAGATGTTGAAGAATAATTGTGAAATTTGCAAGCACAATTCTACCTAGCACACATATAAGTGCTTGATGCTATATTATAAGTTTTGAGCCACAATATGCAAAGCATTAACTAGTAAAATGCATGCTGTTTTTGTGAGGTATTAAGTGCATAATTGGCCTCAACATGTACATGAATATTAGGCCTTGGGTAGCCTATTGAAGGCCTTAGCATTTCCTTGATGCTCGAATAAATTGTATTGAATTGCTTGATGTAGTATAAAATGTGCATGACCATTGTGTATTCAAGCTAAAGGGTGGCCATATGACCATTTAAACTCCTTGTCATATTCGCCATAAGCTAGCACAATGAGGTTTTAATAAATTGAATTTGTTTGAATTAGCTCAAGAGCTTAGAGGGCCACAATTGGACAAGGGAAGGAGAAAGTGATCGAATAGCCGAAAAAGCCGTTCGACAACATCCGAGGTAAGTCCTCAAGAAGTGACCCTACTTGAATTATGTGAAATAAAGTATGGATGTGTATTGATTATTGATTATGTGTGCATGAGTATTTGAATTCTACCGGGCTAAGTCCCGAAGGCTAATATGCTTGTGACTATAATTGCGTTTGAGCCTTAGTAACGAAAATGAAATATGTATGTCCAATGATAATTGATGTATGTGTTCATGGAAATTGAATGATATCCGGGCTAAACTCAAGACAATTATGTTGAAATTATATCCGGGTTAAGACCCGAAGGCAATTGTGCTAGTGGCTACATCCGGGCTAAGACCCGAAGGCATTCGTGCGAGACATTCTATCCGGGCTAAGACCCGAAGGCATTTGTGCACATGGTTATATCCGGTTATATTCCGAAGAATCTTGGGCTGGAGGTGAGTGTTGGTTGCTGTAATAAATTCAATGAGTACACTCAAAAAGCCCAAAGAATGAGGTACGTTTATATGTGCATCGGAAAGTCGACATGTTTGAGCAACATTCGCTCAATCGACTAATGAATTTCAGTTATTGAATTGATTGATACTTTGTGAAATTATATAATGATGAAGTGTGAAGTAAGAATGTGTATTAATGAAATGATGCATTTGGCTATGTGAATGTATTGCTGTAATTAGAGTTAATTGTATTCCTTGAGACTTACTAAGCATAAAAATGCTTACCCCGTTGCTTTGGCTCTCAGTTTTCTAGATTTCGCTCGAAGCAATCGGATTTGGGATCGTTGAAGTCGAAGTCATCCACACTATCAAGCCTCCATTTTGGTATAAATTTTGGTTGAACTTGAGATGGCATGTATAGGACTACCCTTGTTGGTTAAATATGTTGTGATGTATATATGTACGGCCATGCTAAAATGGCTCAAAAAGGAAGCATGAACTTAGACTATTTGTGGTTTGTATGTATATATTTGGTGTCATGATGTGGCTATGGATTGAAATGGGAATGTTGGTCACATGATCAGCCATTGGCATGGTTAAAATGATCATATATGAACCTATGTATGGCAAGACTAGTTGGTTCATGGAGACTACCAAATAGGTAAGACCTACCTTAAAAGCAGATGTCGCCGGTAAAGTGACGTGAATGTGAAAAATCACCAAAATTTGTAGGAATGGTATTAAATAGTGAATACCGAATCTGTGTCCGTGGTTTGTGAATACCGGATGTTTTCCCCAAGAATTGCTTTGGGTTTACCACCTGTTCGGAAATAGAATTTGGCATCGAATTGGTACCGGTACCACTCCAATTTCGATAGCTCGTATCGTATGGCACCAACGGAATTAAAGGAGTTGAAAGCTCAGTTGCAAGAATTGGTGGATAGAGGTTTTGCTCGCCCGAGTTTTTCGCCTTGGGGTGCGCCAGTGTTGTTCGTGAAGAAGAAGGATGGAACCATGCGGCTGTGCATCGACTATCGTCAGCTTAATAAAACGACGATAAAGAACAAGTATCCGTTGCCACGTATTGATGACTTGTTCGATCAACTGAAGGGAGCCTCAGTGTTCTCGAAAATAGATTTGAGATTGGGCTATTATCAATTGCGAATCCGAGATTCGGACGTGCCCAAGACTGCCTTCAGAACGAGATAAGGTCACTATGAGTTCCTAGTGATGCCGTTTGGGCTCACTAATGCCCCTGCGGTATTTATGGATTTGATGAATCGGATCTTTAGACCATATTTGGATCGATTCGTAGTCGTGTTTATTGATGACATCTTGGTCTATTCAAGAAATGAGACCGAACATTTGAACACCTGCGGTTAGTCTTTGCAAATTTTACGGGATAAGCAATTATATGCTAAGTTCAACAAGTGTGAGTTCGGTTAAGAGAGGTTAGCTTCTTGGGTCATGTGGTATCTCAGACGGGTATTCAAGTCGACCGAATAAAATTTCAGCCATACTTAATTGGAAGCCTCCAGAAATATTAATGAGGTTCGAGCTTTTTGGGGCTTGCTTAGGTTATTACCGACGATTTGTAAAGGATTCTCAACGATAGCCACGCCGATGACGGCTACTCCAAAAGGATGTTAAGTTCGAATGGATGGAGAAATGTCAAAAAGTTTCGATCAACTGAAAACTTATCCGATGAAGCCCCAATTCTAGTGCAACCCGAGTCCCAAGCAAAGAGTTTGTCATCTATAGCGACGCCTCCTACTTGGATTAGGTTGTGTATTGATGCAAGAGGGTCGAGTTGTGGCCTATCGCCGAGGCAATTAAAGCCACATGAGAAAAATTATCCGACTCATGATCTCGAATTGGCCGCCATCGTGTTCGCTTTAAAGATATGGCGACATTACTTATTTGGTGAAAGGTGCCATGTGTACTCGGATCACAAGAGTCTCAAATATCGATGACCCAAAGAGACTTAAATCTGTGACAAAGACGTTGGCTCGAGTGTTAAAGGATTATGAGCTGATCATTGACTATCACCGGAAAGGCGAATGTGGTTGCGGATGCCTTGAGTCGTAAATCATTATTCGCTTTCTTAACGATGAACGTGCACTTGTCTCGTCCAATCCGATAGTGTGTTAGTAGCTGAATTGAAAGCCAAACCACTATTGATACATCAAATTCGAGAAGCTCGTAAAGTCGACGACGAGTTGGGCGCAAAACGGCCGAGTGTGTTCGAACAAGGACTCGGAATTTCAAATCGACGATGGCGATTGTTTGAGGTTCAAAGTTGTCTGTGTGTTCCAAAGAATTGAACTCATTTCGATAATTGAATGAAGCCCATTGTAGCCGAATGGCAATCCACCCGGGGAGTACGAAGATGTACAATGATTTGAAACGTCGGTTTTGGTGGCATGGTATGAAGCGAGACATCTCCGACTTTGTTTCGAGATGTTTAATATGTCAACAAGTGAAAGCGGAACATCAGGTGCCTTCAGGATTACTTCAGCCAATCACGATACCCGAGTGGAAATGGGATCGAGTCACAATGGACTTTGTATCCGGACTGCCATTGTCAGCAAGTAAGAAGGATGCGGTTTGGGTCGTGGTTGATAGATTGACTAAGTCGGCTCACTTTGTCCCCGTACGTACGGATTTTTCAATGGACAAATTAGCCGAATTGTACGTTTCTCAGATTGTGAGATTACACGGGGTGCCTATTTCCATCGTGTCGGATAGAGATCCGAGATTTACCTCACGATTTTGGAAAAAGTTGCAAGAAGCTTTGGGTACCAAGTTGCATTTCAAAGACCGCTTTTCACCCCCAAACCGATGGTCAATCCGAGCGGATAATTCAGATACTTGAGGATATGTTAAGATGTTGCGTCCTCAAGTTTAGTGGTTCATGGGAACGGTATTTGCCGTTGATTGAATTCGCTTATAACAACAAATTTTCAATCAAGTATTAAGATGGCACCCTACGAGGCTTTGTACGGCCGTAAATGCCGTACACCATTGTTTTGGATCGAGCTTGGTGAAAACAAGATTTTCGGGTGGATTTGATTAGAGATGCTGAACGAGAAAGTGAAAGTAATCCGTGAAAGTCGAAGATAGCCTCCGATCGTCGAAGTCGATGCGAATCAAGCGTAAGGATATCGAGTATCGTGGGTGATAAAGTGTTTCTCAAGGTATCGCCTTGGAAAAGATACTCGATTCGACCGTAAGGGCAAGTCGAGCCCGAGGTTCATTGGGCCATATGAGATATCCGAGCGAGTCGGTCCATGGCATATCGTTTGATTTTGCCCCGAACTCAAAAAGGTTCACGATGTCTTTAACGCTTCGATGCTTCGACGCTATAGATCCGATCCATCGCACGTGATTAGTCCATCGAAATTGAAATTCAAGCTAATATGAGTTATGAGGAAGAACCGATTCGTATCCTATCACGAGAAGTGAAAGAGTTGCGAAACAAGCGGGTTCACTGGTGAAAGTGTTATGGCTCAAGCACGGATAGAAGAAGCTACTTGGGAGACCGAGAACTCTATGAAAGAGCGATATCCAAACCTATTTACCGGTAAGATTTTCGGGATGAAAATTTCTTAAGTGGGGAGAGTTGTGACACCCAAAATTGACCCTAGTCGGGATGTGGTTTGGGACCATTAAAACCGAGGCATAAAAATAATTTAAAATTTATTTTGATGCCTATGATATGTGTTAATTTGTGTGTGACATTTTGATGTTTCGATTTAGTGTTATAAATGCGAATTTCACTAGAAAGGACCTAGTAGTGAACTTTGAAAGTATGATGGGGAAATGTGTGATGACTAGTTGCTCATGCATGCAAAAATAAAGGATTTGCATGTCAAATTTCCCCCAACATGAAGTGGCGGCCATGGCAAGAGAGGATGGGCAAAACATGTCATGAAACATGTTTTGTTGGTGCATTAGGGAGAAATAATAAACAAAGGTGTATGGGTAAGAAAAGAATGAAAAAAAATGTGTGTGAGTGAGGTATTCCCCCATTGCCGTGAGTTGTAGAGAAGGAAAGAAAAATTTTGTTCATCCTTTCTTTGAGCCAAAACTAAGGAAGAAGGAGGATTTTTGCTTCATGCTTGGTTTGGAAGAGATCTAGAAGGAGATTTGGCTAAGTTTGCATCAAGATTAAGGTATGTATGAGGTTGTGTTAGGAGTTTCATGCATGTTTTGGTTGCTAACTTGATGTGCATGTTAGCCATGGCTCAAATCTTTGTTAAGCCATGGAAATGGTATTTGGCCAAAGTTGTTATGGTGATAAAGCCATTGCATGCTAAGTGTGAAGCTTGATGATGATGCATGCAATGATGGATTGTCTACTCTTGAGTAAGATTTTGAGCTTTCTTTTTGTTTTATCATGATTGAAGTTGAAAAGGAGCATGATTGTCATATTCGCCATGATGCATTCATGAGCATGGTTCATGCTTCTTGTATGTTAGTTAAAATTTGTGTTTTGGATGGCTATGGACACCTTGAAATTCGCCATGCTCATATATGTATATATATGTTTGCACATGATGTTTTGGTTATGAAGGAAGTGATGAATAAGTTTGTTTAAAGAAGAAGATGTTGAAGAATAATTGTGAAATTTGCAAGCACAATTCGCCTAGCACACATATAAGTGCTTGATGCTATATTATAAGTTTTGAGCCACAATATGCAAAGCATTAACTAGTAAAATGCATGCTGTTTTTGTGAGGTATTAAGTGCATAATTGACCTCAACATGTACATGAATATTCGCCTTGGGTAGCCTATTGAAGGCCTTAGCATTTCCTTGATGCTCGAATAAATTGTATTGAATTGCTTGATGTAGTATAAAATGTGCATGACCATTGTGTATTCAAGCTAAAGGGTGGCCATATGACCATTTAAACTCCTTGTCATATTCGGCCATAAGCTAGCACAATGAGGTTTTAATAAATTGAATTTGTTTGAATTAGCTCAAGAGCTTAGAGGGCCACAATTGGACAAGGGGAAGGAGAAAGTGATCGAATAGCCGAAAAAGCCGTTCGACAACATCCGAGGTAAGTCCTCAAGAAGTGACCCTACTTGAATTATGTGAAATAAAGTATGGATGTGTATTGATTATTGATTATGTGTGCATGAGTATTTGAATTCTACGGGCTAAGTCCCGAAGGCGAATATGCTTGTGACTATAATTGCGTTTGAGCCTTAGTAATGTGAAAATGAAATATGTATGTCCAATGATAATTGATGTATGTGTTCATGGAAATTGAATGATATCCAGGGCTAAACTCAAGACAATTATGTTGAAATTATATCCGGGTTAAGACCCAAGGCAATTGTGCTAGTGGCTACATCCGGGCTAAGACCAAGGCATTAAATGCGAGACATTCTATCCGGCTAAGACCAAGGCATTTGTGCACATGGTTATATCCGGTTATATTCAAGAATCTTGGGCTGGAGGTGAGTGTTGGTTGCTGTAATAAATTCAATGAGTACACTCAAAAGCCCAAAGAATGAGGTACGTTTATATGTGCATCGGAAAGTCGACATGTTTGAGCAACATTCGCTCAATCGACTAATGAATTTCAGTTATTGAATTGATTGATACTTTGTGAAATTATATAATGATGAAGTGTGAAGTAAGAATGTGTATTAATGAAATGATGCATTTGGCTATGTGAATGTATTGCTGTAATTAGAGTTAATTGTATTCCTTGAGACTTACTAAGCATAAAATGCTTACCCCGCTGCTTTGGCTCTCGGTTTTCTAGATTTCGCTCAAGCAATCGGATTTGGGATCGTTGAAGTCAAGTCATCCACACTATCAAGCCTCCATTTTGGTATAAATTTTGGTTGAACTTGAGATGGCATGTATAGGACTACCCTTGTTGGTTAAATATGTTGTGATGTATATATGTACGGCCATGCGAAAATGGCTCAAAAAGGAAGCATGAACTTAGACTATTTGTGGTTTGTATGTATATATTTGGTGTCATGATGTGGCTATGGATTGAAATGGGAATGTTGGTCACATGATCAGCCATTGGCATGGTTAAAATGATCATATATGAACCTATGTATGGCAAGACTAGTTGGTTCATGGAGACTACCAAATAGGTAAGACCTACCTTAAAAGCAGATGTTGCCAATTGCGATGGCGTGAATGTGAAAAATCACCAAAATTTGTAGGAATGGTATTAAATAGTGAATACCGAATGCGTGCTCCGTGGTTTGTGAATACCGGATGTTTTCCCGAAGAATTCTGGGTTTACCACCGTTCGGAAATAGAATTTGGCATCGAATTGGTACCGTACCACTCCAATTTCGATAGCTCCGTATCGTATGGCACCAACGGAATTAAAGGAGTTGAAAGCTCGGTTGCAAGAATTGGTGGATAGAGGTTTTGCTCGCCTCGAGTTTTTCGCCTTGGGTGCGCCGGTGTTGTTCGTGAAGAAGAAGGATGGAACCATGCGGTGTGCATCGACTATCGTCGACTTAATAAACGACGATAAAGAACAAGTATCCGCTTGCCACGTATTGATGACTTGTTCGATCAATCAAGGAGCCTCGGTGTTCTCGAAAATAGATTTGAGATTGGGCTATTATCAATTGCGAATCCGAGATTCGGACGTGCCCAAGAGCGCCTTGAGCGAGATAAGGTCACTATGAGTTCCTAGTGATGCCGTTTGGGCTCACTAATGCCCTCGCGGTATTTATGGATTTGATGAATCGGATCTTTAGACCATATTTGGATCGATTCGTAGTCGTGTTTATTGATGACATCTTGGTCTATTCAAGAAATGAGACCGAACATCTTTGAACACTGCGGTTAGTGCTTGCAAATTTTACGGGATAAGCAATTATATGCTAAGTTCAAGAAGTGTGAGTTCGGTTAGAGAGGTTAGCTTCTTGGGTCATGTGGTATCTCGCATCGGGTATTCAAGTCGAACCGAATAAAATTTCAGCCATACTTAATTGGAAGCCTCAGAAATATTACCGAGGTTCGGAGCTTTTTGGGGCTTCTTAGGTTATTACCGACGATTTGTAAAAGGATTCTCAACGATAGCCACGCCGATGACGGTTACTCCAAAAGGATGTTAAGTTCGAATGGACGAGAAATGTCAAAAAGTTTCGATCAACTGAAAACTTATCCGATTGAAGCCCCAATTCTAGTGCAACCCGAGTCCCAAGAAAGAGTTTGTCATCTATAGCGACGCCTCCCTACTTGGATTAGGTTGTGTATTGATGCAAGAGGGTCGAGTTGTGGCCTATGCGTCGAGGCAATTAAAGCCACATGAGAAAAATTATCCGACTCATGATCTCGAATTGGCCGCCATCGTGTTCGCTTTAAAGATATGGCGACATTACTTATTTGGTGAAAGGTGCCATGTGTACTCGGATCACAAGAGTCTCAAATATCGATGACCCAAAGAGACTTAAATCTGCGACAAAGACGTTGGCTCGAGTGTTAAAGGATTATGAGTGATCATTGACTATCACCCGGAAAGGCGAATGTGGTTGCGGATGCCTTGAGTCGTAAATCATTATTCGCTTACGAACGATGAACGTGCACTTGTGCGTCCAATCCGATAGTGTGTTAGTAGCTGAATTGAAAGCCAAACCACTATTGATACATCAAATTCGAGAAGCTCGGAAAGTCGACGACGAGTTGGCTGCAAAACGGCCGAGAGTGTGTTCGAATAAGGACTCGAATTTCAAATCGACGATGGCGATTGTTTGAGGTTCAAAGTTATCTGTGTGTTCCAAAGAATTGAACTCATTTCGATAATTCAATGAAGCCCATTGTAGCCGAATGGCAATCCACCGGGAGTACGAAGATGTACAATGATTTGAAACGTCGGTTTTGGTGGCATGGTATGAAGCGAGACATCTCCGACTTTGTTTGAGATGTTTAATATGTCAACAAGTGAAAGCGGAACATCGGTGCCTTGAGATTACTTCACCAATCACGATACCCGAGTGGAAATGGGATCGAGTCACAATGGACTTTGTATCCGGACCGCCATTGTCGCAAGTAAGAAGGATGCGGTTTGGGTCGTGGTTGATAGATTGACTAAGTCGGCTCACTTTGTCCCCGTCGACGCACGGATTTTTCAATGGACAAATTAGCCGAATTGTACGTTCTCGATTGTGAGATTACACGGGTGCCTATTTCCATCGTGTCGGATAGAGATCCGAGATTTACCTCACGATTTTGGAAAAAGTTGCAAGAAGCTTTGGGTACCAAGTTGCATTTCAAAGACCGCCTTTCACCCCCAAACCGATGGTCAATCCGAGCGGATAATTCAGATACTTGAGGATATGTTAAGATGTTGCGTCCTCAAGTTTAGTGGTTCATGGGAACGGTATTTGCCGTTGATTGAATTCGCTTATAACAAACACTTTCAATCAAGTATTAAGATGGCACCCTACGAGGCTTTGTACGGTCGTAAATGCCGTACACCATTGTTTTGATGAGCTTGGTGAAAACAAGATTTTCGGTGGATTTGATTAGAGATCTCGAATGAAAGTGAAAGTAATCCGTGAAAGTCGAAGATAGCCTCCGATCGTCGAAGTCGATGCGAATCAAGCGTAAGGATATCGAGTATCGTGGGTGATAAAGTGTTTCTCAAGGTATCGCTTGGAAAAAGATACTCGATTCTACCGTAAGGGCAAGTCGAGCCCGAGGTTCATTGGGCCATATGAGATATCCGAGCGAGTCGGTCCGGTGGCATATCGTTTGATTTTGCCCCGAACTCAAAAAGGTTCACGATGTCTTTAACGCTTCGATGCTTCGACGCTATAGATCCGATCCATCGCACGTGATTAGTCCATCGAAATTGAAATTCAAGCTAATATGAGTTATGAGGAAGAACCGATTCGTATCCTATCACGAGAAGTGAAAGAGTTGCGAAACAAGCGGGTTCCGCTGGTGAAAGTGTTATGGCTCAAGCACGGGATAGAAGAAGCTACTTGGGAGACCGAGAACTCTATGAAAGAGCGATATCCAAACCTATTTACCGGTAAGATTTTCGGGATGAAAATTTCTTAAGTGGGGAGAGTTGTGACACCAAAATTGACCCTAGTCGGGATGTGGTTTGGGACCACAAAACCGAGGCATAAAAATAATTTAAAATTTATTTTGATGCCTATGATATGTGTTAATTTGTGTGTGACATTTTTGATGTTTCGATTTAGTGTTATAAATGCGAATTTCACTAGAAAGGACCTAGTAGTGAACTTTGAAAGTATGATGGGGAAATGTGTGATGACTAGTTGCTCATGCATGCAAAAATAAGGGATTTGCATGTCAAATTTCCCCCAACATGAAGTGGCGGCCATGGCAAGAGAGGATGGGCAAAACATGTCATGAAACATGTTTTGTTGGTGCATTAGGAGAAATAATAAACAAAGGTGTATGGGTAAGAAAAGAATGAAAAAAATGTGTGTGAGTGAGGTATTCCCCCCCCATTGCCGTGAGTTGTAGAGAAGGAAAGAAAAAAATTTTGTTCATCCTTTCTTTGAGCCAAAACTAAGGAAGAAGGAGGATTTTTGCTTCATGCTTGGTTTGGAAGAGATCTAGAAGGAGATTTGGCTAAGTTTGCATCAAGATTAAGGTATGTATGAGGTTGTGTTAGGAGTTTCATGCATGTTTTGGTTGCTAACTTGATGTGCATGTTAGCCATGGCTCAAATCTTTGTTAAGCCATGGAAATGGTATTTGGCCAAAGTTGTTATGGTGATAAAGCCATTGCATGCTAAGTGTGAAGCTTGATGATGATGCATGCAATGATGGATTGTCTACTCTTGAGTAAGATTTTGAGCTTTCTTTTGTTTTATCATGATTGAAGTTGAAAAGGAGCATGATTGTCATATTCGCCATGATGCATTCATGAGCATGGTTCATGCTTCTTGCATGTTAGTTAAAATTTGTGTTTTGGATGGCTATGGACACCTTGAAATTCGCCATGCTCATATATGTATATATATGTTTGCACATGATGTTTTGGTTATGAAGGAAGTGATGAATAAGTTTGTTTAAAGAAGAAGATGTTGAAGAATAATTGTGAAATTTGCAAGCACAATTACCTAGCACACATATAAGTGCTTGATGCTATATTATAAGTTTTGAGCCACAATATGCAAAGCATTAACTAGTAAAATGCATGCTGTTTTTGTGAGGTATTAAGTGCATAATTGACCTCAACATGTACATGAATATTCGCCTTGGGTAGCCTATTGAAGGCCTTAGCATTTCCTTGATGCTCGAATAAATTGTATTGAATTGCTTGATGTAGTATAAAATGTGCATGACCATTGTGTATTCAAGCTAAAGGGTGGCCATATGACCATTTAAACTCCTTGTCATATTCGCCATAAGCTAGCACAATGAGGTTTTAATAAATTGAATTTGTTTGAATTAGCTCAAGAGCTTAGAGGGCCACAATTGGACAAGGGAAGGAGAAAGTGATCGAATAGCCGAAAAAGCCGTTCGACAACATCCGAGGTAAGTCCTCAAGAAGTTACCCTACTTGAATTATGTGAAATAAAGTATGGATGTGTATTGACTATTGATTATGTGTGCATGAGTATTTGAATTCTACCGGGCTAAGTCCCAAGGCGAATATGCTTGTGACTATAATTGCGTTTGAGCCTTAGTAACGAAAATGAAATATGTATGTCCAATGATAATTGATGTATGTGTTCATGGGAAATTGAATGATATCCGGGCTAAACTCAAGACAATTATGCTGAAATTATATCCGGTTAAGACCAAGGCAATTGTGCTAGTGGCTACATCCGGCTAAGACCAAGGCATTCGTGCGAGACATTCTATCCGGGCTAAGACCAAGGCATTTGTGCACATGGTTATATCCGGTTATATTTCAAGAATCTTGGGCTGAGGTGAGTGTTGGTTGCTGTAATAAATTCAATGAGTACACTCAAAAGCCCAAAGAATGAGGTACGTTTATATGTGCATCGGAAAGTCGACATGTTTGAGCAACATTCGCTCAATCGACTAATGAATTTCAGTTATTGAATTGATTGATACTTTGTGAAATTATATAATGATGAAGTGTAAAGTAAGAATGTGTATTAATGAAATGATGCATTTGGCTATGTGAATGTATTGCTGTAATTAGAGTTGATTATATTCCTTGAGACTTACTAAGCATAAAATGCTTACCCCATTGCTTTGGCTCTCGGTTTTCTAGATTTCGCTCAAGCAATCGGATTTGGGATCGTTGAAGTCGAAGTCATCCACACTATCAAGCCTCCATTTTGGTATAAATTTTGGTTGAACTTGAGATGGCATGTATAGGACTACCCTTGTTGGTTAAATATGTTGTGATGTATATATGTACGGCCATGCGAAAATGGCTCAAAAAGGAAGCATGAACTTAGACTATTTGTGGTTTGTATGTATATATTTGGTGTCATGATGTGGCTATGGATTGGAAATGGGAATGTTGGTCACATGATCAGCCATTGGCATGGTTAAAATGATCATATATGAACCTATGTATGGCAAGACTAGTTGGTTCATGGAGACTACCAAATAGGTAAGACCTACCTTAAAAACAGATGCTGCCAGCTGCAGTGACGTGAATGTGAAAACTCACCAAAATTTGTAGGAATGGTATTAAATAGTGAATAAGCTATGTAAATGAACCTTGATGAGTCTATTTTCATATGGAAGATACGAAATGGTCATAGGAGTTACATGTTAAGAGATATTAAGGCTATTGTGAGACAGGGCCAGAACGGTTTCTGGGTCCCCTGTCGCAACTTTAAAAATTTACTATAAATTATCCAGAAATAATTAGGAGTCATGCCTTATATGTACAGATTCCATTTTGAGTCTGGTTTCATTAGAAACAAATGGCACCAGTGTTAAAGCCCTGTACAGAGAGATATTCAAGTTATGACGCGCGAAGGTCAGAGCAGTCGATCCCTGTAACATGGGTGACTTTAACTAATAAACTGTACCAATTGGCCCGACCAAAATTTCTAGAAATAAATCCATGGATGGATATATGAGTCTAAATTTAGGGAAAATTTACGAAACCAGTTTCCGAGTTTTGAAACTCGAGATATGATTTTAAGACGACAGTGGACGCAGTTTTCAGCTGACTGGAAATGTCAAATTGGTGGGCAAAACATGTGAACTTGGCTTGTTAACCCCTCGTGTCCGACACCGGCGATGGTCTCGGGTTCGGGGTGTTACATGTCATGTCATAAATTTTATGTTTATGCAAAGTCAAACTCAGCACAATCATATATGTGGCCCATTTAGACATAACGGTGCAAATGGTCGGAAGGCCCATTACTCGGCCCAAGTGGGCCCGCACCCTCATGTGGCCCATTTAGCCCAAATTTAGATACGACTATGTGACCTACATAGCCTAGTCCAATAATTATCACAAGTTACAAATTCAATCCGTGTAGGGCCCACGAGCCTATTGGGCCCACACGACCCATATAGGCCTAATGTGGCCTAGAACTTCCTAAGTCGTGTGCACGACATGACAAGTCTATCTATATCCCACTTCACAATGAAGTTTACACAAGCGGGCCTACGGGCCCATCGAGGCCCAGAACAGCCCCATCATACGGGAACGCTCGTGGCGGCCTCTACAGTCTATCACCCATGATTTGTGGGCTTGGTTCACCCCTTGTGCGTTCGCACACTCGTGAGGTCCCGAATGTCGAGGTTTTGGTTTTTCCGATTTCCATCAAAGAAGGGCATGAATACACACCTGTTTATGAGATCGCGTCGAAGCCCAGGATCATTAACGTTGGTTAAGCAGGTATGAAATAATCCTTCCTCACACCAGTGATCACCAACTCATCTTGTTCGCTTCTATTTAAAGCCAGCTTCTCACCAATTCCTATGTTAGCTTCCCGATGTGGGATTACTTTCAACCATTAAGAAAAGTTGTTATTTTTATATGAGCACTTCAACCACAGAGTTCTAGTCCAACTCCACCTCCTACACAGCTCAAACAGCAAAATAAATACCCCATTGCGCATCCCAAGACTTGAACCTTAGACATCACAGTTACACAACACGCTACCTTGCCACTACACACAAGGCTCTTTGTGTCACCATTTTAGCCTCAATTAATTATAAGGTCTATAGGCCAAAGTCCAGGTTCCTTTAAAAGAAAAACCAAAATAAATTGCAAGAGCCAAGACTTGAACCCAGGATCCCTTGCAACCTTAATGATGCCACAACCACTAGACCACATGCTTCCTTGTGTCATTTATTTACCACATTAATTTAAAAGGCCTCCATCCAAGCACCCAGGGTTTTATTCAGTTAAAACTAAAATTTTTGCTAAACCCCAGGTTTGAACCCAAGATTTCTCCAACACTTGTCAGGGCCATTAACCACCAAAGCAGACATTTAATTGTTTCATTTCCTTGCACAATTAAATGCTTATATACAACCTCCTTACGGGCCCATACTCAAGGCCCAATACTTCTAGGCCCAAATTTGGGGTGCTACACCTTGATTTCTTTGTGAGAAATGAGAGTGTTTTACTGTTGGATCTCTTATTCGCAACTCGAGCTTCATTCTTAGCTTGCTTGTAACACCCCTCACCCGTATCCCTCACCGGAACAGGGTTCGAGGTGTTACCCAACTTAAACTCAGTCAATCACACAAAAACCGTGTCGAAAAATTTCAATCAATTTAAAATTTTTCTTTTCACATGCAATCTGTCCCATATATGGGCTTGCGAGGTCCAAAACATTAAAACCCTATACATGCCATAGAGTCGAAATACTACGATTTACTTACACAATTAGCGCGAGCTCGACAGTGTGATAATATCTCCGGCGAACTCCAACCCAAGCAAGTAACTGGAGCCAACAATCTATAAAACAGAGGAATGCAACAACGGAGTAAGCTTTCATAAGCTTAGTAAGTTTTAAGCAATGCAAACAAACAAATGCAATTATACTTCGATTATTCAATTTCTCAAAAGGCCATTTTCTAGATATATTACCATTTGACCAAATATATACAAGCACATACTGCACATTCAGCATTCTTATAATATTTAATCTGAATTCTTATAACATAAATAAATCAAATTCTCTCACTTACTTTCACACCTTAACCGAATGTATCATGGTCATAGATATAATTATAACATTTATTCACATATGTATCACATTATACACTTGTGATTTCATTCAAATCGAACTCACATATGATTACATAATGCGTGCCTGGCTCACTTAATGTATTGAATGTATTCATTTGTCAATCTAATACGAGGTGCCTTAACCGTAGACTTTTATTCATTCACCGGCATTTTGCCTGTTAGGCTCGAGGCCCGATATCAAAAGCCCGAATAGTATCTCACTGCATTATAGCATGCTAGGCTCAAAGGCCCGAATACGCATCACCGGCACGAAGCCTGCTAGGCACAAAGGCCCGAAGGCCTGAATACACATCACCGGTACAAAGCCTGCTAGGTACGAAGCCTGCTAGGCACGAAGGCCCAAATACACACATCATCGGCACGAAGCCTGCTAGGCACGAAGGGGCGAATACACATCACCGGCACAAAGCATGCTAGGCACGAAGGCCCGAATATAATACTAGCACTAGGCCTGCGGGATTTATCCCGGATATAATTCCAGCATATAGCCTGCGGGTCTTTAAGCCCGGATACACATCAAATATCATGCATATTAAATCATATATTAACACATCTCATTCAATATATCACATTCGTAGTCATTTGCTACATTCGGATATAAGCTCCATATGAACACCATCATTTACATTTCGGTTCAAAATTCATACATAAATATCACACATCCATTTCACCATTCAAACTTAACCCATAGTGACCATTCGAATATAAGTCATATACATAAATTATTTATCGCATAACTTAATTCCAGTAGAACCAAACGGTCACAATTCATCTAATATGTTCATATTGCTCACTGATTCGTACACAACCTTTCAAATTAGCAATTATAAGATGGTTCCGCACATAGTCCATCCTTATCGATAATTTACGATGGTTTTACCTTTACTCACATATAGGCATTTTTACCTATGCTTCTCAATTCACATTCGTAATTCAATTCCAATCGATTTAACATGCATAAGTACATATCGCATACCTGACCAACTTAATGTATTTGAACAAATTCGATTGTCGATTTAACACAAGGTCTCATAGTTGAACATAAACATGAAACCATTTCTTATACGTTCGATTCACATCAATCATCAAATTCATTTAATTCACATGTACTTTATTAGGCTGTTCGTACCTAAATAATTTACTATACGGAACAAATCCACATATCGTATTAGCCCATAGTCTTATAGCACTACACTTTTAATAGTTTACCTCATCGAAGTTCACATTTAATCACTTTAGTACCAAGCCACCTTCGGCTACCACAACGGACTAAATATAATAATTTTATACACATCATGGTTTCCTTTAGATATTCAATAATCACAAATCGTGATATCTCCACCAGCACATATACGGCATAGTTTATTCGTTGTAACACTCATTTAGTGCATCAAATTTCCAAATCCAATTCAACTTAGGCATAATAGCCATAATCAGCTTATAGCCTTAAATCATTACATATTCGGCACATTAACTAAATAAAATTTACATTCCCTTTACCATATTAATTTAGCTCTTAGGCATATAAAAAGGAATCAAGCTTAAACACTTAAGAACTTACCTTGAATGTTGTCGAACGATTGCAACGGCTGTTTGATTACTTTCTCTTTTCCCTTATCCGAATTTTGCCCCTCTATGCTCTTGAGCTTCAATTCAAAGATTTTAAACTAGTC
Source organism: Gossypium arboreum (assembly GCF_025698485.1). NCBI lineage: Eukaryota > Viridiplantae > Streptophyta > Magnoliopsida > Malvales > Malvaceae > Gossypium > Gossypium arboreum. The sequence goes on from NC_069082.1 coordinate 36,367,712, forward strand.
ATTAGTCGACTATTCGAGCATCACTTTCAAAATATAATATATATATATATATATATATATATAATATATTTGACATTCACACCTACTAATCATAGTAAGCTTATAAGAACTCAATAAGCAACTCATTAACAAATTTTTGTCAATGTTTACCACATAATCAAAATTTCACTGCAAGCTATCTTCCTGAGCAACAGTCACTAAATTATTTATAACTGGAGCTAAAAAACTCCAAATCAAGTTCCATTAAATTTCCCTGAAAATAGACTCATATATCTTCGATCCATAAAATTTTCAGAATTTTTTGTTTGGCAAATCAATACCAGATTTTTCTTAAAGTTTCCCCTGTTTCATTGTTTGACTAATTTGACCACTCCTCATTGCGAATCAAATTTCTCATTATAAAGAATTCAAAATATGTTCTCGTTTATTTCATTTTAAACTATACTCATTAAGGAGTCTAAGCATATAAATTTCATCTTATGACCATTTTTGTACAATTTATAATGATTTTATAAAGACAGAACAGAGGATCTAGAAGTCATTCTGACCCTGTCCCACATCACTTCAAATATCTCATTATCGGCAATTCTTTTGCTTACACTATTTTTTTTATAAGAAACTAGACTCATTAAGCTTTAATTATATAATTTATTATGCTTCTAACTCATCTCCCACAATTTATGGTGATTTTCCAAAATCACGTTACTGCTGCTGTCCTAAGCAGATTTATTTCCAAATCACTCTTTCACACATACCTTGCATGCATGTTATTTAAACATGCATATCAGAAATCAATCATCACATACCTATAAATTCATCTATCTTCCATTTTTCATCAAAATAACATGAAACAACAACCATTTCCTTCATGGAGAAATTTATCATGTTTGCTAGTAAATTTAAAGATAAAACCGAAAGTGTAAAGGTTTAAGTACCTTACGGCAACAGCATGGAAATAATCAATTTAGGTCATAAAACAACAATAGAAATTCATATTTGAACAGCATAAATTTGTTTACATTGGAACAATAAATCAGCAGCTATAATTCTTGTTTGAACAATATAAAAACCCAAAATTTTGGACATTAAGGCAGCAACAAAAATTCATATTTGCTCACCACAAAACACATGATTTTGGTCATCAACAACCCAACTATTCATCTCATAAACTCAAGCCGAAAATCGAGAATAATGCATGGGGTTTGCATGCTATAACAACTTACTCAATATTCCAAAATCATCAAATTTTATTTCGTTTCACTTACCAGCCAAAAGAATAGCAACGTACCAGTCGAATTCCATTCCGAGCCTAGCCTTATGCAATCTCCTTCCCTTTCTTCCTACTACATTCTCCCTTTCCCTTAGCAAGTTTCTTGAGGAAATCATCCCCTAAAGCAAACATGCAATAAGCTATCCCCTCACCTCACCCTTCCAATGAACAAAGAAATTCCAGCTAAAAAATTCTCTCCTCCCCTTTTTTTTTTTCTAACTTTCGGCTATCAAGAACAAGGATGGACAACCTTGTTCTTTTCACCCTTTTCTTCTTCTTCTTTTTTTTAATACTTATTTCCTATTATAAAACCATGTAGTCATTATAATATTAATACAAAATGCATATATTTTGTATCCCATACCATCATGGCCGGCCACTTCCTCTAAAGTGGGGAATTTGACATGCAAGTCCACATTTTTTTCCACCATGCATTATTTCCCCACTACAATTTAACCTATCACATTTCCAAAGTTTCACACATAAGTCCTTTCTAATAACTTTCACATACAATTGACAAAATCAAAGCATGAAATTTTCACGCATGCACTTTCACATATATTAAACACAAAATATAACATCTAATTATTTCTGTGACTCGGTTTTGTGATCCCGAAACCACTTTCCGACTAGGGCCAAATTAGGGCTGTCACATTGCTTGCTTTCATTATTGAGTTCCTCGGCCTTCTTGGCCCGATCAGCTAATGCATCGAACTCTCTTATCTGAAGAACCCCTATCAATAGCTTGATTTCCTTATTCAGACCTTCCTCAAAGTGTTTACACATTTATGACTCTTTTTGAACCCATTCAGTCGCATACTAACTTAGCCTTACAAACTCCCTTTCGTATTTCGCTACAGTCTTATTTCCTTTTTTGAGTTCCAGGAACTGCTTTCGCTTCGAGTCTAAGAACCTTTGACTGATGTATTTTTTCTTAAACTCTGCTTGGAAAAATTCCCAAGTAATGTTTTCCTTTGGCACCACTGAAGATACGGTCTTCCACCAGTGGTATGCAATATCCTTTAAGAGAGATACATCACACTTTAAACACTCCTCAAGTGTGCACGATAATTCATCCAACACTCGTGTAGTATTCTCGAGCCAAAACTTGGCTCGTTCAGCATCATCATCAATCTTAGCTCTAAATTCTTCAGCCCCATACTTTCTAAGCTTGTCCGCCAGGGCTTTACCAACTCTTACAGGTGCCATACCTCGTGGCCTTTCCTCATCAGGTCAGTTAGGGGGCGGGGGAGGTCGTGGTGTGTTAGGGTGATTCCTCAAATAATCCCCAAACCATTCCTTCATCATGTCAAAGAATGAGGCTCTGGCCTCTTCCTGGCATTCAGACATAGTCCTTCTACTACTACTAGAAACAGGTGGTTGTACAGAAGCTGGAGCATGGCTTTCAGCTCCCTCGGACTCATCTTGTGCATGATTGGAAGACATTTACTATATTCAAAGACAATTCAGCAGTAAGGAGATATCACACTATCAACGTTCGTATAATGGCAAGTATTGCTAAACTCGATACACTCTATGGTAATCCGAGAATTGGCTAAATTGTAGCTCTGATACCAGTAAATGTAACACCCCTTACCTGTACCTGAGACCGGGACGAAGTACGAGGTCTTACTGGACATGTACTCGAACATTTCAGGAAATACGAGTTATAAAATTCGTTTCAATTTGAACCCAATCAAACATCTTAGTGTCCCTAATTAGGGCCTACGGGCCCGAAACATACATTGAGAAAGGTCTGAGACAAAATAGAGGACCTAAGATAGTTCTTGAAACATCTTCTATGTTAAGCCTCACACGCCTGTGTAAAGGCAATGCCCACGCCCGTGTGCTTTGGGACACGCCCGTGTACCTTACCCGTGTAAAATTAATTGAATTTATTTTCTATTTTGAACCTATAGGGGTTTTTTCATGGCCAAGAACATGCCCCTGTCCTTCACAGGGCCTAGACACACTCGTGTGGTCGTCCGTGTCCAAAAACTCGAGCATTCTATTATGACATCAACATGCATCTAGGACACACGACCAAAACACACGGCCATGTACTAGGCGGTGCCCTCCACACGACCGTGTCTCTACCCATGTGTTTCATACCATGCACTCTGACTTAATATTTTAGGTACAGGGGACACACGGCCATTTCACACACCCATGGGGCGGTCCGTGTGTCACACATGACTTAGACACACACCCGTGTGTCCACCCATGTGGACCTTGTTAGGCTATTTTCTAAGCCTTAGGTCACCCTCTAATAACCATATCCACTTATAGTTCTCAATAACACTTAACATGGTCTAATTATACTCTTAAATGGCCTTAATATACCTCATTGCATGAAAACTTCATCTCATCGGTTTTTAGACATGCTAGGTTGTCCCCTTTATATTAAGGATTTCCATGACTTGTAACTCAATTAAGATTGGCTCGTTATCTTAAGTCATTGCCAAAATTGTAGCCTAAGCACCCCCTGTGACTTGTTCATGCTACATATGACTAATTGTAATACACCATATATAATCATCATAAGAACCTTGGAACATAACTTGCACAATTTGGTAGGTCATAACGTACACCAACATGAGCCAATTTCCATGGCCATATAGAAGTGAATATGTATACTTTTATAAGCCTTCATATTGGCTAATCAAATGACACATATAACAAAATAAAAAAAGGCCTATACATGCCATTGAACAAAATAAGTGTATTTATATACCAAAGCTAGACAAGATGATAGTGTGTTGAGTCTCCAACCGTCTTCCAATCTTCGCGAGTCCACAAGCTCTGTAAGACAGGAAAAAAAGAGGGGTAAGCAGTTACATGCTTAGTAAGCCCGAATAACTGGAAAGTAAACTTACCGATTAATTAGCATGCACCAATATTAGGCTATAAAACCAACAAGAATGAAATAGTTTCCCTATCACATGCACTCAATCAACAAGTTAGTCTCATATTAATGCACCATGTCATTTGTCTTACATGAGCTCATCATTCAACATTTTCATTTTTATATCTCATGTTAATCCCATTGAGTTTCCTGGAAATCTCGATAGATTACTCATTTACCATCAATTCATAAGAGCAATCATCTCATGCACGCACTCTCACGAACCTCGCATCTTACCACAGCATGACCAGTCCAGGCTAAATCCCTTATAGCGACAAACACCCTTAATGAGCTTGGATCTAAATTACTAGTCCAGGATAAATTCAGACCCTAATCGGAGTACCCATCCGGGCTAAATCCACAATACACACATTGTAACACCCCAAACCCGGCCTAGACGTTACGACCGAATCTGGCGTGTCACATTGAAGCGTTACTAGAGAAGTCATGTTTTATCTAAAATCTTTCTTAGTGTCTAAAGAATATTTTCATTTTAAAATAAAGTGAATGGAAGCTGTGCACCAGGTAGGATTCAAGAAAAGAGGAGGTGAGTCAATTAGACTGCTTAAGTACCTAGCTCTTCCATGATCGAATAAAACGCGCCCTAGAGCTAACCAATTTTAAGGAATCAATTTAAGTGATTTGAATCTCAAGTTGAAAATGTAACACCCCCACGCCCGAAACCGTCGCCGGAGTCGAGCTTGAGGGGTTACCGAACATAATTTATCAAATTAAGAACTTCAAATCATTTGTTTCTACATTCACAGCTTTCTAACTACCCGCGTCATAGTTACAAGAAAAATCATATCTCGAGTTAAGAAACTCAAAATCAAACTCTGTAAATTTTCCCTAAATCTAGACTCATATATATATTTACTAATATTTTTCTAGAATTTTTGGTTGGGCCAATTAGTACAGTTTATTAGTTAAAATCTCCCCTGTTTCAGGGTTCAACTGCTCTGACATCTGTGTATTACGAATCAGATATCTCTCCATACAGAATTTCAATGACTACAAGGTTTGCTTTTATTAAAACTAGACTCAATAAGGAATCTGTACATATAAAGAACAACTTCTAATTATTTTTTTTAAAATTTTTATGAATTTTTAAAGTCATAACAGGGGATCCAGAAATCACTCTGGCCCTGTTTCACAAAAGTTTAAATATCTCATAAAATATAATTTATATGTCTGTTTTGTTCAATCCACATGAAAATAGACTCATTAAGCTTCAATTTCATAACTTAATCATTATTTAGTTCCATTTATACTATTTTTAGTGAGTTTTCAAATTCATGTCATTGCTGCAGCAATATTCTGTTTTAAGGCAAGTTTCATCTTTCCATGAATTTTTATGAACTAGATAACCTGTTAAACTTCCATGATATCAAACATGATCTAAATTAGCCATCACCATGACTTATCAATATCAAACATTTTCTCAACCAAACATGGCCATATCATAAAATTATTTACACAAAATAAGTATATTGCTATACATGCCATACTTAAGTTTTACAAGCCATTTACCCATTGAAAGTCCTTTGGATAGTGTGATCGAACCTTCGACCCGTCCCGATTCCCGAAGTGGCTTGTTCAAAACTACAGATAAATAAAGAGGAGGAGTAAGCATAAATGCTTAGTAAGTTCATATGTAAATAACAAGTAACATAACAATACAAATATACCAAACAACTTTAGCATGGTATCACCAAAACATATATCACATTTCTAAACATCATTCATCATCTTACCACCTTATCGTTGTTGTATCTAATTTCAACCCGAGGGTTAAGAACATACCTGTCCAAAGTGTCCATTTCACAACACTTACCAAAACGTCACTTGCATCTTAAGTGTTCTTCCATTTGACTAGAAATTTCACCGTTGAACACATCCGAATACAGCTTCGGATACGGATAATTTGCACATAAGTGCCTCATATGTAATCAAGAAATCATGTAACCCGCCCTAAGTGAACTCGGACTCAACTCAACGAGCTCGGGCGTTCGATCCATAAGTGAACTCGGACTCAACTCAACGAGTTCGGATGCCTAGTTACATTTCACGAACTCGGACTCAACTCAACGAGTTCGGACATTCGCATCCATAAGTGAACTCGGACTCAACTCAACGAGTTCGGATGCTCAACCATCCTAGTGACATGTCACTTGTATCCTAATCTATCCCTAAGGTTCAAACGGGCTTTTTTTTTCCTCGATCTCACATCTTTTCCGTCTTCCACGGAATCTCGGAACCGATACTCGGTAGCAATTCATTTTTATCAAGTAGTACACATAATTTGCATATTACTCAACATTAACCACAAAGCATAATATTTCACGATTAAAAATCAGCGTATCATATAATTAACATCAATAACTTAAAAATAACAATTATGCTACATTATTTACACATGAACTTACCTTGGTACCAAAATATAAAGATTTTGCAATTTAGTCCACAATCTTTTCTTTTCCTCAATCGCAACTTGAATCTCGTTTCTCTTGATTATGGAGCTTGGAAGCTTGAAACAAACCCTAGCTATGGAGAACCCTTGAAATTTTGGCCTAATGAAGAAGATGGACAAAAATTGGCTTTTAATTTTGTTTTTAATTCATTTTAATAACTAAATGACCAAAATACCCTTACTACTAAACTTTCCAAAAATTCCTTCCATGTCCTAATTTTGTCCATGAACTTAAAATTGGTAAACTTTCTATTTAAGACCTCCTAATTAATATTCCAAAACAACTTCAAACTAAAAACTTCTAGAATGCAAGTTTTGCAACTTATTCGATTTAGTCCCTACTTTCAATTTAAGCACTTTAGGCATAGAATTTCATCACGAAATTTTCACACAATCATGCAATCATATCATAATCATCAAAATAATTATAAAATAATTATTTCTATCTCAGATTTGTAGTCACGAAACCACTATCCGATTAAGCCCTAATTCAGGATATTACAGAAAATGATTTAAGTAATTTAAAAACCCAAAATAAAAATAATAGGGTAGCCTTATTACAACTTTAACCAAAATAGAAAAGATAAAAAATAAATGCGAAATTTAAAAGGAAGCTAATTGAAACTTATTTAAAAACCAGAAATTTAATCTTCGTGGCCACTCTGAATCCCGCCCAGCTCCAAGTCTACCAACTAGGGCTCATTTGCAAGAATGGAAGAGAAAGGGGGTGAGTTTGGAAAACTCAGTGTGTATGGAAAACCCATCCAAAGCCCAAGTCAGCTCAAGCCCATTGGGCCTAAGCCCTATTCAGTTAACCACGGTGCATCGGGTCAAGCCCTTTTCGATCATCGATAAACCGGGCCTTAGCCCTTTTGAGATAACAAGATGGCCCGTAGGCCTATTCTAGAATAGAACAGACATATTCGTGTATGCAAGCCCAACCCAGCCTATAACCAACTGCTACACCCCCCGTACCAGCCCTACACTCCATGTGGGGAATAGCTAACCCACCCAGCCCTAAACTCCACTCTGCTCAGATATCAGTAAGTTGAGGCAAAGCCTCCAGTACGTGGTCAAGCCACTTTCAGTACTTCCTCCATCAATAACCCAGTCCCATGCATCGATAATAATAACATGGCATGCAATAAATAGTAACAGTCAAACATGCATTCAGGTCCACCTTAACCCTAGGGGTATATCAGTAATTTTGCTCCTAGGGGTAAAACCGTAAACTTTCCACCTATAAAGGTATTTCAGTACTTTTATTAGTTTTAAGGGTTCTCATTAATGTTACGGTCCTTACTAGCCCATTTTTCATCGCAGTAATTTATTTATCTCAATTTCCCAATTTTAACCATTGGGCCCTAAAACCCTTAATGGGCCCTACAGTGTCCATTAGCAATTTAAGCCCATTTAATTCAAGTTTTATGACCAGTTTACCGGTTTAAGCAGTTTCGATTCTAAAGTCTAACAAAACATGCTTATTGCCTTTTTTTTTATTATATATATTTTTATTATTATTACCCGTATGGGCCCGTAAGCCCATTGGGCTCAGTTTTAGCCTATCGAGGCCCAATAACCGAAGTGCACGAAATTTCACACACGACTAACTTACCACTTTGCGATTTCAGATCTAATGATTTCTAAACGTCTTGTGAACACTCGCACAATCACAAGCCCTCGAAATGCCAGAATTTCGGCATTTCGGCTTTTGCCGAATTGAACTATGAGAGGGTGTTATACACACTGCTTTCATGACGATCTCATCGAGATCCCTTACGATGTCCTACAATTGATTACCACAATTCTTAGATTGCAACCCACAACAACCAATCCCAATATTCACCTACCCATGTTCGAACCATGCCCCTAAAGCCTTTAGAATTTACCTTTTTGTCGAAAATCGATGACTAGGTCCAAGTCTAGTTGCTCAAAAGATCCAAGCCATCGATCAAACCTCTAGAAGACACTAATCACCAAAAGAAATCGTCGGTTAAAGACCCTTAAAGCCTATTTCCAAATCGATAGCCTCCCTAGATTTTAGGGACTTCGGCTTTTTCTAAATTGTAAAATAAGACTAGATCTGAGGCGATGAGCACTTACCACTTATTCCTCTTTGACTTCTACGCAGATCTGATGTACATCTATCCTCTAAACGATAGTAGAACTCGAATCCAAGAGATCTAAAGTTTCAGCTATAAGTCCCTAAATCTATGGTATTTCGGCTTTTTAAGTGACAAAGAAGATGACGATTTGAGGCTATAAGTTTGAAGTAATGTTGCCGACAGATACTAAGGGTTTAGAGAAGATGAAAGTTGATCAAAAAGAACAAAAATAACTGAAGGATCTTGGCTTGGAGAAATCGGCACAAAAAGTGAGTTTTCGGGACTTCGGCTTTTATGGCAATCGGCTATGGAGGTTTTGTGAAGGATGGGATCGCCAGAGGAGGTGAGTAAGGTGATCAGAAGGTTTTGGCTAGAATAAAAAGAAAAAGAGAAGAAAGAAAATGGAGGAAAAAGGGAGGAAGAAGAAATCGGCACCAAGGAGAAGGAATTTGCGTTTTCGGCTTTTGTGAGAACTCAGAAAGGATGAATGACAGTGAAAGATTTCAGGTGGCTAACCCTAATTCTCCAAGACAGAAAAAGAAAAGAACCTAACCCTAATATCAACTAAAATAATTGGCCCAACCTCCCTAAGGCCCTTGCCGAAATTCACTTAAGTGATCACATGCCCGGCACATGCCTAAAATAAAAATAACAATATGCCTACCTTGCAACTTGAACCCTGGACCTTTAATTCCTTCCCAAACGACTTTTTTTTAGGAACTTAGTGGCACCACCTTGCCACTTTACCAAAGCCTTATTTGTGTCTTATTTTACCACCTCAACTTTAAATCCCATATCGCCAGAACCCTCTCTCCCAAAATTAAAATTCAAGAATTGCCTCGAATTAAATTTACTCTTGGGCCTTTTTTTTCCCACACCATAAACCCTTCGTAATATATTTAATTACTAAACTAAACATACGGAATAATAATAACATCGAAATTATTCGGGCCATTTTCCACCCGAACCCAGACTCAAGGCCCAATACTTCCAGGCCCAAAAATCAGGGCGTTACAACTCTACTCCCCTTAAAGAAATTTCGTCCTCGAAATGTTCAAACTATCAACTAACCGTATTACTAAAGTCAAACCACTATGTTTCTGTTGCGCACTCTAATTAAAAAATAATTCTTAGTATGACCCAGAACGTCTAATTACCAAAGTAAAGAAATATCTATCAAGTACGCATACAACTCGTAACACACACTTAAATAAAATAAGCTTGGCAATCCTGAGCTCGATGCTCCTTGGACCCACATCTAAAGCATGCTCCTGTCTTCCTATGGCATTCACCCGGATGATGCCCGTTGCAGTTCTTGCAGGTTGGAAAGTTTGGTCGTGTCTTAACATGTTTCACAGAACGAGACTCAGTCTTCTGAGAACTAGAATCCTTCCTTTTCTTACACTTCAAGCACTCTACTTGAAGCGTTTCCCTAATTTCCTTAACCTTGGTCTCCAATACTTATTCTACCACTTTCCTTACTAACTTGGCTAGTGCCTCAGTCCCAAGCTCTGAGTTACTGCTGCTCGAAGTTGGCAGACTTCGCTTACCCTCAGAATCCATATCAACACTCTACATTATCATCATGCATAACAATAACTACCAAGATCTCGATTCAAAAATTTTAGTATTTATACAGATGTCCTATGCATAAAGAGTATTTCAAAGTTCTTATTTTCGCAGTATCGTCTCCTAGGTACAGTCTTAGTCTTCTAAAGTTTAGTTTTCCCTACTGTCTCAGTTTTTACAGTTTCAGTATTACCCTAACTACAGAATCATAGTAGGGTCTCAGTACTATCTATAGTAGTATAACAATATTTCAGTATAGTACAGAATAAAAATACTTACAGACTTGGTGCCGGGGATTCAGTGTGCCACTTCTTCGGTTACCAAATTTCAGAAACCCAAAAAAACTTAAACCATTTTAAGATTGAACATTAAAACATGTATACCTTGTAAAATATCTTTGAAAAGAATTTTCCAAAACCGTTTCCAAAATACCCTTCTTGGGCCTAAGTTTAGCAAAATTTTTCGAAAAACTTTTCGGACCCCGATCCATATCCGAGTTGTTGTAACCGGGCTCTAATTCCACAAAATGTAACACCCCAAACCCAGCCTAGACGTTATGACCGAATCTGGCATGTCACATTGAAGCGTTACTAGAGAAGTCATGTTTTATCTAAAATCTTTCTTAGTGTCTAAAGAATATTTTCGTTTTAAATTAAAGTGAATGGAAGCTGCGCACCAGGTAGGATTCAAGAAAAGAAGAGGTGAGTCAATTAGACTGCTTAAGTACCTAGCTCTTCCATGATCCAATAAAACGCGCCCTAGAGCTAACCAATTTTAAGGAATCAATTTAAGTGATGTGAATCTCAAGTTGAAAACGATTTAAGTAATTTAAAAACCCAAAATAAAAATAATAGGGCGGCCTTATTACAACTTTAACCAAAATAGAAAAGATCAAAAATAAATGCAAAATTTAAAAGGAAGCTAGTTGAAACTTATTTAAAAACCAGAAATTTAATCTTCGTGGCCACTCTGAATCCTGCCCAACTCCAAGTCCACCAATTAGGGCTCACCTGCAAGGATAGAAGAGAAAGGGGGTGAGTTTGGAAAACTCAGTGTGTATGGAAAACCCATCCAAAGCCCAAGTCAGCTCAAGCCCATTGGGCCTAAGCCCTACTTAGATAACCGCGGGTACTGGGCCGAAGCCCTTTTCAGAATACGATAAACTGGGCCTTACCCCCTTTTTAGATAACAGTATAGCCCGTAGGCCCATTCCAGAATAGAACAGACATATTCGTGTATGCAAGCCCAACCCAGCCTATAACCAACCGCTACACTCCACCCGTACCAGCCCTACACTCCATGTGAGGAATAGCTCAACCCAACCAGCCCTACACTCCACAGTTGCAGCATAGCTGCTCAGATATCAGTAAGTTGAGGCAAAGCCTCCAGTACGTGGTCATGCCACTTTCAGTACTTCCTCCATCAATAACCCAGTCCCATGCATCAGATAATAATAACATGACATGCAGTAAATAGTAACAGTCAAACATGCATTCAGGTCAACCTTAACTCAGGGGTGTATCAGTAATTTTGCTCCTAGAGGTAAAACCGTAAACTTTCCACCTATAAAGGTATTTCAGTAGTTTTATCAGTTTTAAGGGTTCTCATGAATGTTACGGTTCTTACTAGCCCATTTGTCATCGCAGTATTTATTTATCTCAATTTCACAATTTTAGCCATTGGGCCTTAAAACCCCTAATGGGCCTTACAGTGTCCATTAGCAATTTAAGCCCATTTAATTCAAGTTTAATGACCAGTTTACCGGTTTAAGCAATTTTGATTCTACAATCTAACAGAACATGCTTATTTCCTATTTTATTATTATATATATATTTTGATTACTATTACCCGTATGGGCCCGTAAGCCAATTGGGCCCAGTTTTAGCCTATCGAGGCCCAATTACCGAAGTGCACGAAATTTCACACATGACTAACTTACCACTTTCTGATTTCAGATCTAATGATTTCTAAACATCGTGTGAGCACTCACACACTCACAAGCCCACGAAATGCCAAAATTTTGGCATTTCAGCTTTTGCCGAATTGAACTATGAGAGGGTGTTAGATACACACCTGTTTCGCGACGACTGCTACTGAGATCCCTTACGATGTCCTACAATTGATTACCACAATTCTTAGATTGCAACCCACAACAACCAATCCTAATATTCACCTACCCATGACTAGGTCCAAGTCTAGTTGCTCCAAAGATCCAAGCCTTCGATCAAACCTCTAGAATACACTAATCACCAAAAGAAATCGTCGGTTAAAGACCCTTAAAGCCCTATTCCCAAATCGACAGCCTCCCTAGATTTCAAGGACTTCGGCTTTTTATAAATTGTAAAATAAGACTAGATCTAAGGTGATGAGCACTTACCACTTATTCCTCTTTGACTTCTATGCAGATCTGATGTAGATCTATCCTCTAAATGATAGTAGAACTCGAATCCAGGAGATCTAAAGTTTCGGCTATAAGTCCCTAAATCTATGGTATTTCGGCTTTTTAAGTGACGAAGAAGATGACGATTTGAGGCTATAACTTTGAAGTAATGTTGCCGACAGATACTAAGGGTTTAAAGAAGATGAAATTTGATCAAAAGTAACTGAAGGATTTTGGCTTGGAGAAATCGGCACAGTTTTTGGGATTTCGGCTTTTATGTCAATCGGCTATGGAGGTTTTGTGGAGGATGGGATCGACAGAGGAGGTGAGTAAGGTGATCAGAAGGTTTTGGCTAGAAAAAAAAGTAAAAAGGAAGAAAGAAAATGGAGGAAAACGAGAGGAAGAAGAAATCGGCACCAAGGAGAAGGAATTTGCATTGTCGGCGTTTATGAGAACTCAGAAAGGATGAATGACAGTGAAAGCTTTTAGGTGGCTAACCCTAATTCTCCAAGTCAGAAAAAGAAAAGAACCTAACCCTAATATCAACTAAAACAATCGGCCCAACCTCCCTAAGGCCTTTTTCGAAATTCACTTAAGTGATCACATGCCTGGCATATACCTAAAATAAAAATAACAATATGCCTACCTTGTAACTTGAACCCTGGACCTTTAATTCCTTCCCAGACGCCTTTGTTTTAGGAACTTAGTGGCGCCACCTTGCCACTTTACCAAGGCCTTATTTGTGTCCTATTTTACCACCTCAACTTTAAAAGCCCATATCGCCAGAACCCTCTCTCCCAAAATTAAAATTCAGGAATTGTCTCGAATTAAATTTACTCTTGGGCCTTTTTTTTCCCACACCATAAACCCTTCGTAATTTATTTAATTACTAAACTAAACATACGAAATAATAATGACATCCAAATTATTCGGGCCATTTTCCACCCAAACCCAGACTCAAGGCCCTATACTTCCAAGCCCAAAAATCGGGGCGTTACACACATATTCTTTAGGAGGCTCGATCACTCAAGGAACACCCATCCGGGCTAGATCCTTTCTATATTTGAGATCAACAGATGACCTGTCTGGGCTAAATCCTTTCTGCAACACATATAGGATCTCAACTCACATGTAAATCATGGTTTACCCATCGGACTTCCTTTTTAACCTCAACCGGGACATTTATCATAATGTCATTATTAATAACAAATTTCATGGACTTTGATGCCATCATCCAATACAACATTCATACATTCATAAAACATGCAATTAGGTATATTATGAGTTTACTTTAAGCAATTCGAACTTACCTGGTATTCGTCTCGGTTTCGCGTTTCGGTTATTCCGAAACCTTTCGTTGCCCCCGATCGACCTCCGTAATTTGTTCCTCGGGGTCTATAACAATAAAAATGAATCATTTATACCTCACATTATTCCTTTTGAGTCTAAATTTCACCCCCAGACAAAATGATCGTTTTGCCCCTAACCTTTCACATTTTTAAAATTTAATCCCTAGGCTCGTATAATGAAATGCATGCAATTTCCACCTTACCCAAGCCTACCCGAATGTTTTTATCTCTTATGTCGTCCACATCTTTCCATTATTTCACATTTCTACCACATATTTTACACCTTTTGCAAAAAGGTCCTTTTAGGGGTTTTTCATGAAAATCACCTAAGAAAAGATGTTTAACACACATCCAACTTTCATATTCCTCCATCAAACTTCAAAGAATAAACATGTCACATATGGATCACTTTGCAAACATGAACCCTAACTTAAAATATGGGATGAAATGGAGAGAGTAAGCTATAGGGATTTCAAAAAAATAAAGAACATTAAAAATGGGGATTAGGAGCACTTACATTTGAGCTTGAAAATGTTGAAAACCCTAGCTATGGAGGGCTTGAGAATTTTGACTGTATGAGAGAGAAGAATGGCTGATTTTTTGCCTTCATTTTCCCATTTTATTTCATTAATTAGCCAAATGACCAAAATGCCCTTAAGCCCTTTCTTTAAAATTTCATCCATACATGCCCATTTTTGTCCAAAAACTTAAAAATTGGGAAAATTGCTCTTTAAGACCTTTTAATTAATAATCTAAAGCAATTTCATACAAATTGCTTCTAGAATCCAAGTTTTACAATTTATTCAATTTGGTTTTTGTTTTCCAATTGGACACTTTACTCTTAAATTTCTTCATGAAACTTTAACACATGCATATTATCATATTCTAGACCTCAAAATAATTATAAAAAAATATTTTAATGTCAGATTTGTGGTCCCGAAACTATTGTTCTGACTAGGCCCTATTTCAGGATGTTACACATTTTGGTAATCTAGTAAATAAAGACAAAAATAACTAAAAAAAAGTGTTCATCTTCTCAATTTAGTCCCCCTTTAGCCAAATTTGAAGAGGAAACCCTAGCTAGGGTTTGGCCAAGCTTAAGCTCGATTGTAAGTCCGTCTTTGTCCCATTTTTAATGATTTTTATGTTTTTGTGAATGTTGTAACTTGATCTAGCTATTCTAGGGACTAATTTGAAAGAAAATCATAGTCTAAAATTTTAACCATGTTGAATAGTCTTTTATTTTGATGTTTTAATGGTAGAAAATGCATGTTTGTTGTTAGTTAAACAACATTTACAAAGTGATTTTTGATAAAAATGTCAAAAAGGGACCTATTTGTAAAAGGTTGTAAAATGTGTGGTAAAATGTGAATAAATGGAAAATGTGGGCTATCATGATCATAAAAAGTGTTCAGATAGGCTTGGGTAATTAAGAAAGCGAACGAAAATCATTTTATGAGCCAAGGGACTAAAATGTAAAATGTCAAAAGTTTAGGGGTAAAAATGTAATTTTTGCCATTGTTTATTTTTGGGCTAAATTGAATAATGTGATGATTATATAAGTTAAATTTGATATTATAGATCAAGAAAAATGAAGTTCAAGTTTAGACCGGGGAAAGAACAAGGTTGTGGACTAAATCAAACTAATAGTCATTTTTGGTAATCGAGGTAAGTTCGTATGTTAAATAAGCTTGAATGTAATTCTATTTAAATGCTTTAATATTGCATGAACAATATGATTGGCTATGTGGAAGATTTTAACTTTACGAACGAGTTCGACGATGATTCGACAAGTAAGAAATCCCGTTTGAACATTAGGAATAGATTAGGATACAAGTGACATGTCACTAAGCATGTGTTATGTGATTATATGATCCGGGTTCTGGTCCTGTACGTCCTACCAGTGGCTGAGTATATCGGCATATGTTGTGGTTACTCGACAGCTTGTGTGAGCAGCACCGTATAACTACGTCTAGACTAACAGCTTGTGTGAACAAGCCCATCGATAGCTCGAGAGCGAGCAGTTATGAGATATGAGACTTAGGTAGCACTGGCTACATATGTGGCACTTAGTGTGCAAAATTCCTAAGCATCCAATATTATTATTCCAAGTGGTTCACGGGTATGTCAAGGATGAGAATACGTGTAAGTTCATTTCGAGATGATACAGGTATGTACATAAAGCTTATGTCTATTAAATTTGTGAAATGATGAATCTGAGGTAAGTTTGTGATGGAATGAATTATGATTATGATATTATGGTAAATTACTTTGTGTTATATTAAATTATTTGAATGTTAAATGTATGGTAAGGTTTGCTTATTTCTTGCATATGAGCTGACTAAGCTATATAGCTTTGTAACACCCCTAACCCGTATTCATCATTGGAATAGGGTTTAGGAGTATTATCGAAACATTCAAAACATTTTTCAATTAATTTACATAAATTACTATTCATTTTTCGAGATCATACAGATCATGTAACAACCTGATTTAGACCCTAATAGGAATGGTGGTTTCAAGACCACGAATCTGAGTTAAAAAAATATTTTAAAATTATTTTTTGTGTTTATTTTGTGTGAATTTATATCTGTGAAATTTTCCTGATTTAATTTTTTCATTTAGGTGTTTGATTAAATAAAAGGATTTAATCGCGTAAAATGAAAATTAGGTTGTTATTTCTAAAAAGGGCTAATTTGCACTTGGCTTTTAAAATAGAAGCCTTTAAGAGATAATTAGGCCATTATTAAAATGGGTGGATGGTAATGGACATATGTTATATAATTTTATTATTATTTCATTAAGGTTAGTTAGGTAAATTAGTAATAAGTTAATATATATGATAATATATCATAAAATAGGCCATAATCATTCTATTTTCATGTTCTTGCACCGAAACTAAAACAAAGAAAAAGAAAGAAAACAAAGGCTAGGGTTCGACACTTTGTAAAGCTCAATCAAGGTTTGATTTTGTTCAGTTTTTGATAATTTCTATGTTTTTGAGATTGTTGCTTAGTAATCTTCAAGACCCAAGCTTTAATTTTTGATTTTGATGAATATTTTGTGTTATGCCATTGTTGATAGCTTGTGATATTTGTTGTTTGACGATGAAATATGAAAGATATGTTTTAGATTAACATATTTTGTATTGGAGTTTTTGATGATTTTGAGTAATTAGAACTAAATTGAAAAAATAATAATTTTTTGTACTAAAATGTGAAATATATGGGCTTGTATGAACACTAGGAATATTCGGCCAAACATGGGTACCTTGAAATTTTGAATATTTTGTGTTTTGTGCAATAGGGACTAAATTGTAAAAATTATAAATGTCAGGTGTAAAATGGTAATTTGCCCATTTATTTTTTTGGACTAAATTGAATGAAAATATGTTTGAATGAGCTTAATTTGGATATGTTTAGATCAAGAACCAAAGAAATCGAATTTGGATCGGGGAAAAACGAAAGTTGTCGACTAGCAGCCCTGTCTCGTTTTATAACGTCCGAGGTAAGTTTATAAGCAAATAGACGTATCTAACTGTAGTTAAATGCTAAATATCTTGATGGTATGGAAAATATGAATTTATATATGCCATTGCCGAATGTGTATAAGCTGGGTAATCATGTTCGAGCATTCGTTTCGACCGAGTTACGACGTCCGAATGCCCTGTATGAACCTTATGAATAGCTAGGATAGATATGTCATGACATAGGATTCCGATATATGTGTGCGAGTAAGACCATGGCATCGATATGTGATTCTGAATATGTGTACAAGTAAGACCCTGTCTGGGACAGTGGCATCGTTATGTGACTACACGTAAGACCACATATGGGACGTTGGCATTGTATGATATATGTGATTATCCGAGTGTCCTATCTGATTTCGAATGGTTCATCGGGAAAAGGTAAATCGTGATCGAATGTGTAAAGTGGGCTAAAAGGCCAGGTATGATTTAGCTTGTTAGCTATCGATAATAAGGTATGTATGTGACTTAAAAGTTGAAAAGTTATATGTGATGCAAGGTTAAATATACATAAATTAAACAAGTGTATTCGGTTTTGAACTAATGGTATGTATATTATGGAATTGATTATTGGACATGCATATATAAGTGATCATGTATATTCGGCCATATAAGTGGTATAAGTGCATGATATTAAATTATGATTTTTGAACTTGTATAATTGTGTAAGTGTATGTTAGATTACATTAAGACAATTTGGCTTGTGAAAATTGAACTATGATTTGATGATTGAACTTTGTCAATATTCGGCCAAGCTAATAGAGATATGTGTTGGGTATATTTTTATTGAAGTTGTAAGTTAAGAATAAATTTGTTAATGAAATTGTAATTTGGTTGGTTAACTTAAGTTGACTATATTATTGGTTTGCTTGTTTACTTATAACTTACTAAGCTTCAAAAGCTTACTCTCTATTTTATTTGTGTTTCTATTTTATAGATTTTGGATAAGGTTACAAGCTCGGGGATCGTCAGCAAAGTCTATCACACTATCAGCCACCTTCGGTATTTTATAAGTTGCATTTTGGGAACTATGGCATGTATAGGCTGGAACATATTTCTGAAGGTTGATTTTGATTATGTATTAAAAGCCATGCAAAAATGGCTATCTATTTATGTTTAAATTTGATTTTATGTGTGCTTAGTTATAATATTTTATGATCTTGGTTTTGATATATACAATTATGCTTGATTATGGTTTGACTTGTGGTAGGTATTTTATGTAACGAAAATGGCTTAATTTTTAGGTTTGAATTCGGTTTGGGTTATTACATGGCGGTAAGATTCATGATTTGTTTATATGTCTTTTTGTGGTCAAAGTTTTATTTTTGTGAAGTATAAATTGAATTATAAGTTAGTTGAAAATTATAAATTGTCGGTTTGTGTTATAACTATCTTGCAATTTGGTATATGTTTATATAATTATTTATGCTTATGATAAATTGACTCAATTTGTTTCACACATTATATGCAAGATTTATGCTTTGGGTATGTTTATGTGTGATTTGTGTCTTGTAATAAATAATAAAATCTCCTTTAGTTGATAAGTATATTCCGTCAAATTAGTAGATTATGCTGCATGCTTAAATTTAGATATCATGATAATGCTAAATAAGTGGGGTTTTAAACGTCAATAAGTAAACTCAAGTTTAAGTTGTCTGAATGGTAACCGTTGTTTGGTAATTGTGTATGTCCTCTTAGGCATATCGATTGGCATAGGTAATAAGAGTTCTTTTAGGTGGTATATATTTGTAAAATGGTTAAATTACTAAGGCCAAATGTAAATGATTTAATGACCTAAAATAATTGTGTATAGTCTTTAATGGTTAATATTTTAAATGAAGTATGTGGTAATGTATGGTTAGTGCCAAATGAATGTATCAATTTGAATATAAGTGCAAAATATGCAAATTCAAAATTGATCTAAACTTTAAAAGGTTGATGATCTTGGACGGTATCTCGGTATTCCTCTTTTTCATAAGAGGTCACTAACAGCACTCTTCATTTCGTGATGGACAAAGTCCGTGTAAAACTTCAAAGTTGGGATGCTCACCAACTTTCTTTTACTGGTCGTGTCACTCTCACTCAGTCAGTTCTCTTTGCCATTCCTAGTTACTTTATGTAATCCATGATGATTCCTAGGCAAACTTGTGACGAGATTGAATGTATGGTGAGGCGGTTTATTTGGGGGACCACTAATGGTAAGAAAAATATGTCTTTAGTTGGTTGGGACTTTATTTGCCAACCCAAGTGGTGTGGAGGTCTTGGCATGAGACAATTACGGGATCAAAACATCACTTTCTTGCTTAAACTTGGTTATAAATTGGTTTCTGATGATGAAGTTCTTTGGGTTCGTGTTCTCAAATCTAAGTATGGGGTGAACAATTTTTTACCTATTAGTATAGAGAAGGTAATAAGTTATTTTGTTTAGAAGTCGCTATCAAAAGTATGGTCCCTTTTACATGATAAACTGATATGGTTTGTTGGTGACGGTAATAGAATTTGGTGCTGGAAAGATCAGTTGATTCCTAATGTTGGTCCTTTGATTAATTTTTTACTTGCTCAAGCTAATATTAATACTGATTGTGTGCTTAGTGATTTGGTCATAGGAGAAGGCAATTGTAATCTTAATTTTTTGCACGAATGGTTACCTGAGGAGATTATTTCTCAAATTATGGGAATTCCTCCTCCTCATCCAGCTGAAGGACCGAATAGGCTATCTTGGAGACATACTTCAACCAGACCTTTCTCTGTT
Organism: Gossypium arboreum; assembly: GCF_025698485.1. Lineage (NCBI taxonomy): Eukaryota > Viridiplantae > Streptophyta > Magnoliopsida > Malvales > Malvaceae > Gossypium > Gossypium arboreum. The sequence continues at coordinate 36,388,038 of NC_069082.1, forward strand.
AGAAGCACATACAAGATGCTAAAGGAGGATTCTTGGAATTCCAGGGACGAATCATGGAAGGCAGTGTGGAAAATTTCGGGCCCGCAAAGAGTTCATTTCTTTTTCTGGATTGTGCTAAAATAGAGAATCCTCACCAATGTGGAAAGAGTGAGGCGTGGTTTAGCAAACGATGCATCTTGTTCGATGTGTGGATATGCTTCTGAGGACATTTTACACATCATTTGAGATTGTACTGTGGCTAAGGAAGTCTGGAAATAGGTTGTTCCGAGAAACCAACAATATTTTTTTTCTCTAACCCTTTGAACGAATGGATCTCTTACAATTTACAGGATACTTCGAAGGTTCATGGTGGGGAAATTATCTGGGCTTGTCTCTTTGGATTATTAGCTTGGCGTCTATGGAAGAATCGTAACCTTTCCATTTTTCAAATGAAGTCATGGAGTTCCAATGAAATCATTAAAGTCTCAATGTGCTGGGCTAAACATGCGTATCCGGATTCTAAGAATGAATCAAGTGACTATACTGTTTCACCCCATAAGGAACCGACATCCAAGGACTGGATTTATCTTAATGTCGATGGTGCTATTTCTAGAACATCTGAAAGAGCAGCTATTGGAGGAGTCATACGAGATAGCAAAGGAAATTGGATAATGGGATACAATCGATTCCTAGGGAATTGTTCGATTTTTGATGCAAAGTTATGTGGCATTCTGGATGGCTTAAAGCTTATCCAACATAGAGAGAATGGCAATGTGATTATTCAATCTGATAGTTTGGAGGTAGTCAAAGCTATTCATGAAAATGTTTCGAAGAATTCATCCTCTGCTCTTCTCAGGAGAATACACCGGATTTTGTCTCAAGAAAGACAATGGATTCTAAGATATACCCCCAGGGAGGAGAATAAAAGTGCAGACTATCTTTCTAAATTGGCTTTTGAAAGAGAGGAGGATTTTCACTTGATTGAGTCTCCTCCAGATGAAATACTAGTTTACCTTGAGGCAGATAAAGAGGGGATTTTTGTACCTCGCGGAATTTCACTGTAGTTTAACTTAGTCTTTGCTCCTTTTCTCACAAAAAAAAAATTGATCTAAACTTAAGTTGTATATGTTAGTTATTTTATTTATATGTATTATGGCTTATTAAAATATATGAATATACATGTGATATCTGGTGGTGTTTGCATAATTTTCTAAGTGATTAAATAGTATGTTTGTCCTTGTTGTTGATGATTATTGCTGAAAACGTATATATATATACGCATTATATGCGATAAGTATTAGTTTGGAATTGATAAATTATTTGTTTACCATGTGCAAAATAATTTATGTACGGAAATATAAGTTGACTATATTATTTTTATATATAATGGGTTTGACTTGGGTAAGCTTTATTAAAATTTGTATTTGTGCATTTGATCGGTAATGCCACATAACCCTGTTCCGACGATGGATATGGATTAAGGGTGTTACATATCATCCCATAGATGGACCCTCATGGCCCAAAACAAGTGTTGGAGTCAAATCGAGACTAAATTGGGAACTCAAGGAATTTTTAGCCAAATTCTAAATTTTTTTCCTAGGTACAGGGCTCACATGCCCGTGTGGCTTAGTGACACGCCCATGTGGTCAGGCCATGTACTACACATGTCCATGTCTCTAACCTGTGTAACTCTCTGACTTTTTAATCATGAAGAAATTGAAGTCACACGGCCAAGTCACATGCGTGTGTGGCAAATTTTTATTTTCGAAATTTAGGTGTAGTTTCCGCACGGTAGTGTAACACGCCCGTGTTTAAGGCCGTGTCAACCACACGGCTGAGACACAAGCCCGTTTCTCTACCCGTGTGCCCAATTTTGAGCGTTTTGTTTCACATTTTTAAGATGCAGGGGACACACGGCTGGACCACATGCCCATGGGACAAGCCGTGTGTAACACCCCAAACCCGTGACCGTCACCGGATTTGAACACGTGGTGTTACCGGGCTTACTTCCCTTTTTTTCTCTCTTGACAATAATTGATTTCAGTTCCAGGCAGGCTAGCTAACTGCGTCACTGTCACCTTAAAAATCATATCTCGAGTTCCCGAACTCGAAAATCAGTTCCGTAAATTTTCCCTGAAACTAGACTCATATATCCATCCCTGGATTTATTTCTAGAATTTTTTGTCAGGCCAATTGGTACAGTTTATTAGTTAAAGTCACCCATGTTACAGGGGTAGACTACACTGACCTTCGCGCGTTACAACTTGAATATCTCTCTGTACAGGGCTTTAATACTGGTGCCGTTTCTTTCTAAAGAAACTATACTCAAAATGGAATCTGAAAATATAAGGCATGACTTCTAATTCTTTCTGGATAATTTATAGTAAATTTTCAAAGTCGCGACAGGGGACCCAGAAACCGTTCTGGCCCTGTCTCACAAGAACTCTAATATCTCTCAGTATACTGCTCATATGGTCGTTTCGTTTCGTCCATATAAAAATAGATTCATCAAGGTTCAATTTCATAATTTATTCACTATTTAATTCTACTTCTACTATTTTTAGTGATTTTTCAATCTCATCTCACTGCTGCTGTCAGCAACAGTTACTGCAGTAGACTATGCCAATTTCATGAATCTTTCCTTGGCCTTACTAATCATCCATCATACATGACACAATTTATGGCCACCTTATCAAAATTAAAGTTTCTAAGACTCGTGGCTATAGGTTCTAGCATCCCACTCGACGACCACATAGGCCATTTTCACATGGCTTAAAGTTTACAACCCACAATTCAACAAAATATAATAGCCTATACATGCCAATTGTTCTCCTAGTTCAACTACGAAGACAATACCAAAAGGTTTCCAGCCGGTGTGATGACTTCAACAACGGTTCCGAGCACGCAACAATACGAGTCCAAAAGACCTAAAATGGGTGACAAGAAAACACCGAGTGAGTTTATAACTCAGTAAGTCTTAAGCATTCAACAACCATCCATTGATAAAGTTATCACAACATGAAACAATAACGAAGCTGGGTACTCATCCATATCGAAACTATACCATAAATCCTCAGACCTTTCGGTTCAATCTCATACCAAGTCATACATCCACATTTCATATTCTATACAATAAGATATTTGAGGCACTTTACACACCAACTCATTCACACCACAATCATACAATTGCAATCATCACATAGATCTAAAGCTTACCAAGCTCAACCCCGAGCATGAACGTATTTCCTATTCGTCATGAGCTCAAGGTACTTACCCGATCCGCTGTCCATACTCAACTCGATGGAGACACACCTCCATATAATTGTTCGATCGGAGATATATATATATATATATATATATATATATAGTACGCACACACAAGGCTTAATACTCGATTTCGCACACTTAGTGCCATGCGATTTAAGCCCGCACACATAGTGCCATACCTTTGAGCTCGCACACCCAAAGGTCAGATATTTCCAGCATGCACACTTAGTGCCATATATTTCCAGCATGCACACTTAGTGCCATATATTTCCAGCACGCACACTTAGTGCCAATCTCGTCACCGTACACATGTATTGCCCGCACACTTAGTGCCGAAAGTAAACTTTCTACACATTTCAACAAATGTCATCACTCCATACACATACATTTTCATTTATATATATATATCATCCCATTAAACACAATTGCATAGATTTTACAATCATTTAAGCAATATCAAACATATGTGCTTAATGACTTACCTTGTGTTGGGTAAAATGGTTCCAACTCGGCTATTCGATGTTCTTTCCTTTGCTTTTGCTTGATTCTCCCCCTCTAGCTTCATGAGCTAATCAATAAATTAACTAGTTTAACCGTCTTGCTAAATATTTATACATATATACATGACATCAACAATACTATCATCATTAATTCATCAATTCACAAAGTTTTATTTCACGAACATTTGACCCATTTTTACCTCATATGGCGAATGCTACATTCATTACCCAACTAGCCATTCAACAATTTTCAACCTCATTACCACCCTTTTTATGTCTAATCGTCTAAATGAGATCATAAACATGCCTAACTATAGCCGAATGTGCAACATTAATCTAGCATTTCCATTGCATTTAACACTTAACATTTATCCCATCTAGGCCAAATTTTGCTAGCACACAAGCCTTTGGCCGAATGTCCTTGACCTCTAATCACCCAAAAATTTCTTTGTTCTTTAAAATTCATCCAAGACTACATTCGGCACTTCCAACTAATAATTTAGGTGCTCTCAAGCTCATTCACAAGTACTATTATATATCACATTAAGCATTAAATCATTTTGCAACATCAATTTTATAGCATGGCCGAATACTCATGCACATACACACATAACAACAAGAACTCAATGACACAAAATCTCCTTTTGTTAAACATTCGAACCCACTCATCTCCATGCTTTCATCACAACAACATCAAAACACTAATTAGGAAATACAACATTCTTGGCGAAATTTAACTCACCTAACAACTTAGTTTCGATCCAAGATTCAAGGAAAAATTTGAACCAATCCTCCAAACTATGCATGCATTTTCAAGAGTGGCATAAAACATACCTTCTTGTATCAAAACACCTTAATCTAGTAAGCTCCATGGCTGATTTTCTCAAGCTTTCCCCTTTCTTCTTAGTACATTCGGCCATGCAAAGAAAAATGAGAGAATGGACACTTTTTTTTTTCTTTTGTTTTCATCATATCCCTTTTTTTTTTTCCAATTTCATTTCTTTATTCTCCCTTACATCATGCACTAGGCCAACATGTCTAGGACATGTTTTCCTTGCACATCACACCCATCTTGGCCGGCCACTATAGAATAATTTGGGCAATATTGACATGCAAGTCCACCTTTGTGTCTACATGCACAAATAAGCCATTACAATTTAGCCTATCATTTTTCACCATGTTTCACCTTGATCCCTATTTAATAATTTCTCATACAATTGGTAAAATTAGAGAATGAAACTTCCACATATGCATGCACACACATAGTAAGCATAAAATATAACAATTAATTATTTTTATAACTCGGGTTTGTGGTCCCGAAACCACTTTCCGTCTAGGGTCGTTTTAGGGCTGTCACACCGTGTGTCAGACATGGCCAAGACACACGCTTCTGTGCCTACCCATGTGGACAAAGACAAGAAATTTCCTAGCCTCATTTTTCACCCAAATTTACCATGTTCTTGCACGAAGACATACCAAATGCAATCCAATGACTTCAAGCATCCATCTCAAGCAAATTTTATCATTTACAAGGCATACCACTATATGCATACATGTTCAAAATTTTACCTTGGTTTAATCCATATGTTAGACTTACTAAAAACAACCACTTAATATATATACAGAGCTAGCATAGCATGACATTACAAGTATATCAAACAACCATCACTAGCCATTCCAATGGCTAGATTACAAACATCATCATCAAGCTATAATTGGCCAATTAAGCTTATACATGCCATTATACCAAAATGAGATAGTGGATAGTGTGATGATTGCTCCAACCGACTTCCAACCTTCGCGAGCTTTGAGCACTACAATTTAGGGACAAATAAACGGAGTAAGTATATTATACTTAGTAAGTTCATATAATGGAATAATAAACTTACCGATCTTATTTATTAATACCAGCATACATAAATATACATTCTATCAATTTTGGGTAAGTTACCTAAACACATGCACTTATTCAAACAAGTTAATCACATAACCTTATATAAAATCAAGTAAACGTAGATGAGGTTATCACATTACAACTTCCATAAATTTTTCACCTTTCCTTGTTTCAAGATTCCTTTTCTGTTGAACTATTGAAATGCCAATAGACTTCCAGTTAGTATACTCAAAAGTACCCCTTTGGGCACAAACTTAACAAGCACACTCTCAAACCACATATTATGTTATAGGATTACTAGTCCAGGCTAAATCCTTTTTAGGAAATATCCTCTAAAGAGCTTAATTTGGATTGCCCATCCGAGCTAAATCCAATATATAGCATAGGCTCGAGCGGCTTATACCAGGATTACCCGTCCGGCTAAATCCTTTTTATAACATGTGGAAATTATCCTCGAGCATATCACCTTAATCCATCGAATTTTAACGTTCAACCGAAACATAGCAATTTGTCCACATTTCACAACTTATGACTATTTCATAATGTATGTCATCTTATTCACATCAACACAATCATACAATTAAATTCAAGCATTTTGCTACTATCCTTTTCAAAAATTTCTATTTCGTCCCTAGGCTCGGAAAATGAAATTCATGAAATTTAACCCTCTTTCCATGCCAAGCCAAAATTTATAAACATCATTTACAGCACACATTCTTCACAAATTTCAGAATTTTCCTTTAGTTATTACAATTTTTCATTTTAGTCCCTAAATCAAGTTTTCATAAAAAATTGCTTTGTAAAAGTTGTTTATCTATGAACAAACTTTAATTTTCTACCTTAAGTTTCTAATTTTCAACATATTCATCTAAGACCCAAATTTCATACATTGATAACTTTTCAAATTAATCCCCTAAATATAGAGACTAGACTATCTCGATTTCAAAAATATAAAAATCATTAAAAATGAGACTTGATTTCATACCTTTTCAAGCTTGGTAAGTTGTCTTCCTCTCACCTAGGGTTTCCATGGAAATTTTGGGGAAGATGATATAAAATTAGATGAATATTTCTTTTTATTTAATTACCATATTTTAATTTTAGTGATTTTGAATTTAGTCCCTTCCCTTTTCTAATTTTTCCATGGATAAGTCATTAAAGTATCTACTAACTACCCTTCAATGGTATAATTACCATATAAGGACCTTAAGTTTTGAATTCTATAGCTATTTGATACCTATAGCTACTAGAATCCAACTTTTACATTTTATGCAATTTAGTCCTTTACTTAATTGACCACACAATCGATAAATTTTTGTTTCAAAATTATCATGTGACCTCCCTATTATGATGCCAACCACAAAATAAAATAACATAATTTTTTTAACTCAGATTTGTGGTCTCGAAACCATTGTTCCGACCTTACCGAAATTGAGCTGTTACAACCCTCCCCCCTTAGAAATTTTCGTCCTCGAAAATTCTTACCAGAAAAGAGGTTAGGATATTTCTTCCTCATGGTATCCTCAGGCTCCCAGGTAGCTTCCTCTAATCCATGCCATTTCCATAGGAATTTTACCAAGGCCGCATTTTTATTTCTCAGCTTTTTTGTCTCATAAGCTAGTATCTTAATCGATTCCTCATTATAAGTTATATCAGGCTGAATCTCAACTTCTGTTGGAGTAATAACGTGTGAAGGATCCGATCAATATTGTCGTAGTATGGATACATGAAACACATTATGAATTTTATCAAGCTTCGGTGGTAATGCTAACCGATATGCAACAGGCCCGATTCTTTTAATGATCTCATATGGCCCGATAAACTGTAGACTCAGTTTTCCTTTACAGCCGAATCGGAGAACTTTCTTCCAAGGTGAAACTTTCAAGAATACTTTATCACAAACTTGAAATTCTATCTATTTCCATTTTAAATCGGCATAAGAATTTTGACTATCCGAGGCCACTTTCAAACTGTCCCTAATTATCTTCACCTTTTCTTCGGTTTCCCGGATCAAGTCGACTCTGTGTATTCTTTTCTCACTTAACTCTATCCAATACAATGGGGTTCTACATTTATAGCCATATAGAGCCTCAGACGATGCCATTCTAATACTAGACTGATAATTATTATTGTAAGCAAATTCAATCAAAGGCAAGTATTTTCCCTAATTACCTCCAAACTCAAGTATACAACACAGAAGCATGTCTTTTAAAATCTATATCACACGTTCAGATTGTCCATTTATTTGAGGATGGAATGCAATACTAAAATGTAAACGAGTGCCCAAAGCTTCATGCAGCTTACTCCAAAATTGAGATTAAACAGAGCATCTCTATTTAAAATAATGGAGACAGGCACTCCATGCAATCTGACAATCTCAGAGACATATAATTCAACCAATCTATCCAATGAAAAATCCATGTGTACCGGGATAAAGTGTGTCGACTTCATTAAACGACTGACAACTACCCAGACAACATCTTTCTTTTTCAGTGATAAAGGTAATCACGTTACAAAATCCATGGTAACTCTTTCCCATTTCCATTCTGGTATTGTAATTGGCTGCAATAATCCCGAAGGTACTTGGTGTTCAACTTCAATTGTTGACATATCAAACACTTCGATACAAATTCATAAATATCTCGTTTCATTCCTGTCCACCAATACATCTTTTTCAAATCATTATAAATTTTATTACTACCAAGATGTATAAACATGTTACCATTATGAGCTTCATTCAAAATCTTCTATATCAGTTTTGAACTTTTCAGTACACATACTCTGTCTCTGAATAATAAACAACCATTGGTCCCAATCTGAAATTCTGAGTCAGGAGTTGATTCACTTTGTATACGTTTCACTTGCAACTTACCATCAGTTTTCTAAGCTTTAGAGATCTATTGCATAAATGTCAATCTAACGTTTATCTCAGCTATGAGTGAACCATCATCAGATAAAGACAACTGGGTGTTCAATGCCCGTAAGGCAAACAAGGATTTTTGGCTCAAGGCATCTACCACTATATTAGCTTTCCCCGGATGGTAATCAATAACGAGATCATAATCTTTCAATAATTCCAACCATCTATGTTGTCTCAAATTTAGTTCTTTCTGTGTCATTAAATACTTTAGACTTTTGTGATCCATAAAGATGTGACATTTTTCCCCAAAAAGATAATGCCACCATATTTTCAAAGCAAAAACAATAACTGCTAATTCAAGATCATGTACCGGGTAATTTCTTTCATGCGGTTTTACCTGCCTAGATGCATATGCCACTACTTTACCAGCTTGCATCAATGCACATCCTAAACCATTCAATGAGGCATCCCTATAAATTGTAAATTCCTTACCCGATTCAAGTTGGACTAATACGGGCGCTTCTGTGAATAAAGCTTTCAATCTGTCAAAACTCTGTTGGCATTTATTAGTCCACTCAAATTTCACTTCTTTTTGTAACAATCGAGTCATCAGAGAAGCTATCATTGAGAACCCTTTAACAAATCTCCGATAGTATCCTGCTAGTCCCAAAAAGCTTCTGACTTCTGAAACATTCTTCGGTGGCTTCCAGCTTACGATAGTTGAAATTTTGTTCGGGTCTACCTAAATACCCTCCATAGATGCAACATATCCAAGGAAACTAACTTCCCGTTGCCAGAATTCACATTTACGGAATTTAGCATACAACTGTTTCTCACACAGAGCTTGTAAAACAATTCTCAGATGTTCAGCATGCTCATTCACATCTCAAGAGTAAACCAAAATATCATCAATAAAAATAACCATGAACTTATCCAGGCATGGTCTGAAAATTTTGTTCATTAAATCCATAAATACTGCCGGGGCATTTGTTAATCCGAATGGCATAACTAAAAACTCATAATGCCCATATCTGGTTCTGAAAGTTGTCTTCAGCACATCTGAATCTTTTACTCGCAGTTGATAATAACCAGATCGTAAATCAACTTTCAAAAATACAGTGGCACCTCTTAATTGATCAAACAAGTAATCTATAAGAGGCAACATATATTTATTTTTTTCTATGACTTTATTAAGCTGTCTGTAATCGATGCATAATCTTAATGATCCATCTTTCTTCCTTACAAACAATACCAGTGTACCCTATAGTGAAATGCTAGGTCGGGCAAATCCTCTATCAGTCAACTCTTACAACTGTACCTTCAGCTCTTTCAATTCTGTAGGAGCCATTCTATAAGGGACTATAGATATCGGCGTCATCCCTGGAACAAGGTCTATGGAAAATTCCACCTCTCTAGCTGGAGGTAAACCAAGTAGTTCTTTTGGAAATAACTCAGGAAACTCACAAACAATCAGCACTGACTGGATTTTCAACTTTGACACTTTGGTGACCAGTACAATAGCAAGGTAAGCCTCATACCCTTTTTAATATATCTTCGTGGTAATATCGCTAAAATCATGTTGGACAGTCCATCCAGTTTCTCAGATTCAACCAGGAGCAACTCACCATCCTAACACTTACAATTTACCACTGCATCATGTTGGGTTAACCAATCCATTCCCAATATTACATCAAATTCATTAAAGGGTAATAACATCAAATTAGCCAGAAAACAATTGCATGCATGTACAATTATCTCTTATGTGATGTGGTTTATAAATGCTTGAGAAATGGTTGAATGTGGTTTAATGGGTTTGTTATTGAATGGTTAAGGTTGGCCCATTGGTATGCTAGGAAAACTAAGTAAAATTATGCATGTTATTGGTAGCCATATTGAAACTTGTAGAATGTGAGTTGGTATGATTTGGTTTGACAAATTATGGCTTTGTAAATGTGTTGAGTATGGATAATAAAATGAAATGATTAGGCCTTGTTTTATGGATGTTTGGTTGCCTAAGCATATCATGATTTGTGCCATTGAACTTGTGTGTGTAGGGGTAAATAAGGGTGACAAATGGCTTGGTAAATAGCCTTTACGTTGTCCACACGGGTAGACACACTACGGGCATGTGTTTAGGCCGTGTGTGACACACGGCCTATCCTATGGGCATGTGTTCCGGTCGTGTGTCCCCTGCACTTAAATTTTGAGAAATAGAATGCTCAAAATTGAGCACAATGGCAGAGACACAGGTGTGTGTTTCAGCTGTGTGAGGGACACGACCACAGGCACGGGCGTGTGTCCTGGGCGTGTGAAGCCTGCACCTATTTTATGAAAATTAAATTTACCACACGACCTAGGACATGGGCGTATGACTTGGCTTTGTGATCTCAATTTGTTCATGCATTGCAAAATAGAGAGTTACATGGGTTAGGGACATGGGCGTGTATGACCACATGGCCTGACCACACAGGCGTGTCCTAAATCATACGGGCGTGTGACCCCTGTTTATAACAAAAATTTTTTAAGTTTTGTAAAAATTTCCTGAGTTATTGATTTAGACCCAAACCACTTCCAAAGCATGTTTTGGGCCTCGTAGGCTCATATTAGGGACTTTATGATTAAATACAAATGGTTTTAATTTAGATGAAAATTTATGACTTGGAACTGTATGTTTGCTTTGATGTGAGTTCGATAATGCCTCGTATCCTGTTTCGGCATTAAATACAGATAAGGGGTGTTACATGCAGGATGAAGAAGAGAAGAGAAAGGAGAAATAAAATGAAGGAAGTGAAATATTGCCATGGAAAAATGTTGGTTAGATTGTCAACAAGAATGTCATGGCAATTCCAAAAAGATGACACAACACTTAGTCCATGTTACTCTTAGCTAGCTATACTTGTACCGGATAAACCACCTTGAAAAAGAGGTAGTAAAAGGTGTGTACTGAGAGGGAGGGACCTACCCTATAGAGGAGGAAAGAGTAAAGAAAAGAGTGGACGAGGATTTCGGGGAGAGAGGAATTGGAGAACAGTTTTTCTCTGCATCAAATTCTTGTGGAAAATTTCAAAGAAAAGAGAGGAGAAGGTAGAAACTTACAAAGCAAAAATTAAAGACGCAAGGAAGGGGAAAAGAAATCGACCCTAGGTTTTGCTTCAAATTTTAGTATTAAAGTGAAAGCTAGAGTAGCGAGAGATTCCTGCAGTTCTGCCTTTATTTTTTGATTTGGACTTTGCAATTGATACACTTGAATGATGTTGTTGAATGGTTTTATTTTGGATATGAATGTCCAATCTATGGGCTAAATCTCATTAGGTTAGAATTATTTGGGTGAATTTTTACTATATTTAATGCCCATTGTTTGATTTTGAGTAGATTACTGTTTCATTCGGTTTGTGATTATTTTACATGCATGAATGCAAGCTTTGGACATAGATGATTGTATGGTATGTTATTAGATCTGATTTAATTGTGGCTCTCGAAAGAAGCAAACTACAGTAGTGAATCCCTGAGCAGTAGAATGATCAAGAATTTTCCATTGCATTATTATGATATAAAAATAAAACCTAAGTAATGCTAACCTTTATCATTCAGCAGTACTAATCCTCCCCACTTATTCTTCGATAATTGCCACAATATTTCAATTGCCCTAGTATTTTTTCATTCATTATTGATTTTATTAATCCATCTCTCTTCATCAATTTGTCATCTATTTCTTTTGCACAATTTAATTAGTCAAATTCATAGTATGTGACAGCCCTAAAGTGACCCTAGTCGGGAAGCGAATTCGGGACCGCTAAACCGAGTCACCAAATTATTTGAACATGATATTTATTGTCTAAAATATGTGATTATGAATGTGTGAAAGTTTTAGGCTTCGATTTAGTAAATTGCATGCGAATTTAGTCAAAAGGACTTATGTGAGAAAATTTAGAAATGTGCTAGGCAAATGTAAAGTGGCCTAATAATGCATGTTGTAGAAATGGTGGGTTTGCATGTCAAATTGCCCAATATTTGAGCTAATGGCCGGCCATGCTATGAGTGGAAACATGTCACAAACATGTTATGTAGTGATGTATGTTAGGAACAATAAAGTAATGAGTATGGGTAATAAAGAAATGGAAAAGAAAAAAATGTGTGTGTGGTTGCCCCCATTGCCGTGAATAGGAGAAAGAAAAGAAAAAAATGTGTCCATCCTTTTTCATTCTTCTTGACCGAAAATTCAAAAGAAAGAAGGAGGAAATGTTTAAGAGATTCGCCATGCTTGTAGCTAGGTGAAGGTAAGCTTGATGTGGTGCCATGAGATTCATGCATGTTTTTTTGTTAGCTTGAGTTCTAACTAGCCCATGGTTCAAATCTTTACTATGTCATGGAGATGATATTCGCTAAGGTGGATTTGTGTTGATGTTAATTGCATGCTAAAAGTGAAGCTTGTAATGATGCATGTGATGGTGGATTGATGACTCTTGAATCTCCTTTTAGCATCCTTGAGTGAGACATTAAGTTCTTTGTTTAACCATGACCAAAATCGAAATGATATGGTGTTGTGATGCATTCGCCATGGTAGGAAATAGAAGAGAAATAAGGTTGTTGTTAGATGAAGTAGAGTCTAACAAATGAGCTCGTATGTGCATTAGTTGCTAGATGGAGAAGAATCGGCTAGCAAGTTGTGTGTTAAGGCCGAATATAATTTTGTATATTATGGGCAATGCATGTGTTGAATTAATGTAAAGGGAGAGGATGCTTTAATAGTGTATATATGTGTATTAGCCAAGTTTTGAATTGAAACAAATGGTGTTTAGTCAATACAAGTGACCATACTTGTAGAATGTATTAAGTGTTGCAATTGGCCTTAGCATAGATGTGTATGTTCGGCCACATGAATGGGTACATGAGTTGATAAGTATGTTGGGCCATAGGTAGCCTATTGATGGCTTTAGCTTGACTTAGAAAATTCGGCTAAGGGGAAATATTAGCTAGTATGTTGAATTCGATTCGTGATTTCGTACATATGTGACTCTAATGTCTAATGTATATATGGGCTAAGTACCTTGAGCTTCTCTTTTGATGTTTGAATGAATTGTATTAAATTGCTTGATGTGATTAAAATGCGTATGATCATTGTGTATTTGAGCTAAAAGGTGGTTATATGACCTATCAAACTCCTTGTCATATTCGCCATAAGCTAGCAAAATGAGACTTTAATAAGTTAAATTTGTTGAATTAGCTCAAGACCTTAGAGGACCACAGTTGGATAAGGGAAAGGAAAAAGTGATCGAATAGCCGTTGAAGCCGTTCGACAACATCCGAGGTAAGTTTTCGAGTAATGCAACTTAGATTATGATTTGATTAGATCATGTTTTAAGCAAATCAAGATCATGCTCTTTGTGTGTGGCTATTGAGCCGAAATTGCAAGTGTGATAAGTGCCTTGTGTTTGAGTTTTGCTAATGAAAATGAAATACGAATGTGTCATGATTTATTGATAAATGTGCATGGTTATTCGAATGATGTCCTGCTCATCCCAAGGCTTTGTGCTAAGTGACTATATCTCGGACTAAGATCCCAAGGCATTCGTGCGAAGTTACTAAATCCGGACTAAGATCTCAAGGCATTTGTGCGAGTTACTAAATCCGGGTTAAGTCCCAAGGCATTTGTGCTAGTTACTATAACCGGCTATGTCCCAAGGCATTTGAACGAGTAGCTATATCCGTTAAACTCAAGGTACATGATTCGGAAATGAATGATCTTGCTGTAAAATTTCAGTTAATACGCTTGTGAAATCCCAACAATAAGGTATGTTTCATATGTGCTTTGAATTAGTTGAGCCCTTACAAATAAGTATTCGCTCGCTTGATAAATGAGCTACCGCCTTTGGCTAAGTTGATCTTTGTGTATGAATATTAGGGTTGGTAATGTGAAGTAAGTCGATATTGAGAATTTGTGCATATGAAATTATCTGCTTAGCTACATGAATGCTATACTTTGGTTGTGTCTAAATTCATGACTCAAACTTACCAAGCATTAAATGCTTACTCCGCTTTCTTTGATTCTCTGCTTTATAGATTTTGGTTCTTCACTATCGACTGGATTTTGAAGTCGAAGTCGCCACACCATCAAAGCTCCTTTCGGTATATTTTTGGTTGGACTTTGAAATGGCATGTATAGGACTACCCTTTTGTTGTAGGTCATGTACCTTTCGGTTTTGTGTAAATTTGGATAGCCATACGAAAATGGCTTAAGTATACTTTGGGCATGGTATTATAATCATTGTATGTTGTTCATTAAGAGGTATGGAAATGTTTGGAAACGATTAGCCATTGGGATGGTTAATCATGATCATATTTTGTGCTATTTATGTTAAAGGGCTAGTTGAATCATGGAAACTATGAAATAGGTAAAGCCTACCTTAAAGACAGATGCTGACAGCTGCAGTGACATGGATGTGAAAAATAACTAAAAAAAGTAGGAATGGAATTAAATAGTGAATAAATTATGTAAACGAAACTCGACGAGTCTATTTTCATAGGAAATTAACGAAACGATCATATGCACAGTATGTTAAGAGATATTTAAGTTTTCGTGAGACAGGGCCAGAACGGCTTCTGGAGTCCCTGTTCCACCTTTGGAAATTCATTATAAATTTACCAGAGATAATTAGAAGTCATGCTATATATGTACAGATTCCTTTTTGAGTCTAGTTTCTGTAGAAAGAAACGACATCAGTATTGAAGCCCTGTACAGGGAGATATCCAAGTCGCAATGCATAAAGGTCAGTATAGTCAATCCCTGTAACATGGGGGACTTTAACTAATAAACTGTACTAATTGGCCCAATGAAAAATTCTAGAAAAAAATTTGTGGATGCATATATGAGTCTAGTTTCATGAAAAAATCACGAAACTGATTTTCAAGTTGTGGAACTCAAGATATGATTTTAAGGTGACAGTGACACGCTTAGTCTCACTGTCTGGAAATTTTAAAATGAACTGTGCAAGTAAGTGGATTAAGCCCGTTAACCTCGTGTCCGACTCCCATGACGGTCTCTGCACGGGTGTTACAGTTTTATTGGTATCGAGCCACGGTTTAGTCGATTCTAGGACTACCGTAATGCGTTTGGGTCTAGCTATACATGCCATTTTATGTGATTATTTGATAGTGTGGTGATTTACATTTGCAAATGTGTTTATTTATAGTAATGGATCCCGATCCCGACTGCGGTGTAGTGATGATCTTGAGAGTGTAGCGCTGCTCTCGACAGGGACAACGGCGGACTCTCAACCTAATGCTAGTAATCCGAATGATGAAGCTAGACAAGCTTATAGCGTGATGAATGATTGGTTCAACCAATACATTCGAACTAATACTACTGCTCCACAACCTCCATTCCGACAAACACAACCCCGGACCTACAATACCTCCGAGAATCGACCAAATAAGGTCAAATAAACCCCAGTTGATGTAATCCAAAACACGGGCTATTGAATTTAAGGCTACGGATAGCGATGATGCCGAGCAACCTGAATTTTGGTTGGACAACACTATCCGGGTACTCGATGAGCTATCCTGCACACCCGATGAGTGCCTAAAGTGTACTATCTCCTTGCTACGTGATTCTGCCTACTATTGGTGGAACACGTTGACTTCTATCGTGCCCAGAGAGCAAGTAACTTGGGAGTTCTTCCAAACCGAAGTTTGAAAGAAGTATATCATCGAGATTCATTGACCAAAACGGAAGGAATTTCTTGAACTCAAACAAGGTTCCATGTCGGTTGCCATCGACTATGAACGAAAATTTGTGAGGCTTAGCCGACGCACGAGAATGCATTTTCTCAGAAGCCGTAATGTGTAAACGTTTCGAGGATGGACTAAATGATGATATAAAGATGTATGTTAGCATCTTGGAAATCCGAGAATTTGTGGTACTTGTTGAGTGAGCTTGCAAGGCCGAGGAGCTCAAGATGGAGAAAAGAAAAGTCGAGGTGGGAGCAAGGGAGTTTCAGAAGAGGTCTTCGGGAAGCCCTTCCCACATCATCGAAGAAATTTAGAGATGGCTTGGGCGGTCTAGGATACTTCGGGCATTTCTAGACGAGATCGCGATCGACCCCTGTGAGCACACGAGTCACTTGATCGCCAAAGTGTTGGAAATGACCGTCGAGACAAAGCGGAATGCCAGATTGTGGTAAATGGCATTCGGGAGTTGTAGGTTCCATGACCGCCCTATTACAAGTGCGGGTCACCGACCACTTTATCAAAGATTGCCCGAGATTGTCCGAGCAGAATGTAAATCGAGTGGGAAACCGGGTGCTACCACCGCTCGGGTAGACCATCTAGGAATACGGCAATGCTAGCGGCGGTCGAGAGGATCTAGAGATGATACCACCAGATCCGAGGCTCGTGCTCTGCTAGGGCTTATGCCATACGCGACGCCGAGGATGCTTCCTCGCCGGATGTTATTACCGTACTTTTACTCTCTTTGATACTAATGTGATTGCTTTGATTGACCCCGGTTCTACTCATTCTTATATATGTGAAACCTTAGCATCCAAAGAAGACTTTACCTATTGAGTCTCATCGAGTTCGTAATTCGGGTGTCAAATCCCTTGGGTTATTACGTGCTTGTCAACAAAGTGTGTAAGAAATGTCCCCTAGTACTTCGAGGTTCCTGTTTTCCGGCGGACTTGATGCTGTTGCCGTTTGACGAATTTGATGTTATCCTCGGTTTAGATTAGTTGACCATGCATGATGTGGTTGTGAATTGCAAAAGCAAGACTATTGATTTGAGATGCGTAAATAACGAGATAATCCGAGTTGAGTCTACAGACTTAAAGGGGTTGCCAGCTGTAATATCAGCAATGTTGGCCTAGAAATATGTAAGAAAGGGGTGCGAAGCATACCTTGCGTATGTACTTGATGACAAGGAATTGGAAAAGAAACCCGAATCTGTGCCGGTGGTTTATGAATACCAGATGTTTTTCTGAAGAATTCCGGGTTTACCAATTGCTCGGGAAGTAGAGTTTGGTATTGAGCTTGTACCGGACTACGCCAATTTCGATAGCTCAGATCGTATGGCACCAACCGAGTTAAAAGAATTGAAAGCTCGATTGCAAGAGTTGACGGATAGAGGTTTCGCCGACCAAGTTTATCACCTTGGGGTGCACCAAGATTGTTTGTGAAAAGAAGGACGGAACCATGAGGATGTGCATTGACTATCGTCGGTGAATAAAGTGATGATAAAGAATAAATATCCGTTATCACAGATTGATGATTTGTTTGACCAACTAAAGGCGACCTCGGTGTTTTCAAAGATAGATTTGAGATCGGGTATTACCGGTTGCCAATTCGAGATTCGGATATACCCAAACCGCTTTCGTAACGAGATACTGGCTACTACGAGTTCTTAGTAATGCCGTTTGGCTCACTAATGCCCTCGCGGTATTTATGGATGTGATGAATCGGATCTTCGATAGTATTTGGACCAGTTCAGTAGTTGTGTTCATTGACGACATCTTGGTCTATTCAAGAGACGAGACCGAACATCTTGAGCACCGAGATTAGTGTAGCAAATTTTACGGGATAAGCGGTTATATGCTAAGTTCGAGAAGTGTGAGTTCGGTTAGAGAGGTTAGCTTCTTGGGTCACGTGGTATCCGTGATCGGTATTCGAGTTGACCCGAGCAAAATTTCAGCCATACTTAACCGGAAGCCTCGAGAAATATTACCGAGGTTTGGAGCTTTTGGGACTTGCGGTTACATTACCGACGGTTTGTAAAAGGTTTCTCGATGATAGCCACGCCCATGACGGCTACTTCAAAAGATGTTAAGTTCGAATGGACGGAAAATGTTAGAAAAGTTTTGATCAACTGAAAACTTATTTGACGGAAGCTCAATTTTAGTGCAAATTAATCGGGCAAAGAGTTTGTCATCTATAGTGACGCCTCCCTACTTGGGTTAGGTTGCGATTGATGCAAGAAGGTCGAGTTGTGGCCTATGCGTCGAGACAATTAAAGCCACATGAGAAAAATTATCCGACCCATGATCTCGAATTAGCTGCCATCGTATTCGCCTTGAAAATATGGCGACATTACTTATTTGGTGAGAAGTGCCATGTATTTTCGGATCACAAAAGTCTCAAATATTTGATGACTCAAAGAGACTTGAATCTGCGACAAAGGCATTAGCTTGAGTTGTTGAAAGATTATGAGCTGGTCATTGATTATCACCCGGGAAAGGCTAATGTGGTTGCGGACGCCTTAAGCCAGAAATCACTGTTTGCTTTACGAGTAATGAATGTACACTTGTCTGTTCTACCCGACAATGTGTTAGTGGCCGAATTAAAGGCCAAACCATTATTGATTCATCAAATTCGTGAAGCTTAGAAAGTCGACGATGAGTTGGTTGCAAAACGGGCTGAATGTGTTCCGAATGTGGAATCGGAGTTTCAAATTGATGATGATGATTGTTTGAGGTACAGAAATCGGTTGTGTGTTCCAAGAAATTCAGAACTCATTTCGATGATTCTGAACGAAGCTCATTGTAGCTGAATGTCAATTCACTCGGGGAGTA
Organism: Gossypium arboreum; assembly: GCF_025698485.1. Taxonomy (NCBI): domain Eukaryota; kingdom Viridiplantae; phylum Streptophyta; class Magnoliopsida; order Malvales; family Malvaceae; genus Gossypium; species Gossypium arboreum. The sequence goes on from NC_069082.1 coordinate 36,407,097, forward strand.
CGAAAATGTACCACGACCTAAGACGTCAGTTTTGGTGGCATGGTATGAAACGAGACATTTCCGATTTTGTTTTGAAGTGTTTAATATGTCAGCAAGTGAAGGCGGAACATTAAGTGCCAACGGGTTTACTCCAACGGATCATGATACCTGAATGGAAATGGGATCGAGTAACGATGGATTTTGTATCTGGGTTGCCAGTGTCGGCAAGTAAGAAAGATGCGATTTGGGTCGTTGTTGATAGATTGACTAAGTCGCCTTACTTTATCCCCGTACGCACGGATTTTTCAATGGATAAATTAGCTGAATTGTATGTTTCTCAGATTGTGAGATTACACGGGGTACCTATTTCTATCGTGTCGGATAGAGATCCGAGATTCACCTCACGATTTTGGAAGAAATTGCAAGAAGCTTTGGGTACCAAGCTGCATTTTAGCACCGCTTTTCATCCACAAACAGATGGTCAATCCAAGCGGATAATTCAGATACTTGAGGATATGTTCAGATGTTGCATCCTCGAGTTTAGTGGTTCATGGGAACGGTATTTACCTTTGATTGAATTCGCCACAACAATAGTTTTCAGTCAAGTATTAAGATGGCACCTTACGAGGCTTTGTACGGTCGAAAATGCCGTACGCCATTGTTTTGGACCGAGCTCGGTGAAAGTAAAATTTTCGGAGTGGATTTGATTAAAGATGCTGAGCAGAAAGTAAAGGTAATCCGTGAAAGTCTAAAGGCAGCCACAGATCGTCAGAAATCGTATGCGGATTTGAAACGAAAAGACATTGAATATCAGGTGGGAGATAAAGTGTTTCTTAAAGTTTCGCCTTGGAAAAAGATACTCAGATTTGGCCGTAAGGGCAAGTTGAGCCCGAGATTCATTGGGCCGTACGAAATCTCCGAACGAGTTGGTCCAGTTGCGTATATGTGACAGCCCAAAATTGACCCTAGTCGGAATGTGGTCTCGGGACCACAAAACCGAGGCATAAAAATAATTTAAAATTTATTTTGATGCCTATAATATGTGTATGCTCATGTGTGACATTTTTGATGTTTCGATTTAGAGTTATAAAGGTAAATTTCACTAGAAAGGACCTAGTAGTAAACTTTGAAAGTATGATGGGGAGATGTGTGATGACTAATTGATCATGCATGCAAAAATAAAGGATTTGCAAGTCAAATTTCCCCAAAGGAAGCTTAGTGGCGGCCATGACATGGTTTATGGGCAAAGAAAACATGTTGAAACATGTTTTGTTAATGCATGATGTATTAAATGATAAAAAATTAATGATGTTGGATGAGAAACAAAAAATCAAAAAATTGCTCATCCTTCCCCCCATCGCAGTGTAACTAAGAAAGAAAAACAAAAAGTTTGTTCATCTTTTTCCCCCTTCCTTTGGCGAAAATTCTAAGAGGAAGAAGAGATTTTTGCTTCATTTTCTTTGTTTAGAAGAGATCTAGAAGGAGATTTGGCTAAACTTGCATCAAGGTTAAGGTATGTATGAGGTTGTGTCGTGAGATTCATGCATGTTTTAGTTGCTAACTTGATGTTCATGTTAGCCATGGTTCAAATCCTTGTTATGCCATGGAAATGGTATTTGGCCAAAGTTGATATTGTATTAAAGCCATTGCATGCTAAAAGTGAAGCTTGTTGATGATGCATGTAATGATGGATTGACTACTCTTGAAATTTCTTTTTAGTATTCTTGAGTGGGGCATTGAGTCCTTTGTTTAACCATGACCAAAAATTGAAAGGGTGTGATGTGTGATGTATTCGCCATGGTAGGCACATGAGCATGGTTTATGCTTCTTGCATGATAGTTAAAATTTATGTTTTGAAGGGTTATGAACACCTTGAATTTCGACCTTGCACCTATATGTGTATATATGTTTGCACATGATGATTTGGTTATGAAATAAGTGATAAATATGTTTGTTTAAAGAAGAAATTGTTGAAGAATGTTCGAGAAACTTGCATGTACATTCGCCTAGTACATATATGGTGTGAAAAACCTTGAAATTTATTGTTGATTGGTGCAAGTATGACTAAGTATAATCGGCCATATGAGTGCTTGATGCTATGTTAAAATTTTTGAGCTCAAGTATGTGAATGTAAGTGTAAAGGCCTTATAAGGGCTAAGTACCTTGGATTCCCTTTGATATTCAAACGACTAAAACGATTTATTTGTTAACATAAAGCTCAAGAGCTTAGAGGGCCACGATTGGATAAAGGGAAGGAAAAAGTGACCGAATAGCCGTTGAAGTTGTTCGACAACATCCGAAGTAAGTCTTCAAGAAATGACCCTACTCGAATTATGTGAAATGAAATATGGATGTGTAATGATTATTGATATATGTGTGTATGAGTATTTGAATGATACCGGGCTAAGTCCCAAGGCGATTATGCTAGTGATATGTTTGAGCCTTAGTAACGAAAATGAAACATGGATGTGTAATGATTATTGATGTATGTGTGCATGAGCAATTGAATGATATCCGGCTAAGTCCCAAGACATTTATGCTAGTAATTATATCCGGTTAAGACCAAGGCAATTGTGCTAGTGACTACATCCGGCTAAGACCAAGGCATTCGTGCAAGTTGTTAAATCCGGGCTAATACCAAGGCATTTGTGCAAGTCGTTGTATCCGGGCTAAGACCAAGGCATTCGTGCATGTGGTTATATCCGGTTGTATTCAAGAAGCTTGGGCTGAAGGTGAGCGTTGGTTGCTGTAATAAATTTAATTAGTACGCTCGAAAAGCCCAAAGGATAAGGTATGTTTACATGTGCATTGAAAAGTCGATATGTTTGAGTAACATTCGCTCAATCGACTAACGAATTTTCAGCTATTGAATTGGTTGATATCTTGTGAAAGTATATAATGATGAAGTGTGAAGTAAGTATGATTATGTGAATGTGTATTAATGAAATGATTCATTTGGCTATGTGAATGTAATGCTTTAGTTAAAGCCGATTTCATTGCTTGAGACTTACTAAGCATAAAAATGCTTACTCCGTTGCTTTGGCTCTCTGTTTTATAGATTTTGCTCGTTAGCGATCGGATACGGGATCATTGAAGTCGAAGTCATCCACACTATCAAAGCCCCCATTTTGGTATAATTTTGGTTGAACTTTGGAATGGCATGTATACGACTACCCCTTGTTGGTTCAAATATGTTGTGATGTACATGTGTACGGCCATGCGAAAATGGCTCGTAAAAGTGAAGTACGAACTTAGACCATTTGTGATTTGTATATATATATGGTTTCATGATGTGATTATGGATTGGAAATGGGAGTGTTGGTCACATGATCAGCCATTGGAATGGCAAAAATGATCATAGGTGAACCTATGTGTGGCAAGACTAGTTGGTTCATGGAGACTACAAAATAGGTAAGACCTACCTTAAAAACAGATGCTGCCAGCTGCAGTGACGTGAATGTGAAAAATCACCAAAATTTGTAGGGATGGTATTAAATAGTGAAAGAATTATTTAATCAAACCTTGATGAATCTACTTTCATATGAAAGTAACGAAATGATCATATGAACAGTATACCGAGAGATATTGAAGTTCTCGTGAGACAGGGCCAGAACAGTTTCTGGGTCCCCTGTCGCGACTTTGAAAATTTACTATGAATTATCCAGAATGAATTAGGAGTCATGCCATATATTTGCAGATTCCTTTTTGAGTCTAGTTTCATTAGAAACAAATGGTACCAGTATTAAAGCCCTGTACAGGGAGATATTCAAGTTGTAACGCGCGAAGGTCAGTGTAGTCGACCTCTGTAACATGGGTGACTTTAACTAATAAACTGTACCAATTGGCCTGACAAAAAATTCTAGAAATAAATCCATGGAAGGATATATGAGTCTAAAGTCAGGGAAAATTTACGGAATCAGTTTCCGAGTTTTGAAACTCGAGATATGATTTTTAAGGCGACAGTGACGCAGTTTTCTAACCTGTCTGGAAATGCCAAATTGGTCGGTACTTTAAGAGGACTTGGCTCGTTAACCCCTCGTGTCCGACACCGGCGATGGTCTCGGGTTTGGGGTGTTACAGTATAGATTGATTTTGCCCCCTGAACTTGAAAAGATTCACGACGTCTTTCATGTTTCGATGCTTCGACGTTTTAGATCCGATCCGTCACATGTAATTAATCCATCAGAAGTTGAAATTCAATCTGACTTGAGTTATGAAGAGGAACCGATTCGTATCCTAGCTCGTGAAGTGAAAGAGTTGCAAAACAAAAGGGTTCCGTTGGTAAAAGTGTTATGGCTCAAACACGGAATCGAAGAAGCTACTTAGGAAACCGAGAACTCTATGAAAGAACGATACCCAAACCTGTTTACCGGTAAGATTTTCGGGGACGAAAATGTCTTAAGTGGGGGAGAGTTGTGACAGCCCTAAAGTGACCCTAGTCGGGAAGCGGATTCGGGACCGCTAAACCGAGTCACCAAATTATTTGAACATGATATTTATTGTCTAAAATATGTCATTATGAATGTGTGAAAGTTTTAGGCTTCGATTTAGTAAATTGCATGCGAATTTAGTCAAAAGGACTTATGTGAGAAAATATAGAAATGTGCTAGGCAAATGTAAAGTGGCCTAATAATGCATGTTGTAGAAATGGTGGGTTTGCATGTCAAATTGCCCAATATTTGAGCTAATGGTCGGCCATGCTATGAGTGGAAACATGTCACAAACATGTTATGTAGTGATGTATGTTAGGAACAATAAAGTAATGAGTATGGGTAATAAAGAAATGGAAAAAGAAAAAAAAATGTGTGTGTGGTTGCCCCCCCCTCCATTGCCGTGAATAGAAGAAAGAAAAAGAAAAAAAATTGTGTCCATCCTTTTTTCATTCTTCTTGACCGAAAATTCAAAGGAAAGAAGGGAGGAAATGTTGAAGAGATTCGGCCATGCTTGTAGCTAGGTGAAGGTAAGCTTGATGTGGTGCCATGAGATTCATGCATGTTTTTTTTTGTTAGCTTGAGTTCTAACTAGCCGATGGTTCAAATCTTTACTATGTCATGGAGATGATATTCGGCTAAGGTGGATTTGTGTTGATGTTAATTGCATGCTAAAAGTGAAGCTTGTAATGATGCATGTGATGGTGGATTGATGACTCTTGAATCTCCTTTTTAGCATCCTTGAGTGAGACATTAAGTTCTTTGTTTAACCATGACCAAAATCGAAATGATATGGTGTTGTGATGCATTCGGCCATGGTAGGAAATAGAAGAGAAATAAGGTTGTTGTTAGATGAAGTAGAGTCTAACAAATGAGCTCGTATGTGCATTAGTTGCTAGATGGAGAAGAATCGGCTAGCAAGTTGTGTGCTAAGGCCGAATATAATTTTGTATATTATGGGTAATGCATGTGTTGAATTAATGTAAAGGGAGAGGATGCTTTAATAGTGTATATATGTGTATTAGCCAAGTTTTGAATTGAAACAAATGGTGTTTAGTCAATACAAGTGACCATACTTGTAGAATGTATTAAGTGTTGCAATCGGCCTTAGCATAGATGTGTATGTTCGGCCACATGAATGGGTACATGAGTTGATGGGTATGTCGGGCCATAGGTAGCCTATTGATGGCTTTAGCTTGACTTAGAAAATTCGGCTAAGGGGAAATATTAGCTAGTATGTTGAATTCAATTCGTGATTTCGTACATATGTGACTCTAATGTCTAATGTATATATGGGCTAAGTACCTTGAGCTTCTCTTTTGATGTTCGAATGAATTGTATTAAATTGCTTGATGTGATTAAAAATGCGTATGATCATTGTGTATTTGAGCTAAAAGGTGGCCATATGACCTATCAAACTCCTTGTCATATTCGGCCATAAGCTAGCAAAATGAGACTTTAATAAGTTAAATTTGTTGAATTAGCTCAAGAGCTTAGAGGACCACAGTTGGATAAGGGAAAGGAAAAAGTGATCGAATAGCCGTTGAAGCCATTCGACAACATCCGAGGTAAGTTTTCGAGTAATGGAACTTAGATTATGATTTGATTAGATCATGTTTTAAGCAAATCAAGATCATGCTCTTTGTGTGTGGCTATTGAGCCGAAATTGCAAGTGTGATAAGTGCCTTGTGTTTGAGTTTTGCTAATGAAAATGAAATACGAATGTGTCATGATTTATTGATAAATGTGCATGGTTATTCGAATGATGTCCGGCTCATCCGAAGGCTTTGTGCTAAGTGACTATATCCGGACTAAGATCCGAAGGCATTCGTGCGAGTTACTAAATCCGGACTAAGATTCGAAGGCATTTGTGCGAGTTACTAAATCCGGGTTAAGTCCCGAAGGCATTAACCGGGCTATGTCCCGAAGGCATTTGAACGAGTAGCTATATCCGGTTAAACTCCGAAGGTACGTGATTCGGAAATGAATGATCTTGCTGTAAAAATTTGAGTTAATACGCTTGTGAAATCCCAACAATAAGGTATGTTTCATATGTGCTTTGAATTAGTTGAGCCCTTACAAATAAGTATTCGCTCAGTTGATAAATGAGCTACCGGCCTTTGGCTAAGTTGATCTTTGTGTATGAATATAAGGGTTGGTAATGTGAAGTAAGTCTGATATTGAGAATTTGTGCATATGAAATTATCTGTTTAGCTACATGAATGCTATACTTTGGTTGTGTCTAAATTCATGACTCAAACTTACTAAGCATTAAATGCTTACTCCGTTTCTTTGATTCTCTGTTTTATAGATTTTGGTTCTTCAGCTATCGGACTGGATTTTGAAGTCAAGTCGCCCACACTATCAAAGCTCCTTTCGTATATTTTTGGTTGGACTTTGAAATGGCATGTATAGGACTACCCTTTTGTTGTAGGTCATGTACCTTTCGGTTTGTGTAAATTTGGATAGCCATGCGAAAATGGCTTAAGTATACTTTGGGCATGGTATTATAATCATTGTATGTTGTTCATTAAGAGGTATGGAAATGTTTGGAAACGATTAGCCATTGGGATGGTTAATCATGATCATATTTTGTGCTATTTATGTTAAAGGGCTAGTTGAATCATGGAAACTATGAAATAGGTAAAGCCTACCTTAAAGACAGATGCTGACAGCTGCAGTGACATGGATGTGAAAAATCACTAAAAATAGTAGGAATGGAATTAAATAGTGAATAAATTATGTAAACGAAACTTGATGAGTCTATTTTCATAGGAAATTAACGAAACGATCATATGCACAGTATGTTAAGAGATATTTAAGTTTTCGTGAGACAAGGCCGGAACGGCTTCTGGAGTCCCTGTTCCGACTTTGGAAATTCATTATAAATTGACCAGAGATAATTAGAAGTCATTCCATATATGTACAGATTCCTTTTTGAGTCTAGTTTCTGTAGAAACAAACAGCATCAGTATTGAAGCCCTGTACAGGGAGATATCCAAGTCGTAATGCGCAAAGGTCAGTATAGTCGATCCCTGTAACATTAGGGAATTTAACTAATAAACTGTACTAATTGGCCTGACCAAAAATTCTAGAAAAAAATTCGTGGATGCATATATGAGTCTAGTTTCAGGGAAAAATCACGAAACTGATTTTCAAGTTGTGGAACTCAAGATATGATTTTTAAGGTGACAGTGACACAATTAGTCGGCTGTCTGGATATTTTTAAAATGAACTGTGCAAGTAAGTGGATTAAGCCCGTTAACCCCTCGTGTCCGACTCCGGCGACAGTCTCGGGTACGGGGTGTTACATAGTAATAGCATAACCAATTTTTTTAATCAATTCTAATCCCTATGGAGACAATAGTCAGTCATCACTTTATTACTTGATTTGAAGTGTATACTTGCACATTCACATTACAGATTCACATGCGACAGGGCGATACAGATTGTCCCCATTCCAAAAAAAAGCTTCTATTTTTAGTTTTTTTTTAATTGTTATTTTTAAATTTTAGTTTGTTCTTTTATTACTTTATTTTAAAGTCTAAACTAGGTGTCTTTGTTGGTTTTCCACAGTGGCTGCTGAGTTTGTGAAGCGGAAGAACCAAAGAATTGAAAAAGTTGAAATTTCATGAACAAAGGTGTCCTAAACAGTGAGTCACATCATGACAGACCAAGCTCACGTCTTCATGATGAGCCAATTCAATGTCCCAAAGTTTCCCCACAACATCAAAATGAGCCAACCCAACAAGTACAAAAATAGTAAGTGACGCCACGGCGAGGAAAATCGCATCATTGCAGCGAGCTAGTAGGACATTATGACACTACCACTGGAAGTCATGATGATCCAGCCTTGGAAATTGAAACAATCATATGACATTGAGATGAGGAGTAAAGTGATGTCACGATGAGATGACCATTATAAAGAGGCCTCATCACGATGCCCTAACTATTTAGGCACCCCAACACTAATTTTTATTCCTATTCTTCACCGTTCATTATCCTTCAAGGCCTTAAGAAAATGGAATTCTTTATTACTTTTTGTTTCTTAACCCTTAATTATTAAGAATTTATTATTCATCTTCTTGTTTTAGATAAGATTTTTGTTTTAATAGTTAAAACTCTCTTCTTTAAGTGCAGCAACATACTTCTCTAGCAAAGCTAATGGTGGTCGGCGGGACAACACAGTGATATACACCATTGGTAACAAAAGCCTGGTGATATTAATTCTATTCTCGAACCTCTATATATTTGAATACTTGTTCCAAATTTTGAAAATTAGAGTTAGACAACATGGATTTTGAATCGATTAAAACATTGTGATTTTGGTTATTGAATATAACTTCAGAATTGGTAAAATGGGTTCTCGAAAATGTATGTTGTCTTGGAAGAAATTGTGTATTGTGGAATGCTTAGCGATGACCTAAGGCATTGTTTGGATAGCCAGTGCTTAAATGACATACCTTTATACTATTTATCCCTAGTTCTCATAACTGAGCCTAAATACTTCTTTTTTATTAAACACTAATACTGAAACTATGAGCCTAAAATTGAATTGAAACTTGAACTTTTCCTTATCTTTGTCCCTTATTGCATGATGAAATAGACGCCAGATAATAGATATTGAATGTTTAGGTAGAGACATATTGGAGGTTTCAAAATAAATGCAAACAAAAAAGTAAGAAATGGTACAATATAGTGAATATAGGACTGCTACAAGCTTGTGCTTAAAATGAAAAATTTGTAACACCCCTTATCCGCGTCTGATGCCGAGACAGGGTACAAGGCATTACCAGACTTAAACATAACCAAACATATAAAGCCGAGCCATAAAATTTCATCCAAATTTAAAACTTTTCAATCATATGTAAATTGTCCCTTATAAAGGCCTTCGAGGCCCAAAACATACATTGAAAGTGATTTGGGACTAAATTGAGAGCTTTTGAAACATTTTTGACACTTAGAAAATTTTCTTATTTTGGAGAGACACACGCCCGTGTGGGTAGGCCATGTGGTCACACATGCCCGTATGGCTTGGGACATGTCCGTGTCCTCAGCCTGTGTAACTCTGTGACTGTGATGTCATTATACAATTAAGGTCACACAGCCAAGTCACACGCCCATGTGCTAGGCCGTGTGGCGGATTAAATTCTAAAAATTAAGTGTAGACTTCACACGGCCTGGGCACACACCTATGTCCTGAGGCCGTGTCCTTCACACGACTAAGACACACGATCGTGTCTCTACCCGTGTGTTTACCACTGGGCATTCTGTTTAACATAATATCAAGGGCATTTGACAGGGCATAATTGAACAGTTAAACATTATCAAGTAAGTCATGGTTATGGCTTTATCATGTTAGCCTTTACATGCACAAGTTATCACACTTTATCAACCCAACTTACCAATCCTCATTTAAGTCAAGGTTATCATCATACAAGACAAATCCTAATCAAATCATCAAGCATACATAGCCATAACACATCTCGTCACATACACATATCACAATTGCATGGGTACATGCATGCTTGAATTAATAGGCTTACAACCCAAAAATCATTATAAGCCATATCATATGGTCATACACAAAATAAATTAAATATCATCATAAGCCAACAAATTTGGCTAAACCAATATGGCATATAACAAAAAGACCAAGTCCCTTATACAAGCCATACTCAAATGATGAGACAAACTACACCCAAATATCCAATTGATAATGTGATCGAGTCTCTGAAGTCCTTCAATCCCCGAGCTAGCTTGGCGACACTATAAGAAATGGAAAGGAAAGGGGAGTAAGCTTAAAGCTTAGTAAGTTCACATGCAAATAATAAATAACATAAATCACACAATTAACATAAGGTAAAGTTCCATAAAAGTCATCAAGTCTTACAAGCATAACCTTCCCATTTGCATTCTTACCACGTGTTCATAGTAATATCGGGGTCTTACTCAAGAGTTTTACGTATATACCTATACCAACTCGTAGCACAGTCTCATATTTCCTCATCGTTGACTTGCTTATCGAATTACTCACTGATTTACCCATTCTCCACTTGGAATACTATTGAATCAACAGAAAGCTTGCACATAGTACTTCATACGTAGCCAAATGCTACCTCATATCGCATATTACACAATGCTCGCTCACGAGCTAATCATGGGCCTGCTCACACAAGCTGATAGTTAGGACGTGGGCCTGCTCACACAAGCTGACAGTCAGGACGTAACTACACAGGCTACTCACACAAGCTGATAAGTACCCGCAACACATGCCAGGCTACCTAGCCACCGGTAGAATGTACAAGATCAGCACCTGGATTCACATAGTCACATATACACATAATCTCATGAGCTCATAATCACATAATTCCTAGTGACATGCCACTTGTATCCTAAACTATTCCTAAGGTTCAAACGGGATTTTCTCGACGTCTCATCTTTGTCGAATTTGTTCACAATGTCATTCTCATTGACCATAGTATCATTTATACACTCATTGTAACAAAAACATAGAAATTCATACATTAATTAAGCATTAAAACATGATACAACATTGCATTATTTACACATGAACATACCTCGGTGCAAAAATAGTAAGAACGGATCTAATCATCTTACACCTTGTTTTCCCCCTGGTCAAGGTCCATTACTCGTTTTTCCTGCTCTATAATACCAAATTTCACTTATTTAATTATCACATTCCCTAAATTTTATTTTATCAAAATTACAATTTTGCCCCTAAACTTTCACATATTTTCAAATTAGTCCCTAGGCTCGTAAAATGAAATGTGTCCATTTACTTTGTCACCCAAGCCTAGCCGAACTTATAACATGTTCATAACAGCTCACATTTCTCATCAAATCATACATCTTTCTACCCATTTTAAAAAATTTACAAATTAGTCCTTTTTAACCATTTTCACTAGAAATCACTTAGTAAAAAATGTTAAACACACATCAAACTTTCATAATCTAACATGAAACATCAAAATACATGCATGTCACACATGGGTAGATTTTTGAACATGAACCCTAGCTTAAAATATGGCTAGAAATGGGTAGATCGGTTGATGACAACTTCAAAAATACAAAGAACATTAAAATCGAGGCTAGGATGCATTTACTATTGAGCTTGAAAGTTGAAGAAACCCTAGCTATGGTGACCTTAAGAATTTCAGCTATGGCATGGAGAAGATGAGCAAATTTTTCTTTGTTTTTCCGTTTTTATTCTTTTATTAACCAAATGACAAAAATGCCCTTAAGGCCTTTCTTTCAAAATTTTCCTATCCATGCCCATTTTTGTCCATAAAATTAGAAATTGGTCAAATTTCTATTTAAGACCCTCCAATTAAAAATCCATGGCAATTTCATGCTCAAAGCTTCTAGAACATGTATTTTGCAACTTATTCAATTTAGTCCTAATTATAAAATTAGACACTTTATGCATAAAATTTCTTCATGAAATTTTCACACAAGCATGTAACCATATCATATATCCCATAATGATCATAAAATAAATACTTCTACTTCGAATTTGTGGTCTCAGAACTACTATTCTGACTAGGCCCTAATTTGGGATGTTACAACTCTCCCCCCTTTAGGGATTTTCATCCCCAAAAATCTTACCAGTAAAAAGGTTTGGATATTGTTTTCTCGTGGCCTCTTCGGGCTCCCATGTAGCCTCTTCCACCCCATGTCTTTGCCATAATACTTTCACAAGAGCAATACCTTTTTTTCTCAACCGTTTGACTTCACGAGCCAAAATCTTAACTAGCTCTTCGCCATAAGTCATATCCGGCCGAATCTCAACTTTTGTCGGAGAAATCACATGTGAAGGGTCTGATCAGTATCGGGGCAACATAGACACATGGAACACATCATGAATCTTTTCTAACTCAAACGGCAAGGCTAATCGATATGCTACCGGTCTTATTTTTTCGGTAACCTCATATGATCCAATAAAGCACGGACTCAACTTGCCTTTCTGGCCAAATCTATGAACTTTCTTCCATGGAGGCACTTTCAAGAATACCTTATCACTGACTTGAAACTCAATCTCTTTTTGTTTCAAATCCACGTAGGATTTCTATCTATCTGTAGCAGGTTTTAGACAATCATGAATTACCTTTACTTTTTCCTCTACTTCTCTGACTAAATCAACTCTGTGAATTTGATTTTCTCTAAGTTCCATCCAATACAAGGGTGTCTGACACTTATGCTTATATAATGCCTCATAAGGTTCCATTTTCAAACTTGATTGAAAACTATTGTTGTAGGGAAATTCCACCAATAGTAAATACTTTTCCCAACTACCTTGGAACTCAAGAACACAAACCACAATATATCTTCAAGAATTTGAATTACTAGCTCAGACTGACCGTCATTTTGCGGATGGAAAGTAGTAGTAAAATTCAGCTTTGTACCCAAAGCTTCATGCAACTTTTTCCAAAATCGTGATGTGAATCTCGAATCTCTATCTGATATAATTGACAAAGGCACTCCGTGCAATCTCACAATTTCTGAACTGTACAATTCAACCAACTTACCGAGTGAGTAATTGGACATACTGGGATAAAGTGAGCCGATTTAGTCAATCTTTCGACAATAACCCATATGGCATCTTTCTTTCTCGGAGTTAAAGGCAAACCTGTCACAAAATCCATAGTAATCCAGTCCCATTTCCACTCAGGAAATATGATGGGTTGAAGTAAACCTGACTGTACTTGGTGTTCGGCCTTTATTTGGTAACAAACTAAGCATTTCAATACAAACTCTAAGATATCTCTTTTCATACCATTCCACCAATACATTTTTTTTCAAGTCATTATACATCTTTGTGCTGCTCGGGTGAACTGATAAACAATCATTGTGTGCCTCATGTAAAATATTCTGAATCAACTTGGTGTCCTTCGGAACACAAATCTTACCACAGAATCTAAAACAACCATCAGAGTCACTTAGAAAATCTGGTTCACTACTGGACTCACACTGAATTCTCTTATCTTGCAACTCTTTATCAACTTTCTGAGCATCACAAATCTGTTGAAGAAAACTCAGCATAGCTCTCAACTCAGCTAGAATTGAATGATCTATTGATAATGTCAAGTGAGTGTTCAAAGCTCTTAGAGCAAATAACGACTTTCTACTCAAAGCATCGGAACTGTACGGAATCAAATAGGATAGGAGTCAAATTATAATGCCCGTTGAACTGTACGGAATCAAATAGGATACGTGGATAGCTCGAAAAGCTCGTACAATGCCATCATCCTAGACGTGGTGTTACATGTAATCAAATATCGATGCCACTGTCCCAGATAGGGTCTTACACGAAATCAAATATGATGCCGATGTCCCAGACATGGTCTTACACGTAAATCTCAAATCGATGCCAACGTCCCAGACATGGTCTTACACGAAATCACATATCGTAATCCTATGTCATGACATATGTATCCTAACTATTCCTTTGGTTCGTACAAGGCTTTCGGATGTCGTCACGTTATCAAAACTTCCTCAATTTCACATATTCAATTTCTATAACCATTCATCACAATTCAACATCATATAAACATAAATAAATCAATTCAAACACATTTATTTGTATATAAACTTACCTCGTACAGAAATGAACAGAAACAAACGACTATTCAAGACTTCGACTTTCCCTGATCTAATTCCGTTTTATTTGGCTCTTAATCTAAACACATTCAAATTTGACTTATCCAATCTCACATTCATTAAAATCAATCCATAAACAAATATTTAGGGCATTTTATGAATTAGCCCTCACATTTTCACATTTTAATATTTTAGTCTCTATTTCATAAAATCACAAAATATGCATAATTTCCTTTCACACATGCGTAGCTGAATTTTCTTTTAGCTCATATCAGCCCACATATTTCATTTATTTTCACATTTTAGCCCCTCAATTTCTCATTTTTACAATTTATTCCAAAATACTCAAATTCATCAAAAATCCCAATACAAAACATAGTACTCTATCACATATCTTTCATTTTCTATCATCAAACTTCATAAAACTCACATTATCAACAATGGCACATCTTAAAATCATAATCAAATTCAGAAATTGAGGCATGGGCTTGAAAGATTACTAAGCAACTATCACAAAAACATAGAAATTATCAAAAACCAAATAAAATTCATACCTTAATCAAGTAATCAAAGTGCCGAACCTAGCAAGCTTCTTTTTCTTTCAATTTTCAGCAAAGATGATGAATATATAACTAATTTCATGTTTTCTTTTATTTATTATATCATTTATACATAGTTTACTATTATGCCCTTAATGAAATAACATTAAAATTTCATTAACTATAGCATTTTTGTCCATCCATTATTCAAATGGTCTATTAGCAACATAAGGACTATTTCATATACCATAACTCAGTGGTATTTCTGAACACTAAACATAACATAACTCATTTTAAATGCAAAAAACATAAAATGAATGGTAATACATAATTGCTAATATTAATACATAGTCAATCTATTTCACATACCATTTGCTCAACACATTTCACTAATAAACTGTAACGCCCCATACTCGAGACCGTCGCCGGAGTCGAACACGAGGTGTTAATAGACTTAATTCATTACTTAAACAGCTCAAACAATTTATTTTTAAAATTTTCAGTCAAGCTAACAATCTGCGTCATAGTCGCTTAAAAATTCATATCTCGAGTTACGAAGCTCGAAATCCAATTCCGTAAATTTTCCCTGATACTAGACTCACATATCTATTTACTAATTGTTTTTATAGAATTTTTGGTCAAGAAAATTAGTACAGTTTATTAGTTAAATTCTCCCCTGTTTCAGAGTTTGACTGCTCTGACCTCTGTGTATTACGAATCGATATCTCCCTGTACAGAGTTTCAATGACTATGCCGTTTCTTTCTAATAAAACTAGACTAAATAAGGAATCTGTACATATAAATAATGACTTCTAATTATTTTTGAAAAATTTATGACGAATTTCCAAAGTCATAATAGGGGATCCAGAAATTGTACTGGCCCTGTTTCACAAAAATTTAAACATCTCATAAAATATAACTCACATACCTGTTTTGTTCCATCCATATGAAAATAGACTCATAATTATTCAATTCCATATATTATTCATCATCTAATTGTTTCTCTACTAGTTTTAGTGATTTTTCAAACTCACGTCACTGCTGCTGTCTGAATCTATTTTATGGTAAATTTTACCTATTTCATGGTTTCCATGGATTAGCTAGCAATTTAGCATACATAACACCAAATATGATCATGATTAGCCATTCCAATGGCTAATCATTACCAAGCATTTCCATACCACTCAATAACCATATCATAAGGCCATATACACAAAATGATTATAATGCTATACATGCCATACTCAAAATATACAAGCCATTATGCCAAGATGGTATACGAATAGTGTGAGCGTGCCTCCGACCGTTTTCAATTTCCGAGCTGGCTTGTCAACACTACAAGGAATGAAAAGGAGGGAGTAAGCATAAATGCTTAGTGAGTTCACATGCAAATAGCAAGTAACATAACCATATAAGCAAACATAAAACATCATTTCCATAATCATCACCAAGACATTCATATCACATTTTCATTTATCATCTTACCATATTGTTGTTATATCGAGTTTTCAACCCGAGGGTTAAGTACATACCTGTTCAAAGTATCCATTTCACAACACTTACCAATACGTCCCTTTCATCTTGAGTATTCCTCCATTTGAGTAGAACTTTACCCGTTGAACACATCGGAATATAATTCGGATACATGGAAAGTTTGCACATAAGTGCCACATATGTAGCCAAGCTACTATGTAACCCGCCCATAAGTGAACTCGGAATCAACTCAACAAGCTCGGACGTTCGCATCCATAAGTGAACTCGGACTCAACTCAACGAGCTCGGATGCCTAGTTACATCTCTCGAACTCGGACTCAACTCAACGAGTTCGGACATTCGCATCCATAAGTGAACTCGGACTCAACTCAACGAGTTTGGATGCTCAACCATCCTAGTGACATGTCACTTGTATCCTAATCTATTCCTAATGTAACACCCCGTTCCCGATACCGTCACCGGAGTCGGACACGAGGGGTTCTCAGACCAACTCTCATGTGTCACACAGACTATTTTTCACATTTCCAGTCAAGCTGGCAAACTGCGTCCCTGTCACCTTAAAAATCATATCTCGAGTTCCAGAACTCGAAAACCAGTTCCGTAAATTTTCACCGAATTTATACTCATATATCCATCCGTGGTTTTATTTCTAAAATTTTTGGTCGGGCCAATTGGTACAGTTTATTTGTTAAAGTCACCCCTGTTTTGGGGTTCGACTACACTGACCTTTTCTCATTACGACCTGGATATCATCTCGTACAGAGCTCCAATTCTCATGCCGTTTGTTTCTAATGAAACTAGACTCAAAGGGGGATATGTTCATATAAGGCATGACTTCTAATTGTTTCTGGATAATTTATGGTAAATTTTCAAAGTCGAAACATAGAATCCAGAAACCGTTCTGGCCCTGTCTCACGAAATCTTGAATATCTCTTAAAATAAAGCTCATATGGTCGTTTTGTTTCATCCATATGAAAATAGACCCATCAAGCTTCGAGTATATAATTTTTTTAGCAATTAATTTCACTTCTACTATTTTTAGTGATTTTTCGATCTCATATCACTGCTGCTGTCCGCAACAGTTACTGCAGTAGACTATGCCAATTTCATGAATCCTTCCTTAGCCTTACTAATCATCCATCATACATGACACAAATTATGGCCACCTTATCAAAATTAAGGTTTCTAAGACTCGTGGCTATAGATTCTAGCATCCCACTCAAACGACCACATAGGCCATTTTCACATGGCTTAAAGTTTACAACCCAAAATTTAACAAAACAAAATAGCCCATACATGCCAAATGTTCTCCTAAGTTGACTAAGAAGACAATACCCAAAAATTGCTCGCCGGTGTGATGACTTCGTTGACGGTTCCGAGCACCCAAAAGGAGACGAGTCCAAGAAACCTAAAATGGGTGACAAGAAAACACCGAGTGAGTTTATAACTCAGTAAGTCATAAGCATTCCACAACCATCCATTAATAAAATTATCATAAAATGAAATAATGAAACAAGGCCAAGTGTTCCAGCCATACCGAACTATACCATAGTTCCTTAGACCTTTCGGATCAATCTCATACCAAGTCATACATTTACATTTCATATACTATTCAATAGGATATTTGAAGCAATTTCCATACATCATTTCATTTCCGCAACAATCATGCAATCAAATGAACTTTCATCTATTCCACGATACCTTATTTACGGAATGCAATTGAAATCATCACATAGATTTAAATCTTACCAACTCCACCCGAGCATGAACATAGCATCTATTAGCCATGAACTCAAGGTACTTACTCTTTCCGCTGTCCATACTCATCTTGATAAAGTCACACCTCCATATAAATATTCAATCGGAGATATGTGTAGAGTTCGCACACATAGTGCTTAATACTCAATCACGCACACTTAGTGCCATGTGATTCAAGCCCGCACACATAGTGCCATATAGTCCAAACTCGCACACTTAGTGCCATACATTACAAGCTCGCACACTCAAGTGCCAATAAATCACCGTACACATCTATTTCTCGCACACTTAGTGTCAAGCAAACTTCCTACACATTTCACTATCTCTTTTACGTTCAACAATATCATCTTTTCATACACATACATTTGTATATATTTCATCTCATTAAACACAATTGCATAGATATTACAATCATTTAAGCAATATCAAATATATGCTTAATGACTTACCTTGTATTGGGTAAAATGGTTCCAACTCGGCTACTCGATGTTCTTTCCTTTGCCTTTGCTTGATTCTCCACCTCTAGCTTCTTGAGCTTAATCAATAAATTAACTAGTTTAACCGTCTTGCCACATATTTATACATGACTTCAACTATACTATCATCATTAATTCATCAAATCACAAAATTTTATCTCATGAACATTTAACACTTAACATTTACCCCATCTAGGCCGACTTTGCTAGTACACAAGCCTTTGGCGAATGTCCTTGACCTATAGTCACCCAAAATTTCTTTGTTCTTTAAAATTCATCCAAGACCACATTCGGCACCTCCAACTAATAATTTAGATACTCTCAAGCTCATTCTCAAGTACTATTATATATCACATTAAGCATTAATTATTTTGCAACATGGATTCTATAGCATGGCGAATACTCATGCACATACACATATAACAACAAGAACTCAATGGCACAAAAATCTCCTTTTATTAAACATTCATCTCACTTATCTTCATGCTTCGTCACAACAACATTAAAATACCAACCAAGAAAGACAACCTCCATGGTGAACTTCATCTCCATCAAATAGCAAAGAAATCTAAGCCATGGGCTAGGTAGGTTTCAAACTAACAACTAAAACATGCATGAATCTTAAGGAATGACATCAAACATACCTCAATCTAGTTGCAAGTATGGCCAAGCTTCTCCAAACCCCCTCTCCCTCACTCACGGCAATACAAAAATTTGAGAAAGGATGAGCACTTTTTTTTTGTTTTTCTTGTTCAATTCACGGCAAATGGGGGGCATCCATGCTCATCATTTTTTTTCAATTCTTTAATGCTAGCTTTTATTTTATAGCTTCCTACATACACCACTAACCTAACATGTTGGAAACATGTTCCTTTGCCCATAATCTTGTCATGGCCGGCCACTATCCTTAGGAAATGGACTATTTGACATGCAACTCCATCTATTTTACTTCACTCTTTACTAACCTCTTAAAATTAGCCACATATATTTAAATCCTTTCACATGAGTCCTTTTCTTTCAATTCACGTTCAATTTAACTAAATCAAAGAATTAAAAATTCACACATGCATTTTCACATATATTTGGCATGGAATAAGGTATTTAAATGTTTTTGTGACCCAGTTTTGTGGTCCCGAAACCACTTCCCGACTAGGGTTAAATTAGGGATGTCACACCTAAGGTTCAAACGGGCTTTTTCCCTCGATCTCACATTTGTCGTCTTCCATGGAATATTGGAACCGATACTTGGTAGCAATTCATATTTATCAAGTAGTAAACATAATTTGCATATTACTCAACATTAATCACAAAACATAATATTTCACGATAAAAAAATCAGCATATCATATAATTAACATCAATAACTTAAAAATAACAATTATGCTACATTATTTACACATGAACTTACCTCGTATGCGAAAATGGCTACTTTTACCATTTCGTCCACAACTTGGTATTTTTCCATTTTAGCCCGAATTTCAGTTTTCCTTGCTCTATCATTTAAAATATAGTCTAATTAGGACTCACATTATTCAAATTGACCCAAAATCATATTTTGGTAAAATTACAATTTTGCCCCTAAACTTTTGCATATTTACACTTTTACCCCAAAGCTCGTAAATTAAACTTCAGCCTATTTTCTTATGTTTTGTGACATGCTGATCATTTTTCCCTTCTATGGCAACATCAAATTCTCACTCTAACATGTACTTTTGACTATTAGGTATTTTTACCGATTAAGCCCTTTTGCTAGTTTTCGCTTAAAACCGAGTAGCATAAGTTGTCTAACATAATTTAAAACCTCATATTCTATCATAAAACACCAAAATACACAAATTTCACCTATGGGTATTTTTCCAAATATGAACCCTAGGTTGAATAATTGCTAGCATAAGCTTAATCGAGCTACCGGGACTCCAAAAACGTAAAAATCATTAAAAACGAGGCTAGAACGGACTTACAATCGAGCTTGGAAGCTTGAAAAACCCTAGGCATTGTTTCTCCTTGCTATATTCGGCCATGGGGTTGAAGATGAGCAAAATTGGCTTTTAATTTTGTATTTTAATTCATTTTACCCCTAAATGACCAAAATGCCCTTACTACTAAACTTTCCAAAAATTCCATCCATGTCCAATTTTGTCCATAGACTTAGAAATTGGTAAAATTTCTATTTAAGACCTCCTAATTAATATTTCAAAACTATTTCATACTAGAAACTTCTAGAATGCAAGTTTTACAAATTATTCGATTTAGTCCCTAATTTCAATTTAAGCACTTTATGCATAAAATTTCTTCACACAATTTTCACACAATCATGCAATCATATCATAGACCTCAAAATAATCATAAAATAATTATTTCTATCTCAGATTTTGTGGTCATGAAACCACTATTCCGACTAGGCCCAAAATCAGGATATTACATAAACATTCCATTTCACATTTTCTTTCATTTCATATTTTCCATTCATTCATATATCCCTATTCCAATTCCCATTTTTATTTCCCTATTAACGTGATTCAGACTCGGACGGATACGTAGATGCAACCAACATGCCAATTTGGCACGTAGTGCATAAAGGGTAAATCCGTAATAATGAATGGCTCATTGTGCTGGCCGATAAAGCTGACAAATAAAGGTGCCCAATGTTTATCGATATAACGAATAAATGGGAAGCCCAACACTCCCCGACACGTAGTCGTATTACCCTGAACTCTTCCTATCCTAAGGCATGCCAATTATACCCCACTTTGCCCAAACAGTTAATAAGGTAACATATTCCTCGATTCAATACATAAACCAATTCCACAATCCCATAACACAATTTCATGAATCCAATAATCCATTCATATATATACACATAGCAACTAATTTCATTTCCATAAAAAAATCAATTTCACTTATAATACATTATTTTTATAGCCATACAATTTAGTCATTTACCACATTTAATCATTCAGTCACATTTATTAAATTCAAATTCATCATTTCACAACACCTTCCAAATAACTAACTCACCTTATAAACTTACATTGTAATGCAACATAAAAATGCAACAATTGAAACAATTTAAATTATAGAAATACAAACCGTGAACTTCGAGCTATTCGTCAAAAACCTTATCTTTTCCTTTGTTTTTCGAGGGATCCGGGTCGATGTTAGCTATGGATTAAAAGAAACAAAACATTTCATCAATACACAAACAATTTTAAATTCAATTGCTAATTTAATTGAATTTTTCATTTTATTCAATGTAGTCTCTAAAATCGGGACTAACATAACATTCAAAGTTAGCCTCTATTTTTTATACCGATTCCACTCTAGGCCTAGCTTAACTTCCTATTTCACATTTTTAGCACTAAATTTGAAAATTTGTGCATTTTAGTCCCTGTTGCACAAAATCATCAATTAACTTTACAATTTAGTCTTTTATCAATTCTAAACTTGAAATCTATCGAAATTACACATCAAGCTCCAAATATTCATTAATGGTAACATACTAAATCTTTAACAGTGATGAAAAATACAACATGGGTCAGCTAGCTTTAGCTACTGAGATTTCAAAAACGTAAAAGTTACAAGAAAATGACTAAATTTCACTAACCAAATCAAGCTCCAAAACTTGAACTCAATAGCCGAAAGCTTCTTTTTCTTCTTCTCCAATTCGACATGCAAAAGATGGTGAAGGGAAATGTTTTTATTTTTCTCCACTAACTTTCTTTTCTTTATATTTTATTATTAACTTAAATTATGTTTTATTATAATTGTTTGTAATTAACAAATTTTATAACCTATCTATATATATTCTTACTGTCCACAAAAGATTAGGAAGGTCTAATTTCCTCTTTAACCGTTACTTAATTTCAAATTAGAAATCCTTTAGTAATTTTCACTTTCACCACTTTTATGATTTAGTCCCTGGACCCTAATTAAGCACTAATTCGAGAAAATTACCTAACTAAAATTCAATTCACTTCCAATATAACTCTGTAAATATCTAATTAAAATATTTACAAGTTTGTTTTACGGAAACAGGGTTCCAAAACCACATTTTTCGACACTATTGACTTTCTGGACGTTACAAAAAAAGGTAACCCCAATACAAAATCCATCATTACACGTTCCCATTTCCACTAAGGAATCATTACAGGTTATAACAAACCTAACGAAACCTGATACTCGACTTTCACTTGATGACACACTAAACATCTCGATACAAACTTAGATATTTCTCGCTTCATTCCTAGCCACCAATAACTTTGTTTTAAATTATTGTACATTTTGTTGTCGTCCGGATGTTTCGCATAAAAGCTATTATAAGCCTCCTGTAGAATGTCTCACTTAACATTAGAGTCGTCCGACACACATATCTAATTACGAAAGTGCAAATTATTGTCATTACCAACACTTAATTTAGTGGTTTGACCATTCTAGGTTTGTTCCTATTTAGCTAGCAAATTCAGATTATCTTTTTATAGCTCTCGAATTCTCTGAAGGAATACTGGTTTAGCTTTCAACTCAGCTAAAATAAAGCAGCCATTTTTAAACTCAATTGGGCATTTATCGCCCTCAACGCAAACAATGATTTCTAACTCAAGGCTTCAATTATAATATTAGTTTTAACTGGATGGTAGTCAATCACTAAATCATAATCCTTTAAGAGTTCAAGCCATCTTCGCTTCCTCAAATTTAATTCTTTCTATGACAATAAGTATTTCAAACTTTTATGATAGTTATACGCCTGACATTTCTCTCCATACAAGTAATGTCACCAAATCTTCAGAGCAAAAACAACCGCTGCCAACTCTAGATCGTGTTTTAGATAGGCTTTCTCATGCGACTTCAATTGTCTAGAAGCATAAGCAATCACTTTGCCTTGTTACATCATAATGCAACCTAAAGCGTTGAGCAATGCATCATTGTACACATTGAATTCCTTCTCAAATTTTGACTGAGTCTAAATTGGAGCTTCAGTTAACATAGCTTTCAATTGATGAAAACTTTGCTGGCACTTTTTCGACCACATAAATCTAACGCCTTTCTGTAGTAGCTTTGTTAAAGGTAAGACAATCGTCAAAAAAACCTGTCACAAATCGTCTGTAATATCCTACCAAACTTAAAAAACTACGTACGTCAAAAATATTTCTTGGAGGGTTCAAATTCAAAATTACAGATGTCTTGCTCGGATATACTCGAATTCCTTCCACTAAAATCACATGAAAAAAAATCCAACTTATTTGAGCTAGAACTCACATTTTTTAAACTTTACAAATAAATGGTTTTCCTACAGTGTTTGTAACCTAATTTGTAGATGTTGATCATGCTCAAACTCGTTCTTTGAATAGATTAGTGTATTATTAAAAATACAGCAACAAATCTATCTAAATGTGGCTGAAAAAATTTGTTCATCAAATCCATAAATGCTATAGGGGCGTTAGTCAAACCAAATGACATTACAATAAACTCATAGTGACTGTAATGAGTACTAAATGCAATTTTTCGTACCTCAAAATCTTTAACTCGCAACTGATAGTAACCAGATTGGAGATCAATCTTTAAAAATACTATAGCTCCATCAACTGGCCGAACAGGTCGTCTATTCATAGCAACGGGTATTTATTCATGATAGTCACTTTATTCAACTGTCAATAATGAATGCATAGCCCTAGGGTTCCGTCTTTCTTTTTCATGAATAAAATTGGTTCACCTGATAGGGATGCACTCGATCAAATGAAATCTCTATCAATCAATCCTTGCAACTGAGCTTTTAACTCTTTTAATTCAATTGGTGTCATTCTATATGATACAGTAGATATCCGGATAGTCCCTGGTATCAAATAAATCCCAAATTCCATATCTCTATCTAGTAGTAATCCAAGTTACTCTTTTAGAAATACGTCTATAAACTCCTTAATAGTCGGTACCCAATCAATTTTCAATATCGACACTCGAGTATCAAGAATTCAAGCCGAAAATTCTGGACAACCCTTTCTAACCAATTTCTAAATGAAGATCAACATTAGTAGCACAATTGATTCTGTTAGGCTCAACAGTAATTAACTTGCCACTTGGGCATCTCAAATCAATCCATTTCAGTCTACAGTTCACTACTGCATCATGTAAAGTTAACCAAACCATTCCTAGAATAACATCAAATTTGTGGAAAAGGCAGTAACATCATATCAGCGGGAAAATCATAGCCTTAAATTCTCAATAGACACTTTTTAAGATTGTATATAATATCCTAACCTAGTCGGTTTGTACCTCAACATCAAATTTAGTTGATTCTACAAGTATGTTCTTTTCAGTTGCCAAAGTAGTGCAAATATATGAATGGGTTGACCTAGGGTTAATTAATGCATAAACTATAGCATCAAAGAGACAGAAAACGCCAACTATGACATTGGGTGCAGAAGCCTCTTTTCTAAGTCGAATAGCATAAATTCAAGCTAGCGCCCTAGCTTTGGATCTAACTATAGTGTCTTTAGTCCCACTTCGATTTGATTCAATATTACTACTCTATCCCAACCGCCTAACCTTCTAAGAAGCTAATATAGGCTTACTATCCTGATCATCTATATCACAATTCTTTCTCAGGCAATTTTTCTAAAAATGCTCTATCGAACTGCGTCAGAAATAGGCACTCGTTTAACCCTACATTCATTATTGTGGAATTTCCTACAATGATCACAAACAGATCTAATAACATCATGAACACTACCAACACTATCTGCTGGAGCAGTTTGAAATCTCAAGTCACTATGTCTCGATTTATTCCTTCTCAAGAACCTAGATGGAGTGGTATAGCGGCTAATCTGTCGTAATTCAGTGTTGCAGATTAAACTAGTTTTCATACTTGAGGAGCTTGAATATGAGAAATTTTAGTATGTTTTATTTATGTGATACATTTAAATATAATAGGGTCACATTTAGAATGATTTCTTCAGCTTTGTGATACATTTAAATATAATAGGGCCACCAATGACTCTATTTTTCTTCGACTGTTCCCTTTCTCTTCAATCGATAGCGTCTTTTCTTGGTTAGATTTGTAGGCACCAAATTCCATCACGACATGGGATGAACTTGCAGGAAAATTTCTACAAAAGTTTTTTCCTATTAGCAAGATAGTCGAACTGAGGAGGGAGATCGCAACATTTAAACAATTAGAAGGAGAGAGGTTTCACAAACCTTGGGAGTGTTTTAAAACACTAATATAGATATGCCCAAATCATGGATTATATGAGTGGATGAGGTTGCAAATGTTCTACAATGGTTGGACGTACACACACATTTAGGACTAAGTGGAGCCGTAAAAGGAGCTTTAATGAATAGAAGCTACGAAGATGCGTATGAGTTAATAGTAAACATGGTAATAAGTTCCTACCAGAGGCCAACTGAACTCTATACATATGACTAGAAACTATCTATGGTAAAAGCTATCAAGGAGGATGATAGATACCAGAAAATTATGGACAAACTCAATCGCATGGAGTTCTCATCTAGTACATAAACTATATATAGAGGAGACAAACCACTCTTTCATTATATTAACAATCTAACTAAGGATGTCAATTACATCAAAAATAGGGGTGAAAACCCTCATAATCTAAGTTGGAAAGATCACCCAAACTTGAGATGGGGAGGAAATCAAGGAAAAGGTAAGAGTGCACAATCAATTAAAAATATTAATTATCAACCTTCTTCTTTGCCTAAGTCTCAAGAAAGGATCAACCCAAATGACCTTACTATATGTGGTCAATGCTTGAATCGAATCGAATGGGAAATGCAGTTAATGAGAACTAAACTAAAATAGGCACAGTCTAAGTGCATTAACACTGTGAAAACATTCACTAAGTTGGAAGATCAGATGAGCTAATTGATGAGTATGATGGGAGATATCAAAAGATAAATTGGCAGAGGAATCCCAAGCAACACAAAGAATAATCCTCGGAGAGAAGGGAAGGAGAAAGTGAAAGCAATTGCACTCCATTCAGGAAAAGTACTGAGTATCTTGGAAAAAAATAGTTCACAAAGAGATTAAAGAGGATGGGAAAGATCTTCAAGGGAATCCCCAAGAAATTGAAATTGATCCTAAACCAGAGGAAGAGGTTGAGTCGGTAGCTAAACAAAGAACGAGCCAATCAAGGAACCTACATTGACAAGGGTACCATTCCGTTCATAGTTAGAAAAGAAACAGAAATGAGATTAGGCATAATTTGTAAGTCTTAAACTTATTTAAATCCCTGAATGTTAACTTGTGTGTAATTGATTTAATTGAAAATTTTTTCAAATACTCTAAATATTTGAAAGAAATTATGTTTACGTGACAAAAAATAAGAACAAGATAGCAAGTTAAAGTAAGCGCATAATGTAGTGCATTTATATCCAAACAGATGCCCCCAAAACTAAAAACCCAAGAAGTTTTACAATCCTATAGAGATAGGAGATATACATTTCAGCAAGGCTCTATGCGATTTAAAGCCAGTATTGATTTAATGTCTTTATCTATATATGAAAAACTCGGGTTAGAGGAGCTTAAAAATAATCAGATCAAACTATAGTTAACTGATAGGTCTTCTTTAAAACCAAAAGGAGTTCTTGAAGATGTGTTGGTCAAAGTGAAGAGCTTCATCATCCCAGCTGATTTTATTATCCTAGACTTTGAAGAAGACCGTGAGATATCGATTCTATTGGGTAGACCATTTTTTGCAATTTCCATGTCCACCATTGATTTGGAAAATAATGAATACCATGAGGATCAATGGTGAGACAGAAATTTTTAAAGGTGGCCATTAGTAGAATAAGATAAATGGGGGAAAGTTAGGGAAGCAATGTCTTGAATAAAAATCCCTAATTACCTTGAGTCGGGGAAGGTATTTTTTGTAATTAGTACGGGTAGAAAAAGAAAGTTCAAAGAATAGGACAAACGGAGGAAGGTGGAATGGAATGATGGATACTGGATAAACACAGTTAGAAACGAAATAGGAGGAGCAACCATGGGCACGCTAATTGAGCTGATAGATGAATCCGGCAGCAAAACTTGACATTCTTATTTAAAATTTACTTTTAGGTATAGTATTGTATCTTTAACTAACCAATAGTTTAGATTTTTAATTTTTATTAAATTTTTGTTTAACAGAAATTGAGACGCTCTAAAAATAGGAAGTTTGGGCGAAAACAAAGTTGTTGTTGCAACACAACAGCCCTATGTTGTGACACCTTGACTAAAATCAAAGGAATCGAGAAAATTATCTCAATGTTACAACAAATCACTCTTGTGTCGAGACACAGAGAGCATTTTACCCAGGTTTTTAAAATTTCACACTTTTTCACGACACAAAACCCCAGTCTCGCGACATCGACATCCTGTTAGGGGCGTCACGACACAAAAAAGCTGTGTCGTGACATTGCTGCAATTTTCTGTGGGGTCAACCCAACCCGAGCACGCAAACTTCAACTTTTAACTTAATTGTAACTGGTTTTTAACCTTAAAACACACATATTAAAACTTAAAACTTTTTTCACTTAAAACTAAACCCTTTTTAACTTCTAAATTCTCTCAAATCTCTTAAAACCATCTTAAACCCTAAACCCCTATTCTATCATTCCTATTGTTTTGTTTCAAATCTCTTCTTTTCATCTTCATTGGTGCATGCTACACATCAAACATTCATACGAGAGATCACAACAACTACTTTGTAGGAAACAAGATTTCAAGGAAAAAGTTAAAAGTTCCAACTCTTAAATTATATTGTTCTATTACTTTTGAAATATATTGTTTGAATCGATTAGTTTTTCTAGGTTTTGAAATTGAATATTCCTTCTTGGAAGAGTAGAAAACTTAGTGTGTGAGAACCACCGACAATTTCGAATCCATCAAAATTTAGAAACCAAAATATTGAAAAGTATTTTCTCGAGCTTCAAGGAAAAACCTTTATTCAAGAAAGGATTTGAATATTCGATTGTTCTTTGCAATGAAATTTGGTCTTTAGTATGGTATAATAGATGGGAGCAATTCTATGTCACTCCCAAAGAAAAGGCTGTTATCCCCTTGTCCAAGAGTTTCATGCTGCTCTCATGGATGAAGAGAACCACAGGGTTTCCGTGTAACACCCCTAACCTGTGAGAGCATTACCGAACAAACAGAACATTTAAATATACATTTCAAATATATTCATAATCATAAATGGATCAACCATTCACATAAATAGTCCCTAAACCGAGCCCTCGAGGCCCTAGAAATACATTAGAAACAATTCGGGACTAAATTGGAAACATTTAAAAACTATAGAAAAACGTCAAAAAAATTTTGACTATAGGGGTCACACGACTATGTGCCTCACATGGCTGTGACACATGACCATGTCTCAGGCCATCTAACATTTCAAATAGGGACACATGACCATGTCCCAGCCCATGTCCTCACCCGTATAACTCTCGAAATAGCCTCACACACTCGTGTACTAGGCTGTGTAACAGCCTGACTTACAATAGAACCTATAGGGGACACACGGCTGTGTCTCCAGGCTGTGTGTCACACACTGTTGAGTCACACACCCATGTCTCAAGTCGTGTGGACATGAATTCACCAAAAAACAAATCATTTCCAACACCAAACCATGCATAATGGGCCATGCAGGATTAAATTAAACAAAAAAATATAAAATTATATTTAATAAATCATTTTAAATATTTCATTAGTAATTTGGGTTGTAAATAATTATTTAAATTGGATAAATTTTATTCTTTGGTCTTTTAACCTATTGGTTTATTTTGTACAGGTCTGATGGCTTTATTAGATTACAAAAACCATCCAAATTGAAGACCAAGTCAACCCAAATTCGGCTACACATGACTGTCCACTTAAACCACTTTTTGGTTTAATTACACAAGGTCCTTGCATTGTTGAAGAAATTAGAGATTTGCTTGAAGATTTAAATTGGACCGAGTTTCAGTCCTGAGTTATTATGGCATTTAAATTGCTTAAAAATAAAGCAAAAATCAGCTAAAATTCCACTAATTGTGGCCGGACACTCATGGAAGAAGTGTGAAGAGACTAAACCCAGCGATTTTTAGCAAACTACCCACCTCTCTTAACCTATAAAGAAAACCCCTTCATTCCCTTATTGATCATCCCTCATTCCTCATCATTCCCTCTTTTCTCTCAATTATCTTTAGCATTTTCCATTTCCCATGCCTAGCACCATCTCTTCATAGAGAATTTAGCAATTAAGCCTTTTAAAGAGCCCTTGGTTGGCCACCTTGGAGAGCCATCAGCAAAGGAGCAAAGCGAAGGAGCAAATAAGCTTCATCAGTCAGAGTCTTGGGTGACACCCACTCTTATTTGGGTTTAACTTTCTTTTCTTTAATTTAATGTAACACCCCTTGCCCGTGTCCGACGCCGGAACAGGATTCGAGGTGTTACCAGACTTAAACATAAACATTCATATAAAATCTAGCCATAAAATTTTGTCCAAATTAAAATCATCCAATCACATGCATATCGTCACTTATACGGGCCTACAAGGCCCAAAACATATGTTGTGAGTGGTTTGAGACTAAATCGAAAACTTTCAGAACTTTTACTATACATTAAAAATTTTCATACTTTGGATAGTCAAACGCCCATGTGGGTGGGCCGTGTGGTCACACACGCCCGTGTGGCTTGGACACGCCCGTATCCTCAACTTGTGTAACTTTTTGACTATGACATCATAACCTAAATAAGGTCACATGCCCAAGTTACATGCCTGTGTGCTTAGGCCGTGTAGCGAATTAAATTCCAAAAATTAAGTGCAGACTTCATACAACCTGGGCACACGACCATGTCCTAAGTTCGTGTCCTTTACACGGTTGAGACACACGGCCGTGTCTCTACCCATGTGTTTACTACATGGAATTTTGTTTTGCATAATTAGGGTGCAAGGTACACATGGCCGAATCACATGCCCATAGGGCAGACCGTGTGTCACGGCCAAGACACATGCCCGTGTGTCTAACCGTGTGGACAATTTCTAGGCTATTTTCCAAGCCATTTGCCACCCTTAAACATTTAGATACACATTAATCATATTTCATACATCAAACACACATGCCATCCATCACACTCATTAATCATAAGAAACCATAACTACATTAAAGTATAAACACATTTGCATGCATGCACCAATAATTAGGGTTAGAACCCAGATAATCAATATGAGCCACCTCTCATGACCATATACAAAATAATCACAATACTTTCATGAGCCAACACATTTGGCTAATCAATATGACACATAACAAAAAGACCAAGTCCCTAAACCTGCCACACTCAAAATGATGAGACTAACTATACCCAAATATTCAATTGATAGTGTGATTGAGTCTCTGCATCCTCCGATCCCTAAGCTAGCATGGTGATAGTATAAAAAAATGGAAAGGAAATGGGGTAAGCTTTTAAGCTTAGTAAGTTCACATGCAAGTAAAATGCAACTTAAACAAGCATTAATCATACATTTAACATAATGAACATAACCTTACATTTTATCAAATATCTTAAACTTATTCTTCATTTATATACATGTTCTTATCACAAGTTCATCATATCTCATGTCATTCTCATGAGTTCAATGTACATACTTGTGCCACTTGCACATAATAACTTACTTTCTCATATTTGATGTATTCATAAAGATTACTCATTGAACAACTTTTAGAACTACTCGTTGAACACTCGAAATACTATTGGATACATCGAAATATCATACCTAAGTGCCTTATATGTAGCCAATGCTACCTCATATCACATATCACATGTTGCTATGTAACATCCCTCACCCGTACCCAGCACTAGGATAGGGTTCGAGGTGTTACCAGACTTACACATTCACAAACACACTAAATCGGGTCACCTACTTTCACCCAAAATTAAAACTTTTCAAACACTTGCATATCATCCATTTATAGGCCTTCGAGAGCTAAAATATACATCGGGGTGGTTTGGGACAAAACTGAGAACATTCGACAAACTTTGGGCAACTTGTTAAATTTCATTACTTTAGTGAGTCAGACGCCTGTGTGGGTAGGGCCGTGTGGTCGCACACGCCCGTGTGGCTTAGGACACATCCGTGCCCTCAGCCTGTGTAACTCTATGTTTATGATGTCAGCATACATTTAGGGGCACATGGCCAAGACACACGCCCGTGTATCTAGCCTGTGCTCAACACTAACTTAAAATTTTAAGTGGAGGGGATGCATGGCCATACCACACGCCCCTAGGGGCAATCTATGTGTCACACACGCCTGTGTCTCTACCCATGTGGACCTTGTTAGGCTATTTTCTAAGCCTTTGGTCACCCTCTATCAACTAATCACACTTATAGGTTACCTTAATACATAATAAGGACAGATCATATACTTATATACATCATTGATAAACCTCGTTGCATGTAAACCTCATATCATCGGTTTTATACATGCTAGGTTATTTCTTTTGCATTAAGGATTTTCCATGCCTCATTAACAGCTTCAAGATTGGCTCATTATTGTAACTCATTACCAATTATGGGCAAGCCATTCCACGTAAACATAAACATGCATAGATTTGTAGGTCATAGCTTACTTCAAAATAAGCCAATTTCCATGGCCAAATACAAGAAGTTATGTAAACTTTTACAAGCTTTCATATGGGCAATTCAAATGACACATATCAAAAAAAGAACCAAAGCCCTATACATGCTATTGAACAAAATAAGAGTATCTATATACAAAAGCTGGATTAATTGATAGTGAGTTGATTCTCCAACCGTCTTCCAATCTTTACAAGTCCTCGAGCTCTGTGAGATAGGGAAAAGAGAGGGGTAAGCATTTACATGCTTAGTAAGCCTGAATAACTAGAAAGTAAGCTTACCATGTAATTAGCAAACAACCATATTTAGCAAATTTACCAACATGAATGAAATGGTTTCCCTATCACATGCACTCAATCAACAAGTTAGTCACAATAATAATACACCATGTAATTTGTCTTAGATGAGCTCATCATCCAATATTTTCTTTTTTATATCTCATGTTAATCCCGTTGAGTTTCTTGGAAATCTCGATGGATTATCCATTTACCGTCAAGTCATAAAAGCGATCATCTCATGTACGCACTCCAGCGAACCTCACATCTTACGATGGGATTACCAGTCCAGGCTAAATCCCCTGTATTTAAACTCATAAGGTGATGTCAGGATTACCAGTCAAGGCTAAATCCCTTATAGTGACAAACACCCTTAATGAGCTCGGATCTAAAATACCAGTCCAAAATAAATTTAGACCCTAATTGAATTACCCGTCTGAGCTAAATCAAAATGCACATATATTCTTCGGGAGGCTCGATCACTCAAGGAACACCCATTCGGGCTAGATCCTTTTTATATTTGAGATCAACGGATTAACCGTTCAGGCTAAATCCTTTCTGCAACACATGTAGGATCTCAAGTCATGTAACCCATGGCTTATCGATCAAATTCCCTTTTCAACCTCAACTGGGACATTTATCAACATGTCATTATTAAGGATGTATTTCATAGATTTTCATGCCATCATCAAATGCAATTACCATACATTCCTAGATCATGCAATTAAGCATACTTTGAGTTACTTTAAGTTATTCGAACTTACCTAGTATTCGTCTCGAAATCGTGTTTCGGTTATTCCGAAACTTTTCGTTTTCCTCAATCGACCTTCGAAATTTGTTCCTCAGCGTCTATAACAATAAAATTAAATTATTAACACCTCACATTATACCTTTTCAAGTCTAAATTTCACCCCTGGTCCAAATGACTGTTTTGCCCCTAAATTTTCATATTTTTATGATTAAGACCCTAGGCTCGTATAATGAAATGCATGCAATTTCTACCTTACCCAAGCCAAGCTGAATATTTTTCCCTCTTATGGCAGCCTACATTTTTCCATTATTTCTCATTTCTACCACACATTTTACACCTTTTGCAAAAAGTTCCTTTTAGGGGTTTTTCATGAAAATCACTTAGGAAAAGATGTTTAACACACATGCAACTTTCATATTCCTCCATAAACCATCAAAATACAAGTAACTCATGCATGGTTAAATTTTCAATCATGAACCCTAGCATGGAATATGGGTAAAAATAGAGAGAGTAAGCTACTGGGATTTCAAAAATACGAAGAACATTAAAAATAGGGCTTGGGAGCACTTACTATTGAGTTTGAAAAGCTATAAAACCCTAGCTATGAAGAACCCCAATTTTTTGGCAGCAACATGAAAGAAAT
Organism: Gossypium arboreum; assembly: GCF_025698485.1. NCBI lineage: Eukaryota > Viridiplantae > Streptophyta > Magnoliopsida > Malvales > Malvaceae > Gossypium > Gossypium arboreum. The sequence goes on from NC_069082.1 coordinate 36,440,673, forward strand.
GAGCTGATTTTTGGCTTATTTTTCCCATTTTATTTAATTAAAATGCCAAATGACCAAAATGCCCTTAAGCCCTTTCTTTAAAATTTCATCCATACAAGCCCATTTTTTGTCCAAAAACATAAAAATTGGGTAAATTATGCTACAAGGACCTCTAATTAATAATCTAAAGAAATTTCATACAAATTGCTTCTAGAATCCAAGTTTTGCAATTTATTCAATTTAGTCTCTAATTTCCAATTAGACACTTTACTCAAAGAATTTCTTCATGAAACTTTAACACATGCATATTCTCATATTCTAGACCTCATAATAATCATAAATAATTATTTTAATATCAGATTTGTGGTCCCAAAACCACTATTCTGACTAGGCTCTATTTTGGGATGTTACATTTTTCCCCTTTTAGGGGCTTTCATCCCCGAAAGTCTTACCAGCAAACAGGTTCGGATATTGGCTTCTCATGATTTCTTTCGGCTCCCATGTATCCTCGTCCACACCATGTTAGTGCCATAAAACCTTTATCAAAGCCATATCTTTATTTCTCAACTATTTCATCTTATGAGCCAAAATCTTGATCGGTTCCTCACTATAAGTCATGTCCGGTCGAATTTCAATCTCAGTTGGTGAAATCACATGAGAGGAGTCTGATCGATATCGTCTTAACATAGATACATGGAACACGTTGTGAATCATTTCCAATTCAGGTGGCAATGCCAAACGATAGGCTAATGGTCCAACACTTTCGGTGATCTCATACGGTCTAATAAATCGCAGACTCAGTTTGCCTTTCCGACCAAACCTAATACCTTTTTCCATGGAGATACTTTCAATAATACTCTATCTCCAACTTGGAACTTGATTTCTTTTCTTTTTAGATCAGCATATGACTTTTTCCTATCAGATGCCGCTTTTAATCAATCTCATATCACTTTAACTTTTCTTCAGTTTCCTTGATCAGATCAACTCCATGAATCTGACTTTCCTTGAGTTCTGTCCAGGACAACGGAGTTCGACACTTTTTTCCATACAAGGCCGCAAAAGGTGCCATCTTCAAACTTGTTTGAACATTGTTGTTGTAGGCAAATTCTTCCAATGGCAAGTATTTTTCCCAACTACCCTGAAATTCAAGAATGTAGCACCGCAACATATCCTCAAGAATTTGAATCATCCGCTCAGACTGACCATCGGTTTGCGGGTGAAATGCTGTACTAAAGCTGAACTTTGTACCCAAGGCTTCTTGTAACTTCTTCCAGAACCTCAAAGTGAACCTCGGATCTCTATCAGAAATAATCGATAGCGGTACCCCGTGTAATCTTACAATCTCAGAGATATACAAGTTGGCTAACTTATCAAGAGAGTAATCTGTCTTTACTGGAATAAAATGAGCTGACTTCGTTAACCTATCCACCACAACCCATATAGCATCTTTCTTTTTCGGAGTCAATGGCAATCCTATCACGAAATCCATAGTAACTCTGTCCCACTTCCATTCGGGGACCATCACAGGCTATAACAACCCTGAAGGTACTTGATGTTCAGCTTTGACTTGCTAAGATATAAAGCATTTCGATACAAATTTGGAGATGTCTCTTTTCATGTCGTTCGACCAGTATATTTTCTTCAAATCATTGTACATCTTGGTACTTCCCGGATGAATAGACAAACGACTATCATATGCTTTTTGCAAGATTTTTTGAATAAGCTCATCATATTTTGGTACACAAACCCTATCTTTCAACATCAAACATCCATAAGGACCAATCTGAAAATCTGATTTACTACCCATCTCACATTAATCTGAGCATCATAAATTTCCTGCAGAAATATTGGCCTGGCCTCTAGCTCTGCCAAAACTGAACCATCATCAAGCAATGCTAATCGAGCGTCCATGGCTCTCAGTGCAAACAAGGATTTTCTGCTTAACACACAACGACCACATTTGCCTTTCCCGGGTGATAGTCAATGATCATTTCATAATCTTTAATTAATTCTAACCATCTCCGCTGTCTTAGATTCAATTCTTTTTAAGTCATCAAATACTTCAAACTCTTATGGTCGGTAAATATACGACAAGTCTCACCATATAAATAATGCCTCCAAATTTTCAAGGCAAAAACAATGGCAACAAGCTCTAGGTCGTGCGTCGGATAGTTCTTCTCGTGTGGCTTCAATTGCCGTGTAGCATAAGCTATCACCTTGCCATCCTGCATAAGCACGTAACCCAATCCATTTAAGGATGCATCACTGTAGACCACAAACGCTTTTCCCGGTTCAGGCAATACTAAAATAGGAGCTTCAGTCAGCAATGTCTTTAACTTCTCAAAACTTTGCTGACACTTTTCTGTCCATTCGAACTTAACATCTTTCTGTAGCAACCTCATCATTGGAGTCGCTATCATGGAGAATCCTTTTACAAATCTTCGGTAGCAACCGGCTAAACCCAAAAAGCTTCTAACATGGTTACATTTTTAGGCGATTTCCAGTCAACAATAGTAGAGATCTTACTTGGATCAACTCAGATGCCTTCACCCGAAACAATAAGACCCAAAAACACAACTTCTTGGAGCCAAAACTCACTTTTGTTAAACTTAGCATACAGTTGTTTTTTCCCGTCAGTTCTGCAACACAATTCTAAGATGCTTCGCATGCTCTGTCTCATCTTTGGAATAAATCAAAACGTCGTCAATGAACACAACGACGAACTTATCCAAATATGGCTGAATGATTCTATTCATTAGGTCCATGAATATGGCCAGTGCTTTCGTTAACCTAAATGACATGACAAGGAATTCATAATGGCCATACCTCGTTCTGAAAGCTTTCTTAGGCACGTCTGATTCCTTAACTCACAACTGATAGTAGCCGGACCTCAAGTCTATCTTAGAGAACACGGTGGCTCCTCTCAACTGGTCAAACAAATCATCGATCTTTGGCAAAGGATACTTATTCTTGATTGTTACCTTATTCAGTTGGCGATAATCTATACATAGCCTCATCGAACCATCTTTTTTCTTTACAAACAATACGAGGGCACCCCAAGGTGAAAAGCTTGGCCTTGCGAAACCTTTATCCGTCAACTCTTGCAACTTTACTTTGAACTCTTTCAGCTCGGTTGGCACCATCCTGTACAGAGCAATAGAAATGGGAGCTATTCCTGGCACCAATTTTATAGCAAACTCTATCTCTCTTTCAGGAGGTAATCCGAGTAATTCTTCCGAGAACACGTCGAGATATTCACATACTATTGGCACAGACTCAATCTTCAACTCTATTTCGTTAGTTTTCAATACAAAATCAAGGAGGCTTCATACCCTTTTCTCATATATTTTTGAGCAACCATTCCTGTGATTACAACCGGCGGCGTACTCAATTCTCTTGAATCAACCCGCAAAATCTCACTATCTGGGCATTTCAATTCAATATACTTTCTACCACAGTTGACAACTACATCATGTAGGGTTAACCAATTCATACCAAGTATTACATCAAACTCATCAAATGGTAACAACATAAGGTTAGCCGGAAAGCATTGACCATGAATAATCAAAGGACAATTATTACAGACTTTATCAATCAGGACTGATTTGCCTAATGGGTTCGACACTTTGATAATAAATTTCGTAGGTTCAATGGGTATGTTCATACTAGACACCAATCTCATGCAAATGCATGAATGCATCAACCCTGGATCAATTAAGGCAACAACACATGTATTAAAAAGAGAAAAAGTACCCATAATAACGTCAGGAGTAGAGGCTTCCTCTCGAGCGCGTATTGCATACGTTCTTGCTGGGGCTCGAGCCTCTGATTTTGCAGCATCTTTAATCACAGCTCGACAGCCACTAGCACTTCTAGGAATCAAGGAGGTCTACCTCATACAATGGGAGCACTCGACTTCGGGGCTACTTCCACTCCTTTTTCATTCTTCTCTCGGCAGTCCCTGAGGAAGTGGTCAAGAGAACTGCATCTAAAACATGCACCGCTCTTCATTCGGCACTCTCCAGAGTGAAATTTGTTGCAGCTCTTACACTTTGGCTTTTGGTCAGCTATACTCCTCACACTAGTCACCATCGAGGGGGGAAGACTTCTGATTACATCGTTTGGAGCCTCTCGCTCTACCCGAATATCCTACCGATGAAGTGAAGCATTCATGCTGGCTCTTTAACTTCTTTGTGGAAAATGGAAGCGTCTTACCGCTAGACCTCTTGCCCCAAAACTCGAGCCTCTCTCTTTGCTTGCTTTCTTTCATTATTGAGCTCCTTAGCCTTCTTGGCCCGATTAGCTAATGCGATGAACTCCCGTAGTTCAATAATCCCAATCAACAACTTGATTTCCTCATTCAGACCTTCCTCGAAGCGTTTACACATTTCTAACTCAGTTTGAACCCATTCAGTTGCATACTAACTTTGCCTTACAAAGTACCTTTCATATTCTGCTACAGTCTTATTTCCTTGTTTGAGTTCCCGGAACTTCTTTCGTTTTGAGTTTAAGAACATTTGACTGATGTATATATTCTTAAACTCTACTTCGAAAAATTCCCAAGTGATGTTTTCCTTTGGCATCACTGTAGATACAGTATTCCACCAGTGGTATGCAGTATCCTTCAAGAGAGACACGACACACTTTAAGCACTCCTCAGGTGTGCACGATAATCCATCTAACACCCGAGTAGTATTCTCGAGCTAAAACTCGACTTTTTCAGCATCATCATCGATCTTCGCTCTAAATTCCTCAGCCCCATACTTTCTAAGCTTATCTACAAGGGCCTTACCAATTCTTACTGGTGCCATACCTCATGAAAAATCCTCATCAGGTTGGTTAGGGGGTGGGGGAGGTCGTGGCATGTTGGGGCAATTCCTCAAATAATCCCCAAACCATTCATCCATCATATCAAAGAAGGTTGCTCTGACCTCTTCTCGGCATTCAAACATAAGCCTTCTACTACTACTAGATACAGCTTGTTGTACAGAAGCTGGAGCATGGCTCTTGGCTCCCTCAGACTCATCTTGAGCTTGATTGGAAGACATTTACTATATTGAAAAACAATTTAAACAGTTAGGAGAGGTCACACTATCAATATTCGAATAATGGCATGTATAGCGATACTCAATATTTTCTACGGTAGTCCTAGAACAAACTAAACCATAGCCCTGATACCACTAAATGTAACACCCCTCACCCGTACCCAAAGTTGGTACAGGGTTCGAGGCGTTACCGGGCTTACACATGCACAGACATACTAAATTGGGTCACCTAATTTCACCCAAAATTAAAACTTTTCAAACACATGCATATAGTCCGTTATACAGGCCTTTGAGACCTAAAACATACATCGTAGAGGTTCAAGAAAAAATTGAAAACATTTGATAAACTTTGGACAACTTGTTAAATTTCCTTGCTTTAGTGAGTCACAAGCTCGTGTGGGTGGGGCCGTGTGGTCCACACGCCCATGTGGCTTAGGACATGCCCGTGCCCTCAGCCCATGTGATCGTGATTTTTAAGACAGGTTTTAAATATTTAAAATGAATCATTCTTGAAACTAACTATTATCACGATGTAGGCAAGTGTACCTATCGAACAGTAGTATAGTTTTAGCAAGACTAGATTGTCGTACCCGAAAGAACTAAAAGTACTAGTAATGACTGTCTTTTTATTATCTAGCCTAAGAATAAGGGGGTTTTGTTTTAACTAACTAATTATCTAAACTAAGAATTCACAAAAATAGAATTGGGGAATTACTTTTGGAAAAATGATTAAATTAAGACAATACCTAAGGAAAAATCCACCTAGACTTCACTTGTTATTCTGACTCCAAATTGGATGATTTATTCATTTAACTTATTCCGTAGAGATCCCTAAGTTATGTTATTATCCCTATTCAAGACTAATAACGTCTAATCCTTAGATTGAATAATTGAGACTTTTCTCTAATTAACACCATAGGGTTGCATTAACTCGACCTATGGATCCCCTTATTAGGTTTCACCCTAATCTGGTAAAATCTTGTCACCATATCTCTAGGCGCGCAATCAACTCTGCTTAATTATGACAAATGTACTCTTAGACAGGGTCTATTCCTCCTCTGAATAAGAGCTTATCTTGAATCAGTATCCTAGGATATCAAAACAAGAATTAAGAACACATAATTAAGAACAAGTTAAAAATTTATCATACAATTTAGAAAATAATAATAAGATTCATCTTAGGTTGCATTCCCCTTAGGTATTTAGGGGATTTAGTTCATAACTAAAATGGAAAACATCTCAGAAGAATAATGAATACAAAACATAAAGAAAACCCAAAACTCCTGAAGGGAAATTGAGGGGAGATCTTCAGTCTTGATGGTGAATTCGGCTTCTAAGATGGATCAATCGGCTTTCCTTGAGCAGTTTCTTGCCTCCTTCTCTCTGTGTGTCCTCTCCTCTTTCCTTTAGGGTGTATTTATAGGCTTTAGAATGCCTAGAAGCCCTCAAAATTGGCTATTTTTGAATTAGACTCAACTTGGGCTCAACAGGGACATGCCCGTGTGCGATTACTTCAGGCCATGCTCGAGCCTGTTAAATAGGCACGGCCATGTGGTCCACCCGTGTGAGCCGTGCTTCAATTCTTCCAAATTGACACAGCCGTGTAGTCTGCCCGTGTGAGGAAGTCCAGGCCGTATTGATTTTGTACTTTGGCCCATTTTCTCTGTTTTTGGCCAGTTTCACGTTCCTTTCGCTCTCCTATGCTCTCCTAAGTATAAAACATGAAATTAAGGCATAAGGAGCATCGAATTCACCAATTCTAAGGGAAAATCATCCATAAAATGTGTTAAGCATGGGGTAAAAATATGTATAAATTATGGTTTATCAAATACCCCCAAACTTAAGCATTTGCTTGTCCTCAAGCAAAATTTTCAACTCATAATCAAAATAAATTCTGCTCAACTTATAATCTCTATCGAAAATATCTCGAAATAATCCACAGGTAATCATACATTGAGAGTTCAACTAAAAGAACATCAAAGTTTCAAACATTCCAAGCTGAGCATTTTATCATGAAAACATAGGTATTTCCCCTTATCTAGGTGGTTACCCTTGATTTGAAATCCCACAGAGTTTAACATCCTTACTAAAGATTCACTCGAATCACTCGAGGTGTTTAAGGACAATGAATGAAGCACTCAACAGTCAATAATGAAAAATTATTACCATAGGCTTGCTTGAAAATCAAATCTCCACCACTATAAATTTAGATGATACATCAATCAAAAGGTTTTTAGAGAGTTGTAACGAGGCTTGGTTAGGGGGTGTGGTCTCAAGCTGAAAGAAAAAATTAGAATCGAGATTGAATTGAAAAGTTGCCTAACTAGAAAAATAGCTAGTCATCAATTGTGTACAACAGAGCTTTTCTCAGAATATGGAATTTAACTTCTTTAGCTCAAAAGATTGCTACTACTAATATGTATACACATTTTTTAAAGAACAAGTTAACTTACAAAATAGAATAAAACATAGTTAAGCAACTATTTCAATTCAAATCTTGACAAAAATGGGGATCAAATTAATTTAGGGGATTTCAACAATAATGGGTTAAGGGTTAATATTAAGGGTAATACAAGAAATGGCTTGTTAGGCTCAAGAGGGTTCACTAGGGGTTAATCGTGGAGGTAGGATTTTCATGGCATGAGTGGGTTAATCCTAAGTTCCTTAATCATTTTGACATATCAAATCAAATGGTGTGGTTTTGACATGCATAATCAAGCAAGTTCTAGAATAACAGCTCAATACTGACGCACTCAAAGCAATAATAAAAGTGAGCATGAAATAATTAATAGATGCTCAAAAGGCTCAAAAATCTCACAAGAATTATGGCTTTTTGATGTTTAAAACTTATGAATTCCAACTCAAAGTAATACCTAAACTTTAGGGAAACAACTTAAAATTTGAAATTCTATAAAAAAATCAACTTATCATGCTTGATTCCCTAATGTCTTAAAGTTTAAACAATCAATGCATAAATGCCTATGTTTTAATTCGAGATATATCAATCAAAATCATAAAGCAATCAAAATTTATCCTAAATATGATATGAGAGCTTTTCAAGAGAACAAGGCAGTCTTTTAGGGATTTTTCTGATAATGAAATGAATACGCCCCACACTTAAGATATGCATTGCCCTCAATGTACAAAGATAGATATATAGAAAAGAATGTCAAAATAAGATAGGGAGAGAAGTGAAACTTCCTGAGTGAGGAATGAATTTTCTTAAATTGGAGTTTCAGAGAATAATTGGCGTGAGGGTAGAGGAGGATACTCCGGCGGTGGTAGAGGTTCATTAGTCCTTAAGTCCTATGCCAAAAGAATATTATATCTGAAATTGGTTATGGTCATGGTCGAGCAGGACATGGCAGTTGTGGATAACCTTTCCTAGTTGAGTTTCGAGTCCTTGAGTAATAGTGAGCTGTGGAGCTTTTTATAACTGTGATAGCATCAGGAACTCTTTTAGAAAGTATATAAGGAAGAATGATTACTTGGTAGGAAATTGTCGGAATTCAAAATTGTTAAATAAAAATTATAAATCCTAATAAAAATAAGATGAAAGAAAAATAAAAAGTAGTCTTAAAATAAAATAAAAGTAAAAACATAAAATAATAAATAAAAGTTTTTAAACATCTTCATCTTTAGATGGTTCACGAAGTGGGGGTGGCGATGAGATGTCGAGGTGCTGACAGATCTGCTATAAAGTAGCATCAATGTTGTCAAATTGTTGAAAACACTACTTCCGAATCGAGTGAGACACTCAAAAATGTCAGCATATGAAGCCGCCGCAGGAATTGGACGAGAGGGTGGTGGTGGCTGAGACGGTGGGTTATCGTGCTATGGGGGGACATCATTAGTAATATCCTTAGAAGCCTCCTCCTCGGTAGATTGGGCGAGACGATATTGAGGAGGGTAGGTTCCTCGGCACTTTTCGATCATCCTCATGCTAAGTATGCTTGAGATGCCTTGTGGAGACATTTGACCAATGAGGGTCAAGGATGATTTTTGGGCCGCGGTGCTGAGGAGCCCGAAGTGTCGAGCCAACTGAGTAACATAGGGGCCAATGGAGATGACCCCTACCTATGCCGCTCCATCTGGTGCTGGATGGCGAGGGCAATGACATAAGCAAGGTCGATGATGTGCCCGTGCGACATACACCATAGAAAGTAGGCATCGTGAGTATTGATGATGTTAGTGCTCTCTCGCCTTCCTATTATCGTGTGAGCCAAAATGGCGTGTAGGTACCTCAGAGATGAAGGGAGAGTCGATGCCTTGGAGCGACTAGGATTATAGGTGGCCACACCTGGTACTAATGCGTCCCAGCATTGTGAAGGAGAACGATGGATGTGGCGGTGGAGAGCATGTAAGTCATTCTCCTCCTTGAACTCCTCCATATATAAACCCAGTGAAGTACCCAATTTTGAGACGCTTAGCTGGCAGACTAATCCGCCTGGGCAAAATTGGAATGTGCTGGGATCATCATAGTTCGTTATCACGGTCTGAAGATGAAATGTTGAGCATAATTCCATCGTGAGCTCAAGATACGTCGGCTCGATGATCCTAAAGAAAAGCTCCCAAGGGTCAGTGGTTAGGAGGGCCAACATCACATTAGCCAACTGAACTTGTTCTACTGTAGCCCAGTAGATGTAGTGGCCCGCAATTAAAGGTTGGGCCCGAAGTATTTGGAAAAGTTCTTCGTAGGGCCCGATGGGGAATTGTAGGAAAGGGTGGCGAATCTTCGTGGTAGGACTCGAGGAAGATGACGCTCCCTTCCTTTTCTTTGAAGCAGGGACAGCGACCTCTTTACCACATGAAGATGACATGGTACACTAAAGGAGAGAGATTGGATGTCGAAAATAGAGTTGGAAGCGGTGCACGAGCGTGGTAGGGAGGGCGTGCGAACTTGTAGCGGCTAGGGTTAGGGTTTTTTGGGTGAAGAAGACAATGAATAGTACGGCCTATTTATAGATTTTGGGGCACATGGCCAGAGAACATGCCTGTGTTCCCCAATATCAGCCCGTGTGATTCGCGAATTTTGAATTTGAGCGCATCTGACAACTGTTCCACACCTGTGTCCCTTGGGCGTGTGGGTGTACACGACCATATCACATGATCGTGCTGGACTTCGCTCGCTTCTCCCCCGCCCATGTATGTAGGCCCACGCCCGTGGTAATTTAATAGGTTTGGCCATAGGTGCTAGACACGGGCATGTTGCACACCCGTGTTAATTTGACACGACCAGAGAACACGCCCGTGTTCCCTAATTTCAGCCCGTGTGATTTGCAAATTTTGAATTTAGGCGCGTTTGACAATTGTTCCATGCCCGTGTCCCTTGGTCGTGTGGGTGCACACGACCGTGTTGTACGACCGTGCCTGACTTCGTTCGCTTCTCCCCCAACCGTGTATGTAAGCCCATGCTCGTGGTAATTTAACAGGTTTGACCACGGGTGCTAGACACGGGCGTGTCGCATGCCCGTGTTAATTTGATAGGTTTGGCCACGAGTTCAAGGCGCGGGCATGTCGCACGCCCCTGTTGTTTTGGTAGGTTCGCCCACGACCATGTCGCACTGCCGTGGCAATTTATCATAGCCCGTTTTGGGGAAATCTTTGCCCTATTTTCACACAGCCCTAAGCACGCCCGTGTGCTTGGCTATGTCTATATGGTAAACCTGTATTCAAGAGCTCCGTTAGTAAGTTAGGTGTCAAACACTAAAATTGAAAGAAGTTAATACAGTTAGTGCTCGGGTTGCCTCCCGAGAAGCGCTTATTTATATTCTAAGCTCGACTTACCTCTCCATTGAATGGTTATGGTGGTTCAAGGAGTTTATACTCCTCATTCCTGCTATCATTCTCATCAAAATAAGGTTTTAGACGGGTGTTGTTTACTTTAGAAGTGCCGAACTTGGGATGAGTTACCTCGACTATACCGAATGGGAAAATGCTAAGTACCGTAAGAGGGATTTCTTCATTCGGTTTGGTAGTGAAAATGTGAGGATTTGCGGCATCTAATAATACTTTATCTCCAACCTTAAGGTGATTTGGTAAGGTATTGAGCTCGTTCTAACGTAGTTTTGGTTTATCGTGTGTTCTTGGTTTATGCGTCCGCCATTCATCTAGCTCCTCGATTTGTAGTCTTCGTTCTTCATGAATAGGTCCTTTATTATTGCTTGAAAATGGCTCATGTACTTCCTCCAGACTCATTTCCTGCAAAGCAGGTTACACCATATTGTCAGTTTTAGTAGAATGGCTTAGACGATCACCTTCAATTTTTGATGTGTTGCCAGAATTGTGCGCTTAAAGGGTGATGGTTTTGTCTCCCACAAGAAGTGTGAGCTCACCTGTGCCAACATCAATAATAGTTTTTACAGTTTCTGAAAAGGGCCTTCTTAAAATCAAAGGAGTGTTGCTATCCTCCTCTATGTCTAGAATAATGAAGTCAATGGGAAATATAAATTTATCAATTTTAACTAGCACATCTTCAATAATACCCCTAGGAAATATTATAGTTTTATCTGCTAATTGAATGCTCATCCTAGTCTATTTGGGTTTCCTAAGACCAAGTTGTTTAAACATTTTGTAAGGCATGACGTTAATACTAGCCCCTAAATCATCTAATGCATTATTAACATCTAAACTACCAATTAAGCAAGGAATTGTAAAACTCCCTAGATCTTTTAATTTGCTGGGTAGCTTAATCTGCAGAATAGTTGAGCAAACTACGTTTAGCTCCACATTCGACGCCTCATCCAACTTCCGCTTATTTGCTAAAAGCTCCTTTAAAAATTTCATTACATTTGGCATCTGTGATAGAGCTTCAATAAACGGTAAGTTAATATGTAATTTTTTTAAGAGTTTAAGTTCATCTGAGCGGTCTTTCCTTGTCGCGTTGGGGTATGGCACACGAGGTTTATATTCGACATTCACTGATTTGTTTTTATTATGACCTACCTCACCTTGACCTCTGCTCACCACAGTTTTTTGCCTCAGTTCTGGCTCAGGCTCAACGAATCCTTCTTCATCTTGAACATTAACCGCATTGAGCTGTTCCCTAGGGTTGGGTTCAGTATTACTTGCAAAGCTACCTTGTGGTAATTCAGAGATTAGTTTGGAAAGCTGTCCTATCTGAGTTTCGAGCCCTTGGATCAACACTTGTTGATTTTTAAGTGCTGCCTCGATGTTCTGGAAACAGGTTTCTGACACCGAGATAAATTTAGATAGCATCTCTTCGAGGTTCTGTTTCTTTTCCTATTGATAGGGTGGTTGTTCAAACCTGGAGGATGTTGTAGTCTTTGATTTCCTTGACCGCCCCACGAGAAATTGGGATGGTTTCTCCAACCTGCATTATAAGTATTGCTATATAGGTTATTTTGGGGCCTAGAGTTATTGTTACCCATATATTGGACTTGTTCCTCCTCGATGCTAGGGTTGAAGGGTTGATATTCTGTGCATGCTCCTCATCCATTCGAATCGCACCTCATTACTGGATGTACCTGAGTAGAACCAAGTAAACCATCAATCTTTTTATTTAGAAGTTCTACCTGGTTTAACAGCATAGTAACCGAATCGATGTTATAAACGCTTGCTGTTTTAGTTGGCTTTGTCCTCATGACTTTCCATTGATATTTATTCAGTGACATCTCCTCTATAAACTAATAAGAATTTTTAGGTGTTCTATTATTGATGGTTCTGCCAGCAGCTGCGTTAACCATTTGTTGAGTCGAAGGATTCAGGCCATTATGGAATGTTTGAACCTTTAGCCAAAGCGGTAACCCATGGTGAGGGCACCTTCTCAGTAAGTCCTTGTATCTTTCCCATACATCGTAAAGAGATTCTAAGTCCTTCTACACAAACGAAGAGATATCATTACGTAATTGGCCATTTTAGCCGGTAGAAAATATTTTAATAGAAATTTTTTGGTCATTTGTTCCCAAGTAGTGATTGACCCTTATGGTAACGAGTTCAACAACTGTTTAGCTTTATTCCTTAACGAAAAGGGAAACAACCGAAGACGTATGGCATCATCAGAAACGCCTTTGATTTTAAATGTATCGCAAAGTTTCAGCAAGTTTGCCAAGTGAGCGTTGGGACCTTCGTCCTGCACACCATCAAACTAAACAAATTGTTGTATCATTTGAATTGTGTTAGGTTTTAGTTCAAAAGTATTTGCTGCTACAGCAGGTCTAACTATACTTGACTCAGTTCCTATTAAAGTAGGTTTAGCATAATCATACATAGTACGAGGAGTAGGATTTTGATTTGCTGGTTCAACGGGTATCGCAGGAGGTAGCTGATTGTCTTATTTTTCAGCCATCTCTTCAGTTGGGGTTTGAGTATTGTCCTCTTGTTCGTTCTCTGTGTATCTTAAGCTTCGCCTTATTTCTCTTCGGTTTCTACGAATTGTGCGATCGATCTTTGTCAAAAATTAGTGGTCTTGACGGGTTTCTTCTAGTCATAAACTATAAAAACCTGCCAAGATAAAGAAAAAGTAAATTAATAAATAATAATAAAAATAAAATAGAATTAACTTGCAAAAAAAATAAATGGCTAAAGTAATAAAAATTAAGCGTTCCTAATATCTTAGTTCCCCGGAAACGTCGCCAAAAACTTGATCGTGATTTTCGTGACAGGTTTTAAATATTTATAATGAATCGTTCCTGAAACTAACTATTATCACGATGCAGGCAAGTGTACCTATCGAACAGTAGTATAGTTTTAGCAAGACCGGATTGTCGAACCCAAAGGAACTAAAAGTACTAGTAATGACTATCTTTTTATTATCTAGCCTAAGAATAAGGGGGTTTTGTTTTAAGTAACTAATTATCTAAACTAAGAATTCATAGAAAATAGAATTAGGGAATTACTTTTGGAAAAACGATTAAATTAAGACAATACCTAAGGAAAAATCCACCTAGACTTCACTTGTTATTCTGACTCTGAATCGGACGATTTATTCATTTAACTTGTTCCATAGAGATCCCTAAGTTATGTTATTATCCCTATTCAAGACTAATAACATCTAATTCCTAGATTGAATAATTGAGACTTTTCTCTAATTAACACCCTAAGGTTACATTAACTCGATCTATGGCTCCCTTTATTAGGTTTTACCCTAATCTGGTACAATCTTGTCACCCTATCTCTAGACACGCAATCAACTCCACTTAATTATGACAAATGTACTCTTAGTCAGGGTCTATTCCTCCTCTAAATAAGAGCTTACCTTGAATCAGTATCTTGGGATATCAAAACAAGAATTAAAAACACATAATTAAGAACAAGTTAAATATTTATCATACAATTCAGAAAATAATAACAAGATTCGTCTTAGGTTCCATTCCCCTTAAGTATTTATGGGATTTAGTTCATAACTAAAAAGGAAAACATCTCAGAAGAATAATGAATAAAAAACATAAAGAAAACCCAAAACTCCTGAAGGGAAATTGAGGGGAGATCTTCAGTCTTGATGGTGAATCCGACTTCTGAGATGGATCAATCGACTTCCCTCGAGCAGTTCCTTGCCTCCTTCTCTCTGTGTGTCCTCTCCTCTTCCTTTAGGGTGTATTTATAGGCTTTAAAATGCCTAAACGCCCTCAAAATTAGCCTTTTCTGAATTGGACTCAACTTAGGCTCGACAGGGACACGCCCGTGTGCAATCGTGCTTCGATTCTGCCAAATTGACATTGCCTTGTGGTCTGCCCTTGTGAGGAAGTCCAGGCCATGTTGATTTCGTACTTTAGCCTATTTTCTATATTTTTGGCCCATTTCTAGTTCCTTTTGCTCTCATATGCTCTCCTAAGTATAAAACATGAAATAAAGGCATTAGGAGCATCGAATTCACCAATTCTAAGGGAAAATCATCCATGAAATGTGTTAAGCATGGGGTAAAAATATGTATAAATTATGGTTTATCACCGTGTAACTCTCTGTTTATGATTTCAGCATACATTTAGGGGCACATGGCCAAGACACACGCCTATGTATCTAGCCCGTGCTCAACACTGACTTAAAATTTTAGGTGTAGGGACGCACGACCATACCACACGCCCTTGGGGGCAATCCGTGTGTCACACACGGCATAGACATATGCCTATGTGCCTACCCGTGTGGACCTTGTTAGGTTGTTTTCTAAGCCTTTGGTCACCTTCTATTAACCAATCACACTTATAGGTTACCTTAATACATAATAAGGCCAGATTATGTACTTACATACATCTTTGATAAACCTCATTCCTAGTAAACCTCATATCATTGGTTTTATACATTCTAGGTTATTTCCTTTGTATTAAGGATTTTCCATGCCTCATTAACACCTTTAAGATTGGCTCATTATTGTAACTCATTGCCAATTATGACAAGCCATTCCATGTAAACATAAACATGCATAGATTTGTAGGTCATAGCCTACTTCAGAACAATCCAATTTCCATAGCCAAACACAAGAGGATATGTAAACTTTTACAAGCTTTCATATGGGCAATTCAAATGAAACATATCATAAAATGAACCAAAGCCCTATACATGCCATTGAACAAAATAAGAGTATCTATATACCAAAGTTGGACTAATTGATAGTGTGTTGATTCTCCAACCGTCTTCCAATCTTTACGAGTCCCCAAGCTCTGTAAGACAGGGAAAAAAGAGGGGTAAGCATTTACATGCTTAGTAAGCCCAAATAAGTGGAAAGTAAACTTACCAAGTAATTAGCATACAACCATATTTAGTAAATATACCAACAAGAATGAAATGGTTTCCCTATCACATGCACTCAATCAACAAGTTAGCCACAATAATAATACACCATGTAATTTGTCTTAGATGAGCTTATCATCCAATATTTTCATTTTTATATCTCATGTTAATCCCGTTGAGTTTCTTGGAAATCTCGATGGATTACCCAATTATTGTCAAGTCATAAGGGTGATCATCTCATGTACGCACTCCCGCGAACCTAACATCTTACGCAGGGATTACCAGTCTAGGCTAAATCCCTCGTATTTAAACTAATAAGGTGATGTCAGGATTACCAGTCCAGGCTAAATCCCTTATAGCGACAAACACCCTTAATGAGCTCGGATCTGAAATACCAGTCCAGGCTAAATTCAGGCCCTAATCGGATTACCCGTCCGGGATAAATAAAAAATGCACACATATTCCTCGGGGGGCTAGATCACTCAAGGAACACTTGTCCGGGCTAAAACCTTTCTGCAACACATGCAGGATCTCAAGTCATGTAAGTCATGGGTTATCCATCAGATTCCCTTTTCAACCTCAACCGGGACATTTATCAACAAGTCATTATTAAGGATGTATTTCATAGATTTTCATGCCATCATCAAATGCAATTACCATATATTCATAGATCATGCAATTAAGCATACTATGAGTTACTTTTAAGTCATCCGAACTTACCTGGTATTCATTTTCCTCAATTCACCTCCAAAATTTGTTCGTCAGGGTCTATAACAATAAAATGAAATTATTAACACCTCACATTATACCTTTTCAAGTGAAAATTTCACTCCTGGTCCAAATGATCGTTTTGACCCTAACTTTTCATATTTTTACGATTTAGTCCCTAGGCTCGTATAATGAAATGCATGCAATTTCTACTTTACCCAAGCCTACCTGAATGTTTTTCCCTCTTATGAAAGCCCACATTTTTCCATTATTTCTCATTTCTACCACACATTTTACACCTTTTGCAAAAAGGTCCTTTTAGGGGTTTTTCATGAAAATCACTTAGGAAAAGATGTTTAACACACATCAAACTTTCATATTCCTCCATAAACCATCAAAATACAAGTAACTCATGCATGGGTAAATTTCCAATCATGAACCTTAGCATGAAATATGGGTAAAAATAGAGAGAGTAAGCTACCAGGATTTCAAAAATACGAAGAACATTAAAAACGGGCTTGGGAGCACTTACTATTAAGCTTGAAAAGCTTGAAAACTCCAGCTATGGAGAACCCCAAATTTTCGGCAGCAACATGAAAGAAATGAGCTGATCTTTGGCTTATTTTTCCCATTTTATTTCATTAAAATGCTAAATGACCAAAATGCCCTTAAGCCCTTTCTTTGAAATTTCATCCATACAAGCCCATTTTTGTCCAAAAACTTAGAAATTGGGTAAATTACTCTACAAGGACCTCTAATTAATAATCTAAAGCAATTTCATATAAATTGCTTCTAGAATCCAAGTTTTGCAATTTATTCAATTTAGTCTCTAATTTCCAATTGGACACTTTACTCAAAGAATTTCTTCATGAAACTTTAACACATGCATATTCTCATATTCTAGACCTCGTAATAAGCATAAAATAAATATTTTAAAGTCAAATTTGTGGTCCTGGAACCACTATTTCGACTAGGCTTTATTTCGAGATGTTACATGCTCACTTTTAAGCTACTCATGGGTCTGTTCACATAGGCTGTCGGGTATCCTCAACACATGTTGGACTACCCAGCCACCGGTAGAATATACGAGACTAGTACCCGGAATGTCAAAACATGTGTCACATACATCATGAAATCAGACCACAACTCAATGAGCTCAAATATCCTATATATCATAAACTCAGAGCACAACTCGATGAGTTCAGATCACATAGTTACTAGTGACATGTCACTTGTATCCTAAACTACTCCTAAGGTTCAAATGGGATTCTTCGATACCATATTTCTGTCGAACTTGCTCGGACCTTCGATTTCAATACTCGTAGCACCAATCACATATTCATGGAGTAATCAAAGCATTTTCATGATAAAATTTAGGCAATAAACATACGATACAACATCATATTAAATATGTAAGTGCTTATCATACATGAAATATTAAATCATTTAAAGTATGGTACATGTTGCATTATTTGCAATTGAACTTACCTCGGTACAAAATGATAGAAACGAGCGTAATCCTCGTAAACTTCATTTTTCCCTCGATCAAGACCCGAATCACGTTTGTCTTGATCTATAATGCCAAATGTAACTTGTTCAATACACACATTGCTCATAACGACCCATAACACATACTTTGGTAAAATTACCTTTTTACCTCTAACTTTTCACTTATTTACACTTTAGTCCTTAGGCTCATAAAATGAAATGCATGCATTTTCTTTGTTACCCAAGCCTAGCCGATTCATATTTTGACTCATATCAACCCATATTTCACATTAAACCACATTTCTACTACCCATTTCTTCATCTTTTACAAATAAGTCCTTTTTAGGTGTTTTCACTAAAAATCACTTAGTAAAATATGTTTATCATGCATTAAACTTTCATATACCTCAATTAAACAACAAAATACAACCATCTCACACATGGGTCAAGTTTCATATATGAACCCTACTTCAAATTATGGCTAGAAATGGATAGATCATGCTTCAAGGATCTCAAAAATGTAAAGAACATTAAAAACGGGGCTGAGGAGCACTTATAATCAAGCTTGAAAAGATAAACAAAACCCTAACTATGGCTCCTAGAAATTTCGGCTAGCACTTGGAGAAGATGAGCAATTTTTTGACTTATTTTCCCTTTTTATTCTTTTATTAATCAAGTGACCAAAATGCCCTTAAGGCCTTTCTTTCAAAATTTTCCTATTCATGCCTATTTTTGTCAAAAATTTTAAAACTTGGTCAAATTGCTATTTAAGGACCTCTAATTAATAATCTAATTCAATTTCATGCTTGAAACTTGTAGAGCAAAAGTTTTACAACTTATTCAATTTAGTCCCTAAAGTCAAATTGGACATTTTAGGCATAGAATTTCTTCATGAAAATTTCACACAAACATGCAATCATATCATGGATCATCAAATAGTCATAAAATAATTATTTTATTTTAGATTTGTGATCTAGAAACCACTGTTCTAACTAGACCCTAATTTGGGATGTTACAACTCTCCCCCTTTAGAGATTTTTGTCTTCGAAAATCTTACCGGTAAAAAGGTTTGGGTATTGTTTCCTCATGGCCTCCTCGGGCTCCCATGTAGCCTCTACAACCCCATGTCTTTTCCATAACACTTCCACCAAGGCAATGCTTTTGTTTCTTAATTGTTTAACTTATCGTGCCAAAATCTTAGCTAGTTTTTCACCATATGTCATATCCAGCCGAATCTCAAATTCTATCAGTGAAATCCAATGTGAAAGATCTGATCGATAATGGTGCAACATAGACACATGGAACACATCGTGAATCTTTTCCAACTCGGATGGTAAAGCCAACTGATAGGCAACTGGCCCTATTTCTCGATGATCTCATACGGTCTTATAAAACGAGGATTCAACTTGTCCTTCTTGTCAAATCTCAAAACTTTTTTCAACAGAGACACTTTCAATAATACCTTATCATCGACTTGATATTCTGTAACATCATGAATTAGGGTCTAGTGGAATAGTGGTTTCGAGACCATAAATCCAAAATATAAATAATTATTTTATGATTATTTTATGATCTATGAAATGATTTCATGTTTATGTGAAATTTTCATGAATAAATTCTATGCGTATGATGTCCAATATGACTTCAGGGACCAAATTGAATAAGTTGTAAAACTTGTGTTCTAGAAGCTTTAAGCATGAAATTGCATTGGATTATTAATTAGAGGTCCTTAAATGGAAATTTGACCAAGTTCTAAAATTTTGGACAAAAATGGGTATGAATAGGAAAATTTTGAAAGAAAGGCTCTAAGGGCATTTTTGTCTTTTGGAAAATAAAAAAATAAAAAAGGGAAAAATAAAGAAAAAATGATGTACATCTTCTCTAAATGCGCCAAAATTTTCAAAGGACTCCATAGCTAGGGTTTTCAACATTTCAAGCTTGATTGTAAGTGCTCCCAAGCCCCATTTTTAATGTTCTTTTAATTTTTTAAGTTGCTATCAACCAATCTAGCTATTTTTACCATTATTTTGAGCTAGGGTTCATGTATGAAAATTGACCCATGTGTGACATGGTTGTATTTTGATGTTTTTTAATGGAGGAATATGAATGTTTGATGAGTGATAAACATCTTTTGCTAAGTGATTTTTAGTGAAAACACCTAAAAAGGACTTGTTTGTAAAAGGATTTTTAGTAGAAATGTGAAATAAAGAAAAATGTGGCTGATATGAGTTAGAATATGAACTGGATAGGCTTGGGTAACCAAGAAACTTCATGCATTTCATTTTACGAGCCTAGGGACTAAAATGTAAATAAGTGAAAAGTTAGGGGTAAAAAGGTAATTTTACTAAAGCACGTGTTATGGGTCGATATGAGCAATGTATGTATTGAACAAGTTGAATTTGGTATTATAGATCAAGAAAAATGTGATTTGGGTCGTGATCGGGGGAAAAATATGGTTTACGAGGATTAGGCTCGTTTCTATCATTTTTGTACCGAGGTAAGTTCATTTGCAAATAATGCAACATGTACCATACTTTGAATGCTTTAACATTGCATGTATAGTAAGTACATACACATTTAATATGATGTTGTATCATGTATCTATTGCCTAAATTTTATATTGAATTATGCTTTGATCATTCCATGAATATATGATTGGTGCTATGAGCATTGAAATCGAATTTACGAGCAAGTCCTACAGAAATGTGTTATCGAAGAATCCCATTTGAACCTTAGGAATAGTTAGGATACAAGTGACATGCGACTAGGAATTATGTTATCTGAACTCATTGAGTTGTGGTTTGAGTTCATGATATATGTGACATCCGAACTCATTGAGTTGTGGTCTGAGTTCGTGATATATGTGACACATGTTTTAGCGTTCGAGTACTGGTCTCGTATATCTTATTGATGGCGAGGTAGTCCGGCATGTGTTGTGGATAATTGGTAGCTTGCATGAGCAAACCCATGAGTAGCTTGTAAATGAGCAAAATGTGATCTGAGGTATGAAGTAGCATTGGCTACATATAAGACACTTAGGTGCAAACTTCCAATGTATCTAATAGTATTTCGAGTGTTCAACGGGTAGTTCAAAGAAGTTCTATGAGTAATTGTAATGATTGCATCAAAACACGAAAGTAGGTTATAATGTGCAAGAGGGCACATGTATGTACACCTAACTGATGTGAATGACATGAAATATGATAAGCTCGTGGTAAGAACATGTATTTATA
The DNA here is from genome assembly GCF_025698485.1 of Gossypium arboreum. Lineage (NCBI taxonomy): Eukaryota > Viridiplantae > Streptophyta > Magnoliopsida > Malvales > Malvaceae > Gossypium > Gossypium arboreum. Next base: position 36,461,812 of record NC_069082.1, read on the forward strand.
TATATATGAGGAATAAGTTTATGAGAATTGATAAAATGAAAGATTATGTTCGTTATGTTAAATGCATGATTCAAGCTTGTTTAAGTTGTGTTTTACTTGCATATGAACTTACTAAGCTTTATGCTTACCCCCTTTCTTTTTCCATCTCTTATAGTTTCGCAAAGCTAGCTTGGGGATCGGAGAATATCGGAAACTTGATCACACTATCAATTGAATATTTGGGTATAGTTAGTTTTATCATTTTGGATATGGCATGTATAGGGAGTTGGCCTTTTTGTTATGTGTCATATTGATTAGCCAATGTGTTGGCTCATGATGCTATTATGATTATTTTGTATATGGCCATGAGTGGTGGCCCATATTGATTGTTTTGGGCTGTAACCCTAATTATTGATGCATGCATGCAAATATGCTTATTCTTAAATGTGGTTATAATTGCTTATGGTTAATGAGTGCAATGGGTGACATGTATGATGAGTGTATGAAATATGATTAATGTGTTTACCGATAAATGTGGTGCAAATGTATAACTTGAAAATAGTTTAGTAATGATAATAGTCAAGTATGAAATTGGTGTGGGATGCCATTGAAAGTATAATAATTTGGATAGGTGATTTGTCAACATTGTCAAGTCATAATTTAACCATGAATGTGTTTGCTTAAGTGATTAAAGGTGTCATATTGTATGTCAAGAAGTGGATCTAAGTTTGTGAGTGATTAAGGGTGGAAAATGGCTTGGAAAATAGCCGAGAAATTGTCCACACGATTAGACACACGGGCATGTGTGTAGGATGTGTGTTACACACGGTCTGCCCCATGGGCATGTGATCTGGTCGTGTGTCCCCCTGCACCCTAATTATGCAAAACAGAATGCCCAGTAGTAAACAAAAGGGTAGAGACAAGGCCGTGTGTCTCCACCGTGTGAAGGACACAACCTTAGGACATGGGCATTTGTCCAAGCTGTGTGAAGTCTACAATAAATTTTTGGAATTTAATTCGCCACACAGCCTAAGCACACGGGCTTGTGACTTGGCTGTGTGACCTTATTTGGTCGATGACATCATAAACAGAGAGTTACAGGGCTAAGGACACAGGCGTGTCCCAAGCCACACAAGCGTGTGACTCTCCAAATCAAGAAAATTTTCTAAGTCTACCTATTATTTTCAAAGTTCTCGATTTAGTCCCAAACCACCCTCGATGTATGTTTTGGGACTCGTAGGCATGATAAAGGACAATTTACACATGTATGAATGAATTTGATTTGAACGAAAATTTTATGGCCCAGTTTTGTATGATTGGTTATGTTTAAGTTCGATAACGCCTCGAACCCTATCCTGAGTTTGGATACGAGTAAGGGGTGTTACATATTCAATTTCTTTCCATTTCAAATCCACTAGGAGTTTTTCCTATCCGAAGCTACTTTTAGACAATCATGAATTACATTCACCTTGTCTTCAGTTTCTTTGACCAGATAAACTCCATGGTCTAAGCTTGGTCCAATACAATGGCGTTCGACACTTATGCCCGTATGATGCTTCATAAGGCGCCATTGTCAAACTCAACTGATAACTGTTGTTGTTGGCAAACTCCACAAAATGTAAGTACTTTTCCCAATTACCTTCGAATTCCAATACAAAACATCGGAGCATGTCTTCCAAGATCTGAATTACTCGCTCAGACTAACCATCAGTCTGTGGATGAAAAGCAGTGCTAAAATTCAGCTTTGTACCTAAAGCTACTTGTAACATTTCGTGAAGTGAACCTCAGATCTCTATTTGGTATAATCGATATAGGTACTCTATGAAGTCTAACAATTTCACCATTGTACAATTCGGCTAACTTATCAAGTGAGTAATCAGTATGCACTGGAATAAAATGAGCCGATTTAGTAAGTCTATCGATAATAACCCATATGGCATCTTTCTTTCTCGGAGTTAAAGGCAAACCTGTCACAAAATCCATAGTAATCCGGTTCCATTTCTACTCGAAAACCATAGTGGGCTGAAGTAAACCTGAAGGTACTTGGTGTTCAGCCTTTACCTGTTGACAAACTAAGCATTTCGATACAAATTCTAAGATATCACTTTTCATACCATTCCACCAATACATTTTCTTCAAGTCATTATACATTTTTGTACTGCTTGGGTGAACTGACAAACAACTGTTGTGTGCCTCATGTAAAATATTCTGAATCAATATAGTGTCTTTTGAAACACAAATCCTACCACGAAATCTTAAACAACCATCAGAGTCACTCGGAAAATCTGGTTCACTGCTGGACTCACACTGAATTCTCTTAGCTAGCAACTCTTTATCAACTTTCTGAGCATCACAAATCTGTTGAAGAAAAGTCAGTCTAGCTCTCAACTCGGCTAGAATCGAACCATTATCAAACCAAGTCAGCCGTGTATTCATAGCCCTCAAGGCAAACAACAACTTTCTACTTAAAGCATTGACAACCACATTCCCCTTACCCGGATGATAATCAACCACAAGCTCATAATCTTTTAACAGTTCCAACCATCTTCCCTGCCTCAAGTTCAATTCCTTTTGAGTCATCAAGTACTTAAGAATTTTGTGATCAATATAGACATGGCATTTCTCACCAAATAAACAATGTCGCCAAATCTTCAAAGCAAGCACTATGGCGGCCAACTCTAAATCATCTGTTGGATAGTTCTTCTCGTGAGGCTTCAACTGTCTCAAAGCATAAGCTACGACTTTACCCTCTTGCATAAGTACACATTCCAAACCATTTAAGGAAGCATCACTATAAATCACAAATTCTTTACATGACTCAGGTTGTACCAAAACCGGAGCTTCAGTCAGTAATGCCTTTAATTTCTCAAAACTCTGTTGGCGTTTTTCTGTAACAATCTCGTCATTGGAGTAGCAATCATAGAGAATCCTTTGACAAAACATCTGTAATAACCAGCCAAGCCTAGAAAGCTTCTAACCTCAGTTACATTCTTCGACGATTTCCATTCAACAATAGCTGAGATCTTACTCTGGTCAACTCTAACACCATCACTCGAAATAATGTGGCCTAAGGATCCAACTTCTCAAAGCCAAAACTCGCTTTTACTAAACTTAGCATACAACTACTTGTCTCTCAAGGTTTGCAAAATAGTTCTTAAGTGTTTAGCATGCTCAGATTCATCAGAAGAATAAATCAATATGGCATAAATAAAAACAACAACAAATTTATCCAAGTATGGTTGGAAAATATGATTCATCAAGTCCATAAATGAGGCAGGAGCATTTGCTAAACTAAAAGGCATGACAAGAAATTCATAGTGACCATACCTCGTCCAAAAAGTAGTTTTCGGCACATCCGAGTCTTACACTCTCAACTGGTAGTAAACAGACCTCAAGTCTATTTTAGAAAACCATGTCGCTCCTTTCAACTGATCAAAACATGTAACACCCCTTACCCGTACCCGAGGCTAGGATAAGGTACGAGGCATTACCGGACAAACATACAAACATTAAACTAAAATACGTGCCATAAAATTTCATTCATATTTCAAAACGTTCATTCACTTACACATAGTCCCTTATTTGAGTTTACGAAGGCCAAAACATACTTTAGAAAGGGTTCGGGACTAAACCAAGAACTTACGAAAATCTTGGAAATTTCATGCTTTAAGGCTCCACACGCCTGTGTTCCAAAGTCGTGTTCCATACATGGCTAAGACACATGGTCGTGTCTCTGCTTGTGTGGAATATACCTAGGCTATTTTCCAAGCTTTGGTCAACCTTAATCTTTTACACACTTATACAAAATCAAAAGCATATAACATGGTATTCATTAAATGATTAAATATTCTCAATTAAACCACAAACATAGCATTTGTATCTCATCATACATGTGTCTCTCATACTCATTTTACCTTGTTTATTATAGTACCACTTATACATTTATACCAAGATTATCATCTTACAAAATATCTTCAGCTTAATCATCAAGCATTCATATTTAAAACTAGATCATATCTTTATAAAATACCACAATTCAGATACGCAAAATAACATGTATGCCTGAAACATTTCAATTCAACTCCATACCAAACAAGCATTACATTGAGACTAGTCATATATATATATATATACATGTCATGATACATATCATTCTCTTTCTGTTTTCTTATAAATACATATCATTTATTTCATTATATCAATATTTCATATACCATAGTTTCCATGTATTCCACATATATTTATTTTCCTCCTCCTCCTCTCCATTCCACATCCTTAATGTATATAGCATTCTTGTAAGTACGATTTCACAATTTACAAATAAATGCTCACATCAAACTATCCACACGAGTCATAGTCACTTACATCTTTATAATTCGAGCTACAGAGCTCCAAATTAGGATCCCTAAATTTCCCCTAAAATTAGACTCAAATATCTTTTCACCATAAATTTTTCATAATTTTTGGTTTAGCCAATTAGTACAGTTTATTCATTAAAATTTTCCCTGTTTCACTTTCTGATAGTTCTGACCTCTCTTCACTAAAAATTAATTATCTCATAATACAGAACTCAGATAATGTTCTTGTTGATTTATCTTGAAAATAGACTCATTACGGATTTTAAAAATATAAGTTTAAGCCTTTAATTATTTTTATCCAAATTCTTGTGATTTTCCAAAGTCAGAACAGGGGATCACGTAATCATTCTGAACCAGTCTCACAAACACATAAATATCTCAAAATATAGAACTCATTTTCTTTCTTTGTTTCTTTTATATGAAAATAGACTCATTAATATTTAATTTGATATCTCATTCAGTCTCTGATTCAATTTGTACTATTTTCGGTGATTTTTCAAAATCACGTCACTGCTACTGTCCAAAACAGTTTTATTGCTAATTCACTCTTTCACACTTTCTTTGTATTAACCTCATTTTAACATACATATCACAAATCATTTTCACCACATTTCATACATCACAAGTATAGGCCCATGATCACAAGGTCACCATAAAATCATCCTCATGTATAACTTACTTGTTTATAACCTCACCACATCCTGGTCACTTAATGAACACATCATTCACATAATCAAGTTCCTGCACTTATTCATCACAAAACTCACAAAGCAATACATAGAAAGTCTCCCGTTGAACACTTCGAATCAATCCTCGATACTTGGTGGTTTCAGCACATAGCTCCACCCATTATATAGTTCGGCTCTCTTGTACACATGGTGAACACTCAGTGCCACCCATGTGACCTAGCCAATTTATCTCGTAGCTCTCTTGTCTACATGGTGTCCTTCACCTGGAACCACGCATGCGACCTAGCTACATATATCCCGTAGCTCTCTTGTCTACATGGTGTACACATAGTATCACCCATGCGACCTAGCTACATCATAATGTCTTGTAGCTCTCTTGTACACATGATGTGCACTCAGCACCATACATGTGACCTAGCTACATACTATCTCAGATCATCCAATCTTTCAGAAGGTTCAACCGGATTTCTCTCTTTTCCAACAATTTCACCAATCAAGTAATTATCCACAAACATATTTCCAATATTATTATAAAATATCATAATACAAGTAATATTGATGTATTACTTACATATAAACTTACATCTCATTTAATATCAAGGCAATAACATTAAATTACACATTGCCTTATTAAAAATCATATGAACTTACAATTTCCCATAATATCCATAATCATAGAAATCACATTTATGTATGATAATTCAATGCACTTCATGTACCATAGACATATTTTTAAATCAATTCATAAACCCGACACCATAATCATTTAATTTAATATAATTCAATTAATTCACTAAATTTAACTTTCAAATATAAATTATAGCATTATTGCTGTATTATTATCATACCAACTTACATACTTTCAACATCTCGGAAATCATAATGAATATATCAATTTTACATTGAAACATGCATAAATTAACGCTTATTATACTTATGAACTTACCTCGATACTAAAACGGCCATTTTACCAACTTTCCCAATTTTCAATTTTTCTCTCATTCTAGGTTCAAATCTCGTTTTTCGGGATCTAAAACATTGTATTTTACTTATTTAATTAATTTACTATTCAAAACAGTCCTTAACTCAAACTTTGGTACAATTACAATTTTGCCCCTAAACTTTTGCATATTTACACTTTTTTCCCTAGGCTCGGGAATTAAACTTCATCCCTTATTCTTATGTTTCATGACATGCTGATCACTTTCCCTTCTGTGGAAACATCAAATTCTCACTCTAACATATACTTATGACTATTAGGTATTTTTACCGATTAAGCCCTTTTACTCGTTTTCACTCAAAACCGAGTAGCACAAGTTGTCTAACATAATTTAAAACCTCATATTCTATTATAAAACAGTAAAATAAACACATTTCACCTATGGTTATTTTTCCAAATATGAACCCTAGCTTAAATAATTGCTAGAATAAGCTTAATCAAATTACCGGGATTCCAAAAACATAAAGAACTTGAAAAACGGGGTTATAACGGACTTACTATTGAGCTTGGAAAGCTTGAAAACCCTAGCCATGGCTTCCCCCATGCTAATTTCGGCCTCCATGAGAAGGATGAGTCAATTTTGGCTTTATTTTCCCTTTTTATTTCTTTTAATTACCGAATGACCAAAATGCCCTTCCTTACTAAACTTTCAAAAATTCCGTCCATGTACAATTTTTGTCCATCACTTAGAAATTGGTAAAATTTCTATTTAAGACCTCCTAATTAATATTTCAAAGCAATTTCATACTAGAAACTTCTAGAATGCAAGTTTTGCAACTTACTCAATTTAGTCCCTAACTTCAAATTGAGCACTTTATGCATAGAATTTCTTCATGAAATTTTCACACAATCATGCAATCATATCATAGACCTCAAAATAATCACAAAATAACTATTTCTATCTCAGATTTTGTGATCCCAAAACCTCTGTTCCAACTAGACCCAATTTTGGGCTATTACAAAACAAGTCATCAGTCATTGGCAAATGATACTTATTTTTAATCATTACCTTATTGAGCTGTTGGTAATCTATACATAACCTCATAGATCCGTCTTCCTTTTTCATGAATAATACCAGAGCAGGCCATGGTAAAAAGCTCGGTCTTACAAAACCCTTGTCAGTCAATTCTTGCAACTGTAACTTCAGTTGGGTCCATTCTATATGGAGTGATTGAAATAAGTGCTATACTAGGGACTAACTCGATACCAAACTCAACTTCCCTAACAGAAGGTAATCCAGGCAGCTCTTCCGGGAACACATCCAGATACTCATATACAATAGGCACTGATTCAATCTTTAATTCAGATTCTATTGTATACAACATATAAGTCAAATAGGCTCCGTATCCTGTTCTAATACATTTTTTAGTAGACATCGAAGAAATCATTATTGGCAACTTAGCTGACTCATCTGATTTAACCCAGAGAATTTCACCATTTTCACATTTCAATTCAATAACTTTTTGTCTACAATTTACTATGGCATCATGAAATGTCAACCAATCCATGCCCAGTAGAACATCAAATCCATCAAGGGGCAATAACATCAAGTCAGCTGGAAAACAATGATCTTTAATCATCAAAGGACATTTCTTACATACCTTATCAACTAAAACATGCTTGCCTAATGGGTTTGACACTTTAATCATAAATTTTGTAGACTCAATAGGCATATTCATACTAGATACCAATTTCATGCACACATCTGAATGAGTAGAACCAGGGTCAATCAAGGCAATAACAAAAGTGTCATAGAGAGAAAAAGTACCCATAATCACATCGGAAGAAGATGTGTCCTTACGCGCACGTATGGCATAGGCTCTAGCCGGAGCTCTAGCTCTGAATTTCACTACTATATCCCTTGTTACATTTTTACTACTAGCCCCATTATCGGCGTTTCTCGAGGGTTTCCTCTTTGTAGCCATACTACCCAGCTTGTACTCTAAAATTTTTCTTTCTCGACCATCTCGGGACAATCCTTGATATAGTTGTCTTGAGAACCACATCAAAAACAAGATCCATCTCTCACCTTACACTTACCAAAATGACCTCTACCATATTGTTGGCACTCGGGTTTGGAAGCTCTATCGTTACCCACACTAGCCACAGATGTAGCCTGAGATTTAAAACTCGAATTCTGTACGAACGCCTAGTCGAAACATAAGAATGGGAATACATATCTCTGGATTTTTTAGACTGGGATGAGAGTGACTTGCTCATCGGCCTCTTCCTTATATCTCTAGCTTCAACCTCAGCTTTTCTTTTTTCTAATCTCACATTTTCTGAAATGTACAATTCAGCCAACTCTTTTCCAATATCACAATTTCTGAAATGTACAATTCAGCCAACTTATTGAGTAAGTAATTGGTACGTACCGGGATAAAGTGAGTCGATTTAGTCAATCTGTTGATAATAACCCATATGGCATCTTTATTTCTCAGAGTAAAAGGAAAACCTGTCACAAAATACATAGTAATCTGGTCCCTTTTCCACTCGAGAACCATGATGGGTTGAAGTAAACCTAATGGTACTTGGTGTTCAGCCTTTACTTACTGACAAACTAAGCATTTCAATACAAACTCTGAGATATCTCTTTTCATACCATTCCACCGATACATTTTCTTCAAAATCATTATATATCTTTGTGCTAACGGGGTGAACTGACAAGCAACCATTGTGTGCCTCATGTAAAATATTCCGAATCAACTCGGTGTCCTTCGAAACACAAATCCTACCATAGAATCTCAAACAACCATTAGAGTCACTCAAAAAATCCGATTCACTGCTGGACTCACACTGAATTCTCTTAGCTTGTAATTCTTTATTAACTTTCTGAGCATCACAAATCTATTGAAGAAAAGTCGATCTAGCTCTCAACTTGGCTAGAATCAAACCATCTTTTGATAAAGTCAACTGAGTATTCAAAGCTCTTAGAGCAAATAACGACTTTCTACTCAAAGCATCAACGACCACATTGGCCTTTCCCGGGTGGTAGTCAATCACTAACTCGTAATCTTTTAACAACTCCAACCATCTCCTTTGTCGTAGGTTCAAATATTTTTGAGTCATGAAATACTTTAGACTTTATGATCAGTGAATACTCGACATTTCTAGCCATACAAATGGTGTCTCCAGATCTTCAACGCAAACACAATGGCAGCTAGCTCCAAATCATGTGTCGGATAATTTTTCTCATGTGGCTTCAGCTACCTCGAGGCATACGCTATCACTTTGCCTTCTTGCATAAGTACACAACCTAATCCATTCAAGGATGCATCACCATAAACCACAAATTCTTTTCCTGGTTCAGGTTGTATTAAAACTGGAGCCTTAGTCAACAATGTCTTCAGTTTCTCAAAACTCTGTTGGCAATTTTCTGTCCATTCGAACTTGACATCTTTCTGTAATAACCTGGTCATTGAAGTAGCAATCATGGAAAATCCTTTAACAAACCGTCTGTAATATCCGGCCAAGCTTAGAAAGCTTCTAACCTTAGTGACATTCCTCGGTGGTTTCCATTCCACAATAGCCAAGATCTTACTCGGGTCAACTCTAATACTATTACCTGAAACAATGTGGCCTAAAAATCCAACTTCTCTAAGCCAAAATTCACTTTTACTAAACTTAGTATACAATTGCTTGTCTTTTAAAGTTTGCAAAACCGTTCTCAAGTGCTCGGCATGGTCGGTCTCATCACGAGAATAAATCAATATATCATCAATAAAAACAACAATTTTATCCAAATACGGTCAAAAAATACAGTTCATCAAGTCCATAAATATGGCAGGAGCATTCATTGAACCAAAAGGCATGACAAGAAATTCATAATGACCATACCTCATCCGAAATGTAGTTTTCGGCACATCTTACTCCTTAACTCTCAACTGGTAATAACCTGACCTCAAGTCTATCTTTGAAAACACTGTGGCTCCCTCCAATTGGTCAAACAAATCATCGATCCTTGGCAAGGGATATTTTTTCTTTATGGTTACCTTATTCAGCTATCAGTAATAAATTCATAATCTCATTTAACCATTTTTCTTTTTTACAAATAGTACCAGTGCTCCCCATGGAGAATAACTAGGTCTAGTGAAATCTTTATCCGTTAACTCTTGTAACTAAACCTTTAACTCTTTTAATTCCATTGGAGCTATCCTATACGGAGCAATCTAAATAGGTGCAGTACTAGGAATCAAATCAATACCAAATTAGACTTTTCTTATAGGAGGTAATCCAAACAACTCTTTCGGAAACACATCCGGATACTCACATACCATCGACACTGATTTAATTTTCAACTCAGACTCTTTTTTATTCAGCACAAATGCAAGATAAGCTTCATAACCCTTCCTTATACATTTCTGGGTAGACATAGAAGAAATCATTACAAGCAAGTTATCTGATTCACCTGATTCAATCCAAAGAACATCACCACTTCTACATTTCAACTCAATAGTTTTTCTTCCACCACACCATGAATAGTTAATCAATCCATGCCAAGAATTATATAAAATTCATCAAATGGAAAAAGGATAAGATTAGCAGAAAAACAGTGACCTCTAATCATCAAAGGGTAATTCTTACATACTTTTTCAACTAACACATACTTACCTAGAGGATTTCACACTTTTATCACAAATTTTGTAGACTCAACAGGCATGCTCATGCTAGATACCAATTTCATGCAAATATAAGAATGTGTTGATCCCGAATCAATCAAACCAACAACATGAGTATCATAGAGAAAAAATGTACTTGTAATCATATCAGGAGATGAAGCCTCTTTGCGAGCGTGAATGGCATAAGTCCTCACAGGTGCTCTACCCTCGGGTTTCATAGCCAGGTCTCTAGGTGCATTCTTACTACTAGCTCCACTTCCCAGATTTCTTTGTAGCTTCCCTCTAGAAGCAACATTACCAGATTTCGTACTCTAGAATTTCTCTTTCTTAACCATCTCAGGACAATCCTTGATAAGATGATCATGTGATCCGCACTTAAAACATGCCTGACTATTCATCCAGCACTCATCGAGGTGACGTCTGCCACAATGTTGACACTCAAATCTATTAGGTCAAGCATTACCCATACTCGCTATCGAAGTAGCTTGAGCCTTATGACCTGAATACTATTTCCCATGGTTTCTATTTGAGAACCCAACTGAAGAACTTGATCACATATTAAATTCTCTAGGATTCTTAGAGAAGAATGAAATGACTTACCCATCTGTCTCTTCTTCAAATCTCGAGACTCTAACTCAGCTTTCCTTTTCTCTTTAGCCAATTCCTTGGCCTTATAGGCTCTCTCTACGAGCACAACGAATTCTTTTAGTTCAAGGACACCAACCAACAGTCCAATATCTTCATTTAATCCATCTTCAAATCTTTTGTACATGATGGCCTTAGTCGATACACATTCTCAATCATATTTGCTCAGTCTTACAAATTCACACTCATATTCTGTTACCATCATTTGGCCTTGTTTTAACTCAAGAAATTCCTTCCTTTTCTGATCAATCAATCTCTAGCTAATGTAATTCTTACAGAATTCTTCTTAGAAAAATTTTGAATTAATTTTATCCCTTGGTGCAACCGACACAAGGGTGTTCCACCACTGATAAGCTAAGTCTCTCAGAAGTGACACAATACATTTCATGCATTCCTCTGGTGTGCATGATAACACATCAAATACCCTGATGGTATTCTCAAGCCAGAACTTTGCCCTTTTGGGATCATCATCTATACCCGCTCAAAATTCTTCTGCCCCTTCTTTTCAAATCCTATCAACTGGAGGTATATTCAGCCTCACGAAATCCATACCTTGGGGTGCTACAAGAACAGGCTAAGGGATAGGTGAGGGTGGAGGGGGTTGAGTGTTCGGGTTCATTTGAAGGAACTCTATATACCAGGCTTTCAACATATGGAGAAAGGCTTCCCTAGCCTCATCTCCTCCTCCCTGACTCACAGTCACGGGTCTACTCTCAACTAACACTGCTTTTTAAGTGGAAGCTAGCGTATTACTTTCTACATTCATCTCGATTGGGATCCATTACTATATGAAAACAGAATTTAAAAAGGTCAGGAGTTGTTACACTATCATAATTCATTTATGGCATATATAGCTAGACCCGTACACATGCTACATTAGTCTGAGAATTGACTAAAACGTAGCTCTGATACCACTAAATGTAAGACCCCTTACCTGTGTTCGACGTCAGGACAGGGTACGGGGCATTACCGGACTTAAACATAACCAAACATATAAAGCCAAACCATAAAATTTCATTCAAATTTAAAACATACATCTGAAGCAGTTTGGGACTAAATTGAGAACTTTTGGAACCTTTTTGGCACTTAGAAAATTTTCTTATTTTGGAGAATCACATGCCTATGTGGGTAGGCCATGTGGCTTGGGACACGTCTGTGTCCTCAGCCTATGTAACTCTTGACTATGACATCATCATACAATTAAGGTCACATGGCCAAGTCACACACCCGTGTGCTAGGCCATGTGGCAAGTTAAATTTCAAAAATTAAGTGCAGACTTTACACGACTTGGGCACACGCCCATGTCCTAAGGTCGTGTCCTTCATACGGTTGTGTCTCTGCCTATGTGTTTACCACTAGGCATTCTATTTAACCGAATTAGGATGCAGGGGACACACGGTCGGATCACACACCCATGGGCAGACCATATGTCACACACGGCCTAGACACATGCCCGTGTATCTACCCGTATGGACAACTTTGAGGCTATTTTCCAAGCCATTTGCCACCCTTAGTTGCAAAACCACATACATAATATCAAGGGCACTTGACATGGCATAATTGAACATTTAAACATTATCAAGTAAGTCATGGTTATGGCTTTATCATGTTAGCCTTTACATGCACAAGTTACCACACTTTATGAACCCAACTTACCAATCCTCATTTAAGTCAAGGTTATCATCATACAAGATAAATCCCAATCAAATCATCAAGCAATCATAGCTATAACACATCTCATCACATACACACATCCACCAACCACATCATAGTTGCATGGGTACATGCATGCTCAAATGACCAGGCTTACAACCCAAAAATCATTATAAGCCATATCATATGACCATACACAAAATAAATCAAATATCATCATAAGCCAACACATTTGGCTAAACCAATATGACATATAACAAAAAGACCAAGTCTGCAACACCCTTAACCCGTATCTGTCGCCAAACTAGGATTAAGAGATATTACCAGACATATCGGAACACTTGATAATTAAATTCACAAATATCACAATATCGTAGTCAATCATCAACATAAAGTCCCTTTTCTTGGGTCAACGAGACCTTAAACATGCATTAAGAAAAGGTCGGGACTAAACCGAACACATACAAAATTTTTCGAAACTTAACAATTTTTGTCTAGAATTTTGGCCTAGAAGGAATGGGCCTTGGATGTGGGAATGCATAAAAGTTTAGGTGTGCAAGAAATATCACAAATTATGTGTAAATTTAATGGCTAAGTATTTGGGCATATTTAGGAGTGCTTGAGAAGCCTGGGTTCAAGTCTATGTGTTTGCAAAATTTTAATTTTTGGGCTCTTAAGTGAACCTGGATGTTAGCTTATAGGACTAATAATAATTAGTGTTTGTTTTAATGCATAAAGAGAGAAGGGATCTAGTGGCAAGGTGGCGCTGCATGTGTGGAAAGGAGTCTGAGGTTCGAGGCATGGTGTGCGCAATTGTATGTTTATTTTGCTGCTTGAGTTGGGAAGGAGTTGGAATTGGACTGGAACTCTGTGGTTGAATTGGTCATAAGAATTTGAATTGAATTTGAGTGGGGTGTTGGAGTAAATCAAGGAAAAAATTCAGTGGAAGGATTGGTGGGGTTTTTGAAGGATTTTGAAATGGGAGAAGTTGGAGTCGATTGGGGGAGTTTGTTTAGTCAAATTCGGCTAAGGGTCCATTATGGTGCATTTTTTGGCAATTTAAGGGTGTTGGAGTATCGAATTAGTATAGGTCATTAAGTAGATTTCCATTTTGTTTCAAGAGCATTTCTTTTGGAGTTTTGTCATTCTAGTTATTTTCTATTTTACGTTTTGACCATTCGGGTCTTTCTCCTTCTCTGGTTAGTAATCTTCAAATTTACATTGGTCACTTTGCCGAAACCCAAGTCATAAGGTGTCGATTTCCTTCCCATCTTGTTCTCAATATTGCTTCTCTCGTTACTTTATTCTTGCCTAGCCAAATTGTCTTTCTTTTCGTGCACTTATTCTTCTTTTTCTTCCTTTACCTAAATCGATTTCTTCCCATTCATTTTCTTTATTCTCTTCTCCCTGTTTCCTATTCTTCTTAATGTGAGCCGAATTCAACCTCTCTTTCTCTACCTTTATTCTTTTTTTTCCTTTTCTATCGATCAAACATTTTGACTTACAAGCATTCTGACGAATCAATATTACTGAGAAGTGAAGGGCACAAAATGTTCTCGAAGCATCGAAACCTGGTCTTCCAATATTGGGTTAAGGTAATTCCGATACCTTGTTGGTTTAGGTATAGGCCGATTACTCTTAGTTCTTTAAGTATTATCTTTATGGGTTTTAGGCTATTTCTTAACGGGTTCTATCTATTAATCTTTTATGTGTGCAGTTAAGTGTTAGGGTACGTGTGATCGGATTTAACCAATCTAGGTGTAGTTAGCCACACTCCTTCTGGTCAAGGCTTTAGGTGTGAGCAGTTCCCTCGACTTCACGAAGAGGTGTGTAACCGTATGCCTTATTTTGATAATAGGCTGAAACATCGAAAATGTGTGTGTTGTTTACTCTGCTATGACTGTAGATCGGCAAAATGCCGAAAAGCCAGAAATATGGCGTATAATGCCACATGAGCATGCGATTGCGTGTGTGGTGAATCGAGCTCATGGAATGTGGGCGTACGATGAGGAAGGCCACTATGAGCGAATTTGTGGGCTTAGGCCGTAGTGGGCCACTTGGGCCACGAAACGGGTCGAATGGGTCCAATGCGCTTGTGTCAAATCAGCTGCCAGGTGGAATATGGTTGGCCTTGTCATGTCGTGTACATGGCATAGGCCGTTCTGGGCCATGTTGGGTCAAACTGGGCCGTGTGTGCCCAATAGGCTTGTCGGCCCACACGGATAAAATGTATGTTATGCGGTAAGTTTTGGAGTGGGCTACGTCGTTCGTACAACTGTGAATAGTTCTGGGTTAAATTGGTCCGTGGGCCCGCTTGGGTAAATTTTGCTGTTAAGCGGGAAGTACATAGACTTGTCATGCCGCGCACATGACTTAGGTTGTTTTAGGCCTCGATGGGTCGAAATAGGCCGTATGGGCCCAATCGGCTCATGCGCCCACACGGATAAAATCTGCGGTAAGTGACTATTAATGAGCCGGGCTATGTTGTACACATAGCCGTATCTAAATTTGGGCTAAATGGGTCACACGAGCTTGTGCACTTCGGTCGAGTAATGGGCCTTAG
Source organism: Gossypium arboreum (assembly GCF_025698485.1). Classification (NCBI taxonomy): domain Eukaryota; kingdom Viridiplantae; phylum Streptophyta; class Magnoliopsida; order Malvales; family Malvaceae; genus Gossypium; species Gossypium arboreum. The sequence continues at coordinate 36,477,318 of NC_069082.1, forward strand.
GCCCACTTGCACCGTTATGTCTTTTTAGGTTACTTAGGTCACTCGAGACGATAATACACCCTCAGTTGGGTCGTTAAAACCCCCGATTTGTAAAATTAGTGAAATGCCCGAGTTGTAAAATTATCGAAATACCCTTGATTTATAAAATTACCGAAATACCCTTAATTTGTTAAATTACTGAAATACCTCCAGGTTGTAAAATTACCAAAATACCCTTGATTTGTGAAATTATCGAAATACCCCCGACTTGTAAAATTATTAAAATACCCTCGATTTGTAAAACTACCGAAATACCCCTAACTTGTAAAATTAGTGAAATACCACTAATTTATAAAATTACTGAAATACCCCTGTAGGGTAGGATTACTGAAATACCCCTGTAGGGTAGGATTGTCGAAATACCCTTATAGGGTAGGATTACCGAAATACCTTTGTTAGGTAAAATTACCGTTTTGCCCTAAAGAGTCAAATGATTGTTTTGTCCTTGTGGCTAAATGACTGACTTGGGCTATGACTGATTTGACTGTGAATGTATGACTGCGTTTTAATTGACTTGACTGTGGTTGTATGACTGAAATGCTGTTAATATATGTTTAAATGACTGTTACTGAGTATGGCCATTCTACATACACGTGTGATGATTGAGCATGACATACATGACATTTTGCATGGGGTTGGGACATTGATATGGAGGAAGTTCTATTCTGATAGGGTCACACGGGTCGCATGAGATGACTGTGGACCCAGTATTGATCTGTTAAGGTTGCACGGGTCGCACAAGACGACTGTGGACTGACGGATGGCTTAAAGCCGCGTTATTTAATTATGGCTCTATGCTAACCTAAAAATGGCTCTGTGCCATCTTGACTATGGCTTTATGCCAAACGTATTTACCAGTGGCTATGTGCCTAACATACTTATTGATGACTCTGTGTCGATCATATTTACCCAAGGCTGTGTGCAAATTATATTACCGTTGCTGATGGCTATGTGCCAAACATAATACAGTTACCAATGGCTTTGTGCCAATTATAATACTGCTACTAAAGGCTTAGAGCCGCATATATACTAGCGGCTTTGTTGCGATTTAGGTTAGTACCGCAACCGGTGCTAACATTGGTGTGCTGGCTGGGTGGGTCAATTTTATCCCCACGTAAGTGTAGGGTTGGTACGGGTGGTGTGTTGGCTAGATCGGGGTCGAATGCATCCTCATACTATTGTATATGTATTTATGGGATCTATCACTGTATTGGGCTTAGGCCCACTTGTTCTGTTATTGGTTTGGGCTAGGCCCAATTGATTCTATTATGGGCTGTGACCCAAACGATTTTGTGGTGGTCTTCGGCCCACGTATGCTCTAAACTGGACTGTACTGTTACTATTAAAAGGGCTTTGGCCCAGACTGTTTCGGTTTCTGCTTCTGTATACTGACTGCTACCCCAGTAAGGGGATTACACACCGAGTTTTCAGAAACTCGCCCCGTTTATTAACTGTTCAAGTAATCCCCAGCATTAGAAGGATCGGTGCTGCGAGGGACTCGGAGATGGCTACATGACTGCCTTTGGACTTTATTTATGTTTTAGATTCCGTTTTGGGTTTTCAACTTTTGCAATAAGGCCTCTTAAAGTTTCTGTATTTTAACTTTGGGTTTTAATTACTTCGATTTATAACTATTTTTAAACAACACTATGTTTCCACAACATTCTCGGAATGGTCTCACAACTTAGTTTTTAACATCACGTTTTCGTAAATCAATTACTTTTAAAATTAGCTTCCGCAGCTTAAAAGAAATTTTAGGAATAGAATTAATAACTTTTCAATGTACCACTTTATAAAATAAACAAACGTAACTGGGATTTTACTCAAGTTTTCAAATAAGAAGGGTTTTCAGTGAAAGCATGGTTTTCGAAAAACACAGACAGTGTGCCTCACAGGGCATTAAACATGCCTATGTGTCTAGGACATGGCGAAACAGGGATACATACTGAGTTGTCCACACGGCCACAAGACACGCTCGTGTGCCAAGCTATGTAAAAATTAGGAGGCTACTGACTTAGGTTACACAGTCAGTCACACGCCCATGTGTCTAGCTCGTGCTCAAAACTGACTTAGCCACACGGCTTGGCACACGCTCGTGTGTGCGACCGTGTAGTCTACCCAGGCTCATTTCAAAATGGCCTTCGAGCAACATGGCAGAGACACACACCCGTGTCCCTGCCTATCTGGGCAAAAATAGGCCATTTGAAAGGCCAATATGCCACCCATTTTGGGTCCTCCCAACAAGCATCAATCACAACATAATTTCAACTAATTTCATTCCTCAAACATACTTCATTCATGTCCTATTATTTCCAACCTGTTTCATGGTTATAATCCATACCAAATCATGCCAAAATCATAAGCCAAAGTCATACAAAAATAAATGTTTCATAACCTCAATTTACTTCATTCAATATCAGACCATAATCTTACCAGTTTTCCGAATAGGCACATACCAAAATCTTACCAAATTGACCAAATCTCTTGGCCATCCATGAACACATCATATTGACAATATTGCATCACATAGTTTATACTCAAAATTCATTCAATACACAACCAAAACCAAGCCATATCACATGGCTAGATATTCACAACTCAAAAACATATCTCAATTTAACTAGACTATACATGCCATACTTAAATATTTACACTTTCTAAAGGTATCAAAATAGAGTTCGATAGTGTGGTGATGATCCTCGATGATCCCCGAGCTCTTGGTAGCTTTGATATCTAAAAATAATTGAAAACACACACACAAAGTAAGCTTTCCAAAGCTTAGTAAGCCATATACAAATAAACTTATCACATAACACCATTCAAGACCAATTCATTCTTGTAGCTCATGGCTTAATACAATTACATATCCATTTGTCTCGTATAGCTCTTTTGTTCATAATTCACTTACATATATCACATGCTCACAAATGTACATATACTTACCTTTCATTCTCAAACATGATATACATTTCAAACATACCTGAATTGAGTACTCATTCACATAGCCATTCGTTTCAAGGAATCCACGTTGAACTGTACAAAATCAAATAGGATATGCAGATAGCTCGGAAAGCTAGTACATTGCCATCGTCCCAGACGTGGTCTTACATGCAATCAAATATCAATGTCACTGTCCTAAACAGGGTCTTACACGAAATCAAATACGATGCCGATGTCCCAGACTTGGTCTTACACGTAAATCTCAAATCGATGCCAATGTCGCACATGTGGTCTTACACGAAATCACATATCGTAATCCTATGTCATGACATATGTATCCTAACTATTCCTATGGTTTGTACGGGGCTTTCGGACGTCGTCACCTTATCGAAACTTTCTCAATTTCACATTTTCAATTTCTATAACCATTCATCACAATTCAATATCATTTAAACATAAATAAAATAATTCAAACACATTTATTTGTATATAGACTTACCTCGTACGAAAATGAACGAAAACAAATAGCTATTCAACGACTTTTGACTTTCCTCGATCTAATTCTGTTCTCTATGGTTCTTGATCCAAACACATTCAAATTTGACTTATTCAAACTCACATTCATTCAAATTAATCCATAAACACATATTTAGCGCATTTTACAAATTAGCCCTCACATTTTCACATTTTAACATTTTAGTCCCTTTTTCATAAAATCACAAAATATGCATAGTTTCCTTTCACACATGTCTAGCCGAATTTTCCTTTAGCTCATATAAGCCCACATATTTCATTTATTTCCCATTTTATCCCCTCTATTTCTCATTTTCACAATTCAATCCAAAATACTCAAATTCATTAAAAATCCCAATACAAAACATAGCAATCTAACACATATCTTTCATTTTCTATCATCAGACTTCATAAAACTCACATTATCAACAATGGCACATCTTAAAATCATAATCAAATTCAGAAATTGAGGCATGGGCTTGAAAGATTACTAAGCAGCGATCACAAAAACATAGAAATTATCAAAAACTAAACAAAATTCATACCTTAATCAAGTAATCAAAGTGTCGAACCCTACCAAGCTTATTTTCTTTTCTTTTTCTTTCAATTTTCGGAAAAAATGATGAATATATAACCAATTTCATGTTTTATTTTATTTATTATATCATTTATACATAGTTACTATTATGCCCTTAATGAAATAACATTAAAATTCCGTTAACTATAGGTATTTTTGTCCATCCATTATTCAAATGGTCTATTAACAACATAAGGACTTCTCTTTTAATAAGACATAGCACTTAAGTACTTTTAACAAATAGTTAGCCACTTTTACATTTTATGCAATTAAGTCCTTTTATCAAATCGGGCAAACAAACAATAAAATTTTCACACGAAGTTTTCACAGATATCAATTCAAATATTATAAGCACAGAAAATAATATTAAAATATTTTTCTAACTCAGATTTGAGGTCTCGAGACCACTATTCTGACTAGGATCTAAACCGAGCCATTACAACTCTCCCCCATTAGGGATTTTCGTCCCCAAAAAATCTTACCGTTGAATAGATTCAGATATTGCTATCTCATAGTATCCAAGTGCTCCCATGTAGCCTCTTTGACTCCGTGTCGATGCCACATTACTTTTACTAACAGAATTTTCTTATTTCACAATTATTTAACCTCGCGAGCCAAGATACTGATCAGTTCTTCTTCGTAGGTCATATCGGACTAAATTTTTATCTCAAATAGATAAATCACATGTGAGGGATCAGATTTGTATCGTCGAAGCATCGATACGTGAAACACATTATGAATATTTTCTAACTCAGGTGGCAATAACAATCTATATGCAACTGGTCCGATATGCTCTATAATTTCAGACGGCCCAATGAACTTCAGAATCAATTTGCGTTTACAGTTGAACAGAAGTACTTTCTTCTACAGAGACACTTTTAGAAATCTTTTGTCGCCAATCTCAAATTCAATATCTTTTCGTTTCAAATATGCATATGATTTCTGACGATCGAAAGCTGGTTTCAAACTTTCTTAGATTGTTTTTACTTTCTGTTCAGTTTCTTTTATCAAGTCAATCTGATGTATCTTATTTTCACTGAGCTCTGACCAATACAATGGTGTACGGCATTTTCTACCATATAATGCTTCGTACGGTGCCATTTTAACTCTCGATTGAAAACTATTATTATAAGCAAAATTAATTAATGACAAATACTATTCCCACATACTTTCAAACTCAAGAATGCAACATCTCAATATATCCTTGAGAGTCTGAATAATCCGCTCAGATTGACCATTCGTCTGTAGGTGAAAAGTCGTACTGAAGTGTAATTTTGTACGCAACGCCTGCTGTAGTTTCTTCCAAAACCGCAAAGTGAATCTCGAATCTCTATCTGACACAATAGACAAAGGCACCCCGTGCAATCTTACAATATTGAGAATGTATAACTCAGCCAATTTATCAAGCGAGTAGTCAGATCGTACTGAAGTAAAATAAGCTAATATCGCCATTCGGTCAACCATAACCCAAATCGCATCTTTCTATCTCTGAGATAAGGGCAAACTAGAAACAAAATCCATTGTTACTCTATCCCATTTCCTCTCAGGAATCATAATCGATTGTAACAAACTAGATGGCACTTGATGCTCAGCTTTAACTTGCTGGTAGATCAAACATTTTGAAACAAAGTTAGAGATATCTCTTTTCATTCCAGACCACCAGTAATGATGTTTCAGATCATTATACATTTTCGTACTACCCGGATGTACAAATAAACGACAGTTGTGAGCTTCATTCAAAATCATCTTAATTAACTTTGAATTTCTCAGAACACAAATCTGTCCTCGAAATCTCAAACAATCGTCATTATCAATTCGATATTCAAAATCAGAATCCAAATTACACTGAGCTCGTTTTGCTATTATCTCATTATCGACTTTCTGAGCATCAATAATCTGTTCTAAAAGCAACTGTCTTGCTTTCAATTCGGCTAAAATAGAACCATCATCGGACAAAACTAAATGAGTATTCAGTGCACGCAATGTAAACAATGATTTCTGACTCAAAGCATCAGCAACAACATTTGGTTTTCCCAGATGATAATCAATAACAAGCTCGTAATCTGTTAGCAGTTCTAGCCATCTTCTTTGCCTCAGGTTCAAATCTTTCTAAGTAATCAGATATTTCAAATTTTTATGATCAGAATAAACATGACATTTCTCACCAAATAGATAGTGGCACGAAATCTTCAAAGCAAACACAATAACTGTAACACCCCGAACCCGAGACCATTGCCGGTGTCGGACACGAGGGGTTAACAAGCCAAGTTCACATGGTTTGCCCACCAATTTGACATTTCCAGTCAGGCTGGAAGACTGCATCACCGTTGCCTTAAAAATCATATCTCGAGTTTCAAAACTCGGAAACTGGTTTCGTAAATTTTCCCTGAATTTAGACTCATATATCCATCCATGGATTTATTTCTAGAATTTTTGGATGGGCCAATTGGTACAGTTTATTAGTTAAAGTCACCCATGTTACAGGGATCGACTGCTCTGACCTTCGCGCGGTATAACTTGAATATCTCTCTGTACAGGGCTTTAATGCTGGTGTCGTTTGTTTCTAATGAAACTAGACTCAAAATGGAATCTGTACATATAAGGTATGTCGCCTAATTCTTTCTGGATAATTTATAGTAAATTTTTAAAGTTGCGACAGGGAACCCAGAAACCGTTCTGGCCCTGTCTCACAATAGCATTAATATCTCTTAACATGTAACTCCTATGACCATTTCGTTTCTTCCATATGAATATAGACTCATCAAGGTTCATTTACATAGCTTATTCACTATTTAATTCCATTTCTACGAATTTTGGAGATTTTTCACATTCACGTCACTGCAGCTGGCAGCATCTGTTTTTAAGGTAGGTCTTACCTATTTGGTAGTCTCCATGAACCAACTAGTCTTTGCCATACATAGGTTCATATATGATCATTTTAACCATGCCAATGGCTGATCATATGACCAACATTCCCATTTCCAAGCCATAGCCACATCATGACACCAAATATATACATACAAACCACAATTATTCTAAGTTCATGTTCCTTTCGAGCCATTTTCGCATGGCCGTACATACTTACATCACCACATATTTAACAAACAAGGGTAGTCCTATACATGCCATTTCAAGTTCAACCAAGAATTTATACCAAAATGGGGGCTTGATAGTGTGGATGACTTCGACTTCAACGATCCCGAATCCGATTGCTATCGAGCGAAATCTAGAAAAGCGAGAGCCAAAGCGGTGGAGTAAGCATTTTTATGCTTAGTAAGTCTCAAGGAATATAATCAACTCTAATTACAGCAATACATTCACATAGTTAAATGCATCATTTCATTAATGCGCATTCACATAATCATACTTACTTTACCATCCCAACTCTTATGTTCATACACAAATAACGGCTTCATTAAGGCCGATAACTAGCTCCATCATAGGAGCGGATATTCATACGCTCTTACTCCTAGCGCCAGCAAAGCACACACCGCACTTACCTTATCATTGGGAAATTTCACAAGTGCATTAGCTGAAATTTTCCAGCAAGCTCATAATTTTCAAATCACATACCTTCGAGTTTATCCGGATGTCGGTTTTCGTTCAATCGCCTTGGGACATAGCCCGGTTATGGTAACCCGCACCAAGGCCAACGGGACTTTACCGGATATCACGATTTGCACAAATGCCTTGGTCTTAGCCCGGATTTAACAACTTGCACGAATGCCTTTGGTCTTAGCCGGATATAGCTACTAGCACAATTGCCTTGGTCTTAACCGGATATAAATTTCAGCATAATTGTCTTCGGCTTAGCCGGATATCATTCAATTTCTCATGCACACATACATCAATAATCATTGGACATACATATTTCATTTTCGTTACTAAGGCTCAAACACAATTATAATCATTAGCATATTCGCCGGGACTTAGCCTGTGGAATTCAAATACTCATACACACATGATCAATAATCATACACATCCATGTTTCATCTTACATAATTCAAGTAAGATCACTTCTTGAGGACTTACCTCGGATGTTGTCGAACGGCTTTTTCGCTATTCGATCACCTTTTCCTTCCCTTGTCCAATTGTGGCCCTCTTAGCTCTTGAGCTAATTCAAACAAATTCAATTTATTAAAACCTCATTGTGCTTGCTTATGGCGAATATGACAAGGATTTTAAATGGTCATATGGCCACTCTTTAGCTTGAATACACAATGGTCATGCACATTTTATACTACATCAAGCAATTCAATACAATTTATTTGAGCATCAAGGAAATGCTAAGGCCTTCAATAGGCTACCCAAGGCGAATATTCATGTACATGTTGAGGCCAATTATGCACTTAATACCTCACAAAAACAGCATGCATTTTACTAGTTAATGCTTTGCATATTGTGGCTCAAAACTTATAATATAGCATCAAGCACTTATATGTGTGCTAGGCGAATTGTGCTTGAAATTTCACAATTATTCTTCAACATCTTCTTCTTTAAACCAACTTATTCATCACTTACTTCATAGCCAAAACATCATGTGCAAACATATATATACAATATGAGCATGGCGAATTTTCAAGGTGTCCATAGCCATCCAAAATACAAATTTTAACTAACATGCAAGAAGCATGAACCATGCTCATGAATGGCGAATATGACAATCATGCTCCTTTTCAACTTCAATCATGATAAATCAAAAGAAGGCTCAAAATCTTGCTCAAGAGTAGACAATCCATCATTGCATGCATCATCATCAAGCTTCACACTTAGCATGCAATGGCTTTATCACCATAACAACTTTGGCCAAATACCATTTCCATGGCTTAACAAAGATTTGAGCCATGGCTAACATGCACATCAAGTTAGCAACCAAAACATGCATGAAACTCCTAACACAACCTCATACATACCTTAATCTTGATGCAAACTTGGCCAAATCTCCTTCTAGATCTCTTCCAAACCAAGCATGAAGCAAAAATCCTCCTTCTTCCTTAGTTTTGGCTCAAAGAAAGGATGAACAAAATTTTTTCTTTCCTTCTCTACAACTCACGGCAATGGGGGATTACCACACTCACACACATTTTTTTCATTTTTTATCACCCATACACCTTTGTTTATTATTTCACCCTAATGCACCAACAAAACATGTTTCATGACATGTTTAGCCCATCCTCCTTGTCATGGCGGCCACCACCTATAAAGGGGAATTTGACATGCAAGTCCATTATTTTGCATGCATGCTTTAATTAGTCATCACACATTTCCTATCATACTTTCAAAGTTCATTACTAAGTCCTTTCTTGTGGAATTCACCCTTATAACACTAAATCAATCATCATAAAATGTCATACATGAGCACACACATATTATAGGCATCAAAATAAATTTTAATTATTTTTATGCCTCGGTTTTGTGGTCCCGAGACCACCTTCCGACTAGGGTCAATTTTGGGCTGTCACAACTCTCCCCACTTAAGAAATTTTCGTCCCGAAAATCTTACCGGTAAATAGGTTTGGATATCGCTCTTTCATAGAGTTCTCGGTCTCCCAAGTAGCTTCTTCTATCCCGTGCTTGAGCCATAACACTTTTACTAGAGGAACCCGCTTGTTTCACAACTCTTTCACTTCTCGTGATAGGATATGAATCGGTTCTTCCTCATAACTCATATTAGCTTGAATTTCAATTTCTGATGGACTAATCACGTGCGATGGATCGGATCTATAGCGTCGAAGCATCGAAACGTGAAAGACATCGTGAACCTTTTCGAGTTCAGGGGGCAAAGTCAAACGATATGCCACTGGATCGACTCGCTCAGATATCTCATATGGCCCAACGAACCTCGGGCTCAACTTGCCCTTACGGCCGAATCTGAGTATCTTTTTCCAAGGCGATACCTTGAGGAACACTTTATCACCCACCTGATACTCGATATCCTTACGCTTCAGATCCGCTGCACGACTTCTGACGATCGGAGGTTATCTTCAGACTTTCACGGATTACTTTCACTTCCTGTTCAGCATCCCTAATCAAATCCACCCCGAAAATCTTGCTTTCACCGAGCTCAGTCCAAAACAATGGTGTACGGCATTTACGACCGTACAAGGCCTCGTAGGGTGCCATTTTAATACTTGATTGAAAGCTGTTGTTGTAAGCGAATTCAATCAACGGCAAATACCGTTCCCATGAACCACTAAACTCGAGGACGCAACATCTTAACATATCCTCAAGTATCTGAATTATCCGCCGGATTGACCATCGGTTTGGGGGTGAAAAGCGGTCTGAAATGCAACTTGGTACCCAAAGCTTCTTGCAACTTTTTCCAAAATCGCGAGGTAAATCTCGGATCTCTATCCCACACGATGGAAATAGGCACCCCATGTAATCTCACAACCGAGAAACGTACAATTCCGCTAATTTGTCCATTGTGACTCGATCCCATTTCCACTCGGGTATCGTGATTGGTGAAGTAATCTCAAGGCACGATGTTCCGCTTTCACTTGTTGACATATTAAACATCTTGAAACAAAGTCGAGATGTCTCGCTTCATACCATGCCACCAAAATCGACGTTTCAACTCATTGTACATCTTCGTACTCCGGGTGGATTGCCATTCGGCTACAATGGGCTTCCTTGAATTATCGAAATGAGTTCAATTCTTTGGGACACACAAGCGACTTTTGAACCTCAAACAATCGTCATCGTCGATTTGAAACTCCGAGTCCTTGTTCGGAACACACGCAGCCCGTTTTGCAACCAACTCGTCGTCGACTTTCTGAGCTTCTCGAATTTGGTGTGTCAATAATGGTTTGGCTTTCAATTCAGCCACTAACACATTGTCGGATCGGACAGACAAGTGCACATTCATCGCTCGTAAAGTGAATAACGATTTACGACTCAAGGCATCCGCAACCATATTCGCCTTTCCCGGGTGATAGTCAATGATCAGCTCATAATCCTTTAACAGCTCGAGCCAACGTCTTTGTCGCAGATTTAAGTCTCTTTGGGTCATCAAATATTTGAGACTTTTGTGATCCGAGTATACATGGCACCTTTCACCAAATAAGTAATGTCGCCAAATCTTTAAAGGCGAATACGATGGCGGCCACTCGAGATCATGAGTCGGATAATTTTTCTCATGTGGCTTTAATTGCCTCGACGCATAGGCCACAACTCGACCTTCTTGCATTAATACGCAACCTAACCCAAGTAGAGAGGCGTCGCTATAGATGACAAACTCCTTGCCGGACTCGGGTTGCACTAGAATTGGGGCTTCAGTCAAATAAGTTTTCAGTTGATCGAAACTTTTTTGGCATTTCTCCGTCCATTCGAACTTAACGTCCTTTTGGAGTAGCTTCGTCATCGGCGTGGCTATCGTTGAGAAGCCTTTTACAAATCGTCGGTAATAACTGGCAAGCCCCAAAAAGCTCTGAACCTCAGTAATATTTCTCGGAGGCTTCCAATTAAGTATGGCTGAAATTTTATTGAATCGACTCGAATACCGTCTGAATACCACATGACCCAATAAGCTAACCTCTCTTAACCGAACTCACACTTGCTGAACTTAGCATATAATTGCTTGTCCCGTAAAATTTGCAGCACTAACCGCAGTGTTCAAAGATGTTCGGTCTCATTTCTTGAATAGACCAAGATGTCATCAATGAACACGACTACGAATCGATCCAAATATGGTCTAAAGATCCGATTCATTAAATCCATAAATACCGCAGGGGCATTAGTGAGCCCAAACGGCATCACTAGGAACTCATAGTGACCATATCTCGTTCTGAAGGCGGTCTTGGGCACGTCCGAATCTCGGATTCGCAATTGATAGTAGCCCGATCTCAAATCTATTTTCGAGAACACCGAGGCTCCCTTGATTGATCGAACAAGTCGTCAATACGTGGCAGCGGATATTTGTTCTTTATCGTCGCTTTATTAAGTCGACGATAGTCGATGCACAACCGCATGGTTCCATCCTTCTTTTCACGAACAACACCGGCGCACCCTAAGGCGAAAAACTCGGGCGAGCAAAACCTCTATCCACCAATTCTTGCAACCGAGCTTCCAACTCCTTTAATTCCGTTGGTGCCATACGATCACGGAGCTATCGAAATTGGAGTGGTACCGGTACCAATTCGATGCCAAATTCTATTTCCGAGCAGTGGTAAACGGCAATTCTTGTGGAAAACATCCGGTATTCACAAACCACGGCACAGATTCGGGTTTCTTTTCGATTCCTTGTCATCGAGCACGACGCCTGTGCGCGCGCACTCTTTTCTTACATACTTTCGGGCCAACATTGCGATATTACGGTGGCAACCCTTTAAGTCCGTAGACTTAACCCGAATTATCTCGTTATTCGCGACCTCAAATCGATAGTCTTGCTTTTGCAATTTACGACCGCATCGTGCATGGTCAACCCATCCAAACCAAGAATAACGTTGAATTCATCGAACGGCAAAAGCATCAAGTCCGCGGAAACAAGAACCTCGAACACTAGGAGACTTTTCTTGCACACTTTGTTGACAAGCACGTAATGACCCAAGGGGTTTGACACCGAATTACAAACTCGATGAGACTCAATAGGCAAAGTCTTCTTTGGATGCTAAGGTTTCACATATATAAGATTGCGAGAACCGTGGTCAATCAACGCAATCACTTTAGTATTGAAAAGGGTGAAAGCACGGTAATGACATCCGGAGAGGCGGCATCCTCGCGTGCGCGTATGGCATAAGTCCTCGCAGGAGCACGAGCCTCGGATCGATGGTAGCATCTCTAGATCCTCCCCGACCGCCACCGACATTGCCCATATTTCTAGGTGGCCTACCTCGGCGATGGTAGCACCCGAGTTTCCACTCGACTCACATTCTGCTCAAGCTTCCTCGGGCAATCCTTCCTAAAGTGGTCGGCCGATCCACACTTATAGCAGGAGTGATCACGAAACCAACAGCTCCCGAATGCCATTTGCCACAATGTTGACACTCCGCCTCTCTCTCGCGATCATTTCCACCATCGGCGATCGAAGTGACTCGTGTGGTCACAGGGGTCGATCGCGTCCTCGTCTAAAAAGCCCAAAGCGCCTCTAGACCGGTTCACATCATCTCGAAATCTCTTGATTGCTGTTGAAGAGACTTTCCGAGGACCTCTTCGAATTCTCCGGTTCCCACATCACTTTTTGTTTCTCCTTTCTAAGCTCTTCGACTTTACAAGCTCGCTCAACAAGTACTACGATCTCTCGTATTTCGAGAATGCCAACGAACATCCTTATATCATCATTCAGCCCATCCTCAAGCATTTACACATAATAGCTTGGACGAAATGCATTCTCGCGTGTATCGGCTAAGCCTCACAAATTTTCGTTCATAGTCGGTAACCGACATAGAACCTTGCTTAAGATCAAGAAATTCCCAAGTCACTTGCTCTCTAGGTACCACGAAGTCGAGTACTCCACCAATAGTAGGTGGAATCACGTAGCAAGGAGATGGTACACTTTAAGCATTCATCGGTGTACAAGATAGCTCATCGAGCACCGGATAGTGTTGTCCAACCGAAATTCAGCTCGTTCGGCATCATCATCATCTGTAGCTTTAAATTCAGTGGCCCCATGTTTTGAATCCTATCGATTGGGGCTTACTTGACCTTATTTGGTCGATTCTCGGAGGTATTGTAGGTCTTGGGGTTGCATTTGTCGGGAATGGAGGTCATGGGACAGCCGTGTTAGTTCGAATGTATTGATTAAACCATTCGTTCATCACACTATAAAAGGCTTGCCTAGCCTCATCATTCGGATTGCTGGCCATAGGTTGAGAGTCCACCGCGCTGTCCCTTGTGCGGAGCAGCGCCACACTCTCCACATCATCAGCTATTGCTCGGTTGGGATCGGGACCCATTGCTATAAACAAACTCAAAGTCAAATTGTCGTAAATCACCACACTATCGATTCATCATTTAATGGCATGTATAGCTAGACCCCAAACACCTCACGGTAGTCCTAGAATCGACTAAACCGTGGCTCGATACCATAAAATTGTAACACCCGAACCCGAGACCATTGCCGTGTCGGACACGAGGGGTTAACAAGCCAAGTTCACATGGTTTGCCCACCAATTTGACATTTCCAGTCAGGCTGGAAGACTGCATCACCGTCGCCTTAAAAATCATATCTCGAGTTTCAAAACTCGGAAACTGGTTTCGTAAATTTTCCCTGAATTTAGACTCATATATCCATCCATGGATTTATTTCTAGAATTTTGGATGGGCCAATTGGTACAGTTTATTAGTTAAAGTCACCCATGTTACAGGGATCGACTGCTCTGACCTTCGCGCGGTATAACTTGAATATCTCTCTGTACAGGGCTTTAATGCTGGTGTCGTTTGTTTCTAATGAAACTAGACTCAAAATGGAATCTGTACATATAAGGTATGTCGCCTAATTCTTTCTGGATAATTTATAGTTAATTTTTAAAGTTGCGACAGGGAACCCAGAAACCGTTCTGGCCCTGTCTCACAATAGCATTAATATCTCTTAACATGTAACTCCTATGACCATTTCGTTTCTTCCATATGAATATAGACTCATCAAGGTTCATTTACATAGCTTATTCACTATTTAATTCCATTTCTACGAATTTTGGTGATTTTTCACATTCACGTCACTGCAGCTGGCAGCATCTGTTTTAAGGTAGGTCTTACCTATTTGGTAGTCTCCATGAACCAACTAGTCTTTGCCATACATAGGTTCATATATGATCATTTTAACCATGCCAATGGCTGATCATATGACCAACATTCCCATTTCCAAGCCATAGCCACATCATGACACCAAATATATACATACAAACCACAATTATTCTAAGTTCATGTTCCTTTTCGAGCCATTTTCGCATGGCCGTACATACTTACATCACCACATATTTAACAAACAAGGGTAGTCCTATACATGCCATTTCAAGTTCAACCAAGAATTTATACCAAAATGGGGGCTTGATAGTGTGGATGACTTGACTTCAACGATCCCGAATCCGATTGCTATCGGCGAAATCTAGAAAACCGAGAGCCAAAGCGGTGAGTAAGCATTTTTATGCTTAGTAAGTCTCAAGGAATATAATCAACTCTAATTACAGCAATACATTCACATAGTTAAATGCATCATTTCATTAATGCGCATTCACATAATCATACTTACTTTACCATCCCAACTCTTATGTTCATACACAAATAACGGCTTCATTAAGGCCGATAACTAGCTCCATCATAGGAGCGGATATTCATCGCTCTTACTCCTAGCAGCAGCACACACCGCACTTACCTTATCATTGGGAAATTTCACAAGTGCATTAGCTGAAATTTTCCAGCAAGCTCATAATTTTCAAATCACATACCTTCGAGTTTATCCGGATGTCGGTACTCGTTCAATCGCCTTGGGACATAGCCGGTTATGGTAACCCGCACCAAGGCCAACGGGACTTTACCCGGATATCACGATTTGCACAAATGCCTTGGTCTTAGCCCGGATTTAACAACTTGCACGAATGCCTTGGTCTTAGCCGGATATAGCTACTAGCACAATTGCCTTGGTCTTAACCCGGATATAAATTTCAGCATAATTGTCTTGAGGCTTAGCCGGATATCATTCAATTTCTCATGCACACATACATCAATAATCATTGGACATACATATTTCATTTTCGTTACTAAGGCTCAAACACAATTATAATCATTAGCATATTCGCCTTCGGGACTTAGCCCGGTGGAATTCAAATACTCATACACACATGATCAATAATCATACACATCCATGTTTCATCTTACATAATTCAAGTAAGATCACTTCTTGAGGACTTACCTCGGATGTTGTCGAACGGCTTTTTCGGCTATTCGATCACCTTTTCCTTCCCCTTGTCCAATTGTGGCCCTCTTAGCTCTTGAGCTAATTCAAACAAATTCAATTTATTAAAACCTCATTGTGCTTGCTTATGGCGAATATGACAAGGATTTTAAATGGTCATATGGCCACTCTTTAGCTTGAATACACAATGGTCATGCACATTTTATACTACATCAAGCAATTCAATACAATTTATTTGAGCATCAAGGAAATGCTAAGGCCTTCAATAGGCTACCCAAGGCCGAATATTCATGTACATGTTGAGGCCAATTATGCACTTAATACCTCACAAAAACAGCATGCATTTTACTAGTTAATGCTTTGCATATTGTGGCTCAAAACTTATAATATAGCATCAAGCACTTATATGTGTGCTAGGCGAATTGTGCTTGAAATTTCACAATTATTCTTCAACATCTTCTTCTTTAAACCAACTTATTCATCACTTACTTCATAGCCAAAACATCATGTGCAAACATATATATACAATATGAGCATGGCGAATTTTCAAGGTGTCCATAGCCATCCAAAATACAAATTTTAACTAACATGCAAGAAGCATGAACCATGCTCATGAATGGCGAATATGACAATCATGCTCCTTTTCAACTTCAATCATGATAAATCAAAAGAAGGCTCAAAATCTTGCTCAAGAGTAGACAATCCATCATTGCATGCATCATCATCAAGCTTCACACTTAGCATGCAATGGCTTTATCACCATAACAACTTTGGCCAAATACCATTTCCATGGCTTAACAAAGATTTGAGCCATGGCTAACATGCACATCAAGTTAGCAACCAAAACATGCATGAAACTCCTAACACAACCTCATACATACCTTAATCTTGATGCAAACTTGGCCAAATCTCCTTCTAGATCTCTTCCAAACCAAGCATGAAGCAAAAATCCTCCTTCTTCCTTAGTTTTGGCTCAAAGAAAGGATGAACAAAATTTTTTCTTTCCTTCTCTACAACTCACGGCAATGGGGGATTACCACACTCACACACATTTTTTTCATTTTTTATCACCCATACACCTTTGTTTATTATTTCACCCTAATGCACCAACAAAACATGTTTCATGACATGTTTAGCCCATCCTCCTTGTCATGGCGGCCACCACCTATAAAGGGGAATTTGACATGCAAGTCCATTATTTTGCATGCATGCTTTAATTAGTCATCACACATTTCCTATCATACTTTCAAAGTTCATTACTAAGTCCTTTCTTGTGGAATTCACCCTTATAACACTAAATCAATCATCATAAAATGTCATACATGAGCACACACATATTATAGGCATCAAAATAAATTTTTAATTATTTTTATGCCTCGGTTTTGTGGTCCCGAGACCACCTTCCGACTAGGGTCAATTTTGGGCTGTCACAATAACTGCCAATTCCAGATCGTGTGTCAGATAATTCTTTTCATGCGGCTTTAACTGTCTCGAGGCATAAGCTATGACTTTGCCTTCCTGGATCAAAATGCAGCCCAGACCATTCAACGATGCATCGCTATATATTACAAATTCTTTACCTGATTCTAGTTGTACTAACACCGGAGCTTCTGTCAATAGGGCTTTCAGCTGATTAAAGCATTTCTGACACTTTTCGGACCATTCAAATTTCACATATTTCTGAGGCAATTTCATCAACGAAGTAGCAATCATAAAAAATCCTTTCACAAATCGTCTATAATAACCGGCAAGTCCCAGAAAATTGTGAACTTCAGAAACATTTCTCGGAGGCTTCCAATCAAAGATAGCTAAAATTTTGCTCGGATCAACTCGGATACCTGATGTTGACACAATATGTCCCAAAAAACTGACTTCTCGTACCCGGAATTCACATTTACTGAACTTCGCAAATAACTACTTATTATGCAATGTCTGTAACACTATTCTTAAATGCTTAGCATGTATGGTTTCATTACGAGAATATATCAAAATGTCATCAATGAATACGACAACAAATCGATATAAATATGGCCCAAAACTTTTTTTCATCAAATCCATAAAAACAGCAGGTGCATTTGTTAATCCTAAAGGCGTAACTAAAAACTGATAGTGTCTGTACCTCGTTCGGAAAGCAATTTTCGGAATGTCTGAATCTTTTACTCTCAACTGAAAATAACCTGATCTGAGATCTATCTTTGAAGACACAGTAGCTCCTTTCAACTGATTAAACAAATCGTCAATTCTGGGCGTAGTATATTTATTCTTAATAGTCACATTGTTCAACTGATGATAATCAATGCACATTCTCATCGTACAATCTTTCTTTTTCACAAACAGAACAAGAGCACCGCAGGGAGAAAAGCTCGGTCGTGCAAATCCTTTATCAGTCAACTCTTGCAACTAAGACTTTAATTCTTTTAACTTGGTCAAAGCCATTCCATATGGAGCTATTGAAATCAGAGTAGTCCTTGGCACTAATTCAATGCCAAACTCAACTTCTCGTATCGGAGGTAATCCCGGTAATTCTTCAAGAAACACGTTAGGAAATTCATAGATACTAGGCACTGATTCAATTTTCTTTTCTATCACTTTTGAATCAATCACATAAGCAAAGTAGGCTTCATAACCCTTTCTCACATATTTCTGAGCTAACATCGAAGAAATCACTGCCGGTAAACCATTCAGATCGTTAGACTCAATTCGAATAATCTCATCATACTCACATTGTAAATCAATAGCCTTCCGTTTGCAGTTTACAATAGCATCATGCAAAGTTAACCAATCCATACCCAGAATTATATCAAATTCGTCGAATGGTAATAACATCAAATCAGCCAGAAAACATGAATCTCTAATCATCAACAGACAATTCTTACACACGTTGTCAACCAAAACACACTGGCCTAAGGGGTTCGATACTCTAATTACAAATTCAGTAAACTCTACAGGCAAAGTCTTACTACTCACTAAGTTTATGCATATATAAGAATGTGTTGATCCCAGATCTATTAATGCAATCATAGAAGTATCATAAAGAGTGAAAGTACCAGTAATAACATCTAGAGACGAAGCTTCATTACGTGCACGAATAGCATAGGCTCTAGCAGGTGCGCGAGCCTCAAATCTAACAGTTGTATCTTTAGTTCCCCTCTGGCTGCCACTCACATTACCTGTATTTCTAAGCAGTCTACCTCGAGCTGTATTGGCACTCGGCCTCAAATTTTGCACAATCTCTTGCTCTACAGATTCAAGACATTCACAGATAAAGGGATCTAAAGATCCACATCTAAAGCAAGCTCGGTCATTCAATCTACAACTTCCCAGATGTCTTTTACCACAATGTCTACACTCGAGTAGATCAGGTTGGACATTTCCAACACTTGCAATAGAATTAGCTGGAGCTCTGAAATTCGAATGCGATCTAGTACAATCTTTACTAGAATGTCCAACATGAACCTTTGAACAATTATAATCATCTAGAAACTTTCTTTGACGCAGACTGGAATGATTTACGTGCGAATCTCTTTCTCGCATCTCTAGCTTCTGAGTCAACTTTTCTTTTCTCTTTCCTAAGTTCTTTATCTTTACATGCTTGTTCAACAAGCACAACAAACTCTTTTATCTCCAAAATTTTGACTAACAAGCGGATATATTAATTTAAGACATCTTCAAACCTTTTACACATTATTACTTCGGTCGAGACACATTCTCGTGCATACTGACTCAATCTCACAAATTCTCGCTCGTATTCTATAATAGACAAACGACCCTATTTTAACTCAAGAAACTCTTTATGTTTCTGACCGATGAATCTCTGACTGATGTATTTCTTTTGGAATTTAGCTTGAAAGAAAGTCCAGGTGACTCGTTCTCTCGGAACCACTGTTATCAACGTCTTCCACCAATGATATGCCGTATCTCTCAGAAGTGAAACGACACATTTAAGACATTCGTTTGGAGTATATGACAATTCATCGAACACTCGTATTGTATTCTCTAGCCAGAATTTAGCTCTCTCATCATCATCATTAGTTGTAGCATGGAACTCTTCGGCCCCATATTTTCTAATTTTATCAACCGAAGGATTGTTTAACTGAATCAGATTAGCTTGTGGTGTGATAGGGACTAGCAGAGGATTTAGCGGGGGTGAAGGTTGTGGCACAGCCGGATTAGTTCTCATATACTGAGTGAACCAATCATTCATCAATTGGTAAAAGGCTTGCTTAGCCTCTCCCTCGTGGCTACTAGTAACAGGTCTAGAATCAGATGGCACTGTCCCTTGAGCGGGAGAAGGCACATTACTTTCAACATCGTCAGCTATAGCTCGTTCGGGATCCATTTACCATATAAAAACACATTTTAATTGTCAGGATCTGTCATTCTATCGCAGTTTACAAAATTGACATGTATAGCTAGACTCACGTACGCTACATTAGTCCTAGAATCGACTAAACTATAGCTCTGATCCCAACCAAATGTAGCACCCCTAACCCGTATTCGTCACCAGACTAGAATTAAGAGATATTACTAGATATATCGGAACACTTTATAATTAAATTCACAAATATCACAATATCATAGTTAATCATCAACATAAAGTCTCTTTTCTTGGGTCAATGAGACTTTAAACATGCATTAAGAAGAGGTCGAGACTAAACCAAACACATACAAAAGTTTTTGAAACTGAACAATTTTTCTAAGTTAAAAAGGTCACACGCCCGTGTGAATAGGATGTGTGCCTCACACAGCATTATATGTCCAGGTCATGGCAAAACAAGGCATACATACTAACTTGTCCACACGGCCACAAGACACGCCAGTGTGCCAGGCCGTGTGAAAATTAGGGAGGCTACTGACTTGGGTTACATGGCCAGTCACGCAGCCATGTGTCTAGCCCGTGCTTCAAACTGACTTAGCCACACAGCTTGGCACACGCCCGAGTGTGCGACCGTGTGGTCTACCCAGGCTCATTTCGAAATGGCCCTTGAGCAACACGGTAGAGACACATGCCCGTGTGGGAAAAATTAGGGCATTTAGAAGGCCAATATGCCACACATTTTGGGTCCTCCCCACAAGCATCAATTACACCATAATTTCAGCCAAATTCATTCTCATTCTTATAATTCATACCAAATTATGCCGAAATTATAAGCCAAGTTATACCAAAATATATGATTCATAACCTCAATTTACTTCATTCAATATCATGTTATAATCTTACCAATTTTCCAAATAAGCACATACCAAAATCTTCCCAAATTGACCAAATCTCTTGGCCATCCAAGAACACATCATATTGACAATATTGTATCACATAGTTTACACTCAAAATTCATTCAATACACAACCAAAACAAAAATAGAGTTCGATAGTGTGGTAATGATCCTCGATGCTCCTAAATCACCCTATAGCTTTGATATCTAAAAACAATTGACAACACACACACACAAAGTAAGCTTTCCAAAGCTTAGTAAGCCATATACAAATAAACTTATCACATAACACCATTCAAGACCAATTCATTCATGTAGCTCATGGCTTACTACAATTACATATCCATTTGTCTCATATAGCTCTTTTGTTTATAATTCACTTACATATATCACATGCTCACTAATGTACATATACTTACCTTTCATTCTCAAACATGATATACAATTCAAACGTACCTGAATTGAGTACTCATTCACATAGTCATTCGTTTCAAGGAATCCCCGTTGAACTGTATGAAATCAAATAAGATACGCAGATAGCTCGGAAAGCTAGTACAATGCCAGCGTCCCAGACGTGGTCTTACATGTAATCAAATATCAATGTCACTATCCCAGACAAGGTATTACACGTAATCAAATACGATGCCGATGTCCCAGACATGGTCTTACACGTAAATTTCAAATCGATGCCAACGTCCTACATGTGGTCTTACACGAAATGACATATCGTAATCCTATGTCATGGCATATGTATCCTAACTATTCCTATGGTTCGTACGGGGCTTTCGGACGTCGTCACGTTATCGAAACTTTCTCAATTTCACATATTCAATTTCTATAACCATTCATCACAATTCAATATCATTTAATCATAAATAAATCAATTCCAACACATTTATTTGTATATAGACTTATCTCGTATGAAAATGAAAGGAAACAAATAGCTATTCAACGACTTTTGATTTTCCTCGATCTAATTCTATTTTCTATGGTTCTTGATCTAAACACATTCAAATTTGACTTATTCAATCTCACATTCATTCAAATTAATCCATAAACACATTTTAGCACATTTTACAAATTATCCCTCACATTTTCACATTTTAACATTTTAGTCCCTTTTTCATAAAATCACAAAATATGTATAGTTTCCTTTCACACATGTCTAGCAGAATTTTCCTTTAGCTCATATAAGCCCACATATTTCATTTATTTCCCATTTTATCCCCTCTATTTCTCATTTTCACAATTCAATCCAAAATACTCAAATTCATTAAAAATCCCAATACAAAACATAGTAATCTAACACATATCTTTCATTTTCTATCATCAGACTTCATAAAACTCACATTATCAACAATGGCACATCTTAAAATCATAATCAAATTCAGAAATTGAGGCATGGGCTTGAAAGATTACTAAGCAGCGATCACAAAAACATAGAAATTATCAAAAACTAAACAAAATTCATACCTTAATCAAGTAATCAAAGTGTCGAACCCTACCAAGCTTATTTTCTTTTCTTTTTCTTTCAATTTTCGGAAAAAATGATGAATATATAACCAATTTCATGTTTTATTTTATTTATTATATCATTTATACATAGTTACTATTATGCCCTTAATGAAATAACATTAAAATTCCGTTAACTATAGGTATTTTTGTCCATCCATTATTCAAATGGTCTATTAACAACATAAGGACTTCTCTTTTAATAAGACATAGAACTTAAGTGCTTTTAACAAATAGCTAGCCACTTTTACATTTTACGCGATTAAGTCATTTTATCAAATCGGGCGCACAAACAATAAAATTTTCACATGAAATTTTCACAGATATCAATTCACATATTATTAGCTCAGAAAATAACATTAAAATATTTTTCTAACTCAGATTTGTGGTCCCAAAACCACTATTCCAACTAGGGTCTAGACCGGGCTGTTACGAAGTCCCCTATACATGCCATACTCAAAATGCTGAGACTAACTATACCCAAATACCCAATTGATAGTGTGATCGAGTCTCTAACATCCTTCGATCCCCGAGCTAGCTTGGCGAGACTATAAGAAATGGAAAGGAAAGGCAAGTAAGCTTAAATCCTAGTAAGTTCACATGCAAATAATAAATAACGTAAATCACACAATTAACATAAGGTAAAGTTTCATAAAAGTCATCAAGTCGTACAAGCATAACCTTCCCATTTGTATTCTTACCACATCTTCATAGCAATATCGAGGTCTTACTCAAGATTTTTACGTACATACCTGTACCAACTCGTAGCACATTCTCATATTTCCTCATCGTTAACTTACTTGTCGAATTATTCACTGATTTACACGTTGAACACTTGGAATACTATCGGATACATGGAAAGCTTGCACGTAGTGCTTTATAGGTGGCCACATGATACCTCATATCGCATATCACACAATGCTCACTCTCGAGCTAATCACGAGCCTGCTCACACAAGCTGACAGTCAGGATGTAACTGCACGGGCTGTTCACACAAGCTGATAAGTACCCACAACACATGTCGGGCTACACAGTTACCGGTAGAACGTACAAGACCAGCACCCGGATTCACATAGTCACATATACACATAATCTCATGAGCTCATAACCACATAGTTCCTAGTGACATGTCACTTGTATCCTAAACTATTCCTAAGATCCAAACGGGATTTTCTCGACGTCTCATCTTTGTCAAATTCATTCACAATGTCATTCTCATTGACCATAGTATCATTTATACACTTATTGTAACAATTAAACATAGATATTAAAACTTTAAATAAACATTAAAACATGATACAACATTGCATTATTTACACATGAACTTACCTCGGTGCAAAAATAGTAAGAATAGATCTAATCGTCGTACACCTTGTTTTCCCCCAATCAAGGTTCGTTCCTCATTTTTCTTGCTCTATAATACCAAATTTCACTTATTTAATTATCACATTATTCAAAACAGTCCCTAAATTTTACTTTGGAAATTTTATAATTTTGCCCCTAAACTTTTACATATTTATAAATTAGTCCCTAGGCTCGTAAAATGAAATGTGTCCATTTATTTTGTCACCCAAGCCTAGCCAAACTTATAACATGTTCATAGCAGCCCACATTTCTCATCAAATCATACATCTTTCTACCCATTTTACAAACTTTACAAATTAGTCCTTTTTAACCATTTTCACTAGAAATCACTTAGTAAAAGACGTTGAACACACATTAAACTTTCATAATCTACCATGAAACATCAAAATACATGTTAGATTTTTTAACATAAACCCTAGCTCAAAATATGGCTAGAAATAGGTAGATTGGTTGATGACAACTTCGAAAATACAAAGAACATTAAAAACGGGGCTAGGATGCACTTACTATTGAGCTTGAAAGTTGAAGAAACCCTAGCTATGGTGACCTTAGGAATTTCAGCTATGGCATGGAAAAGATGAGCAAATTTTTATTGATTTTTCCCTTTTTATTCTTTTATTAACCAAATGACAAAAATGCCCTTAAGGCCTTTCGTTCAAATTTTTCCTATCCATGCCCATTTTTGTCCATAAAATTAAAAATTGGTCAAATTGTTATTTAAGATCCTCTAATTAAAAATCCATGGCGATTTCATGCTCAAAGCTTGTAGAACATGTATTTTGCAACTTATTTAATTTAGTCCAATGGCCATTGTAACCAAAATAAGATAGACATTAGGAGGATTGGACAGACTACATAGAGATTAGATTTTAGATTTTGTTTCGTTCTTAGTTTTTATTTAGTTATTTTTATGTTCTCTTGATCCAAAGGTCTTATTCCGAAGTGATACTATCACTAGCGGAGATTGCTTCGAATTTGTGATTTTACGTCAATTAATCCAATAGATGACACTAATTTTGGAAGCTAAACCAAAAAGGGGAAGATAACTCAACAACTCTTGCGACACTTTCACGCCTAAATGGGTAATCTCATCTTCTTATTATTGTTGGTACACATTAGGGATAATGTGTCAAATAAAGTGTGGGGTTGACATAGCAATTTTTTTTTCCATTATTTTTTTATTTTTAATAATTTTTTGTTGATTTTTCTTTTCTTTTCTTATGTGTTTGTTTATGCTTAAGCTTGTAGAAATAAAAATGATTTGTTAGGAACAAGTGAATAGGTTGTTTGTTTAAACTATAAATCTAGCCCGAGAATAAACAAATTTAGGTTGCTTACATTTAGGCTAGTTAGTTAAATTTTTTAAACTTTGAAAAGGAAAAAGGAGTTAAATGTACCAAATGACAAAGGTATACACGGGTAGGCATAAATGTTTTTTTTGAACTATAGGTTGTTTGGATTTTATAACTTAGTTGATGGAATCCATGGTTATTGAAATGATATAGTATAATAAGTATAAAAATCTTGCAAGTATGTGCTTAAAAATGAAAATTAATGAGCGAACAAAACCATTATGAGGGTTAAAAGCAAAGCGAGTGTGATAAGAGTATAAAATTGTTAAAAGCTAAGAGAGTGGAGAGTAAATAAATTGAAATAAATAAATAAATATGAGAAATTAAGGAAATCTCACTCGTATTAGCACAAATAGTCGTGAATATCTTATACTTGTAAATACTATATTAGAGTTCAAAACATAGAGAAAAGAAACTGAGTGAGTAGAATAAGAACCATAGATGTTATAGTCGTATATATGTTTTGATGGAATTATATGTTTAGCTTTCTTTAACTTGTTCACTTTGTAACTTATTGATCTAGCATGTTTGAAGTGAATATCATGAATCATTTCGCCATCTAGTTAGAATTACTTGTTTAGTAGATTTCCCTATCTCAAATTTTGTGAAACCGATATCATGTGTGATGCATGCTCAAGTATATTATTTTTTGTGTGTTTTCTTTTTCTTTGTCATTTACTTTTCTCTTGTTTGTTTGAAGACAAGCAATAAGTTAAGTGTTGGGGTATTTGACCTGCCACAATTTATAGTGGCAAATTAGGTAGTTTTTGGCACTTAATGAGATTATTTTTAAGCCACTTCACATTATTTTTGTGCATTTTCAATTTTATTAGCTTAGATTTAATTTCTTACAAAAATAAGCCTTTTAACAAGATGATTTTGTGTTAGTGTAACACCCCTAACCCGTAACTGGCATCAGATTAGGGTTATGAGGCATTACCAGACAGACAAAACATTTCGGGCCAATTCAGAATCATAGATATTATTTAACATCATTTCATAAGCAATCATTTCCAAATATAGTCTACAAGACCTAAAACATACATTTAAGGAAAGGTAGGAACTAAACCGAACCTATTCAAAATTTTCAGAACATAACCAAATATTTCAAAACTATCAAATCCACACGCTCGTGTGACTAGGCATTGTGTCACACACGGGCATTAGGCATGCCCATGTGAACCAGCCGTGCCAAAAATAGGTCCTCTACTGACTTTTTCGCATAGCCAATAGGCACGCCCATGTACTATGGTCGTGTGATACTTAGCTAGCTACTGACTTTAGCCCACGGCCTTATGACACGCTCGTGTTCCTTAACCGTGCAAATTTTAATAGGTTACTGCCAAACTAACATGGCCACCAGGCATGCCCGTGGCCTCTGACCGTGTGGCATAATGCAAGCTTGGTTTAAGCCAATTTTCCACCCCTATTTGGGTCATTCCTACTAGTAATGCTAAGCAACATTCATACAACAAATTTTTAGCAAATTTCATGCTCAAAACATGCTTCATTACAAGTATATCATCATCATTCAACAACCCATTCAGAACCATACCAAACCTTAACACACATACCAATTTCTAGCCAACTCTCATGGCTTAACATATATACAATTCAAAACTTAATACATGGATATTCTAGCCTATACATGCCATACTTAAAAGTATTTACACTTTCAAAAGTACCAAAATGAGATCGATAGTGTTGTGATGATCCTCGACTATCCCTGAGCCTTCAGTAGCTACGATAACTGTAAAATAGACAGTAATCACACAGAGTAAGCTACAAAGAGCTTAGTAAGCCAATTACAATTGGTCTAATTACTAAAGCATACAAGTATAATTTAACCATAAAGATTCATAACCATTTCATAGAATAAATCATAAGCTTAACCATGCTCCTTTATTGCATATATATCATGCTTTATTTCCAACTTCCATACAAATTTCACAGAGATAGAGTCTTTCATATTCAGAAATTTAGTATGATACAAGCGTACCTGCATAGGTTGTACATTTCATATACTCATTCTCATATTTCATACGCTATCATCAGACGATTACGAAGCGATACAGATACTCATAAACAAGTACAATGCCAACATCCTGACGTGGTCTTACATGTAATTCAATATCGATGTCAATGTCCCAGACATGGTCTTACACGTAAATCTCAAATCAAAGCCTATGTCCCAGACACGATCTTACACGATATTTCAGATCGAAATCAATGTTCCTTTAGAAGCATACCAATATTTTTCAGATACTAACATATTATCAGAATCTACTCAGAGTTCATTCATCAGGCTCTCAAGGCGGTCCAATATAGATTATAGTTTATATGCGCAGAATTTAGTTAATTTAACACGTAATTGTAATTTGACTTACCTCGTACGGATTTTGGATAAAATGAGTCGACTATTCAACTATTTGGACTTCGCCCGATCTAAGTCTGATTTTCTTTGTTCTTGATCTAATACAATACAAATTCAACCATTCAATCATTCATTTCATTTAATTTAATCCATATACATATATTTAGGGCACTTTACATTTTAGCCCTTACATTTTCACACTTTGACAATTTAGTCTATTTTTCACAAAATCACCAATATGCAAAATTCACCAAGACTATAGCTTGGCCGAATATACATGGCTTCCATACAAGCCCAAATAACATATTTAATTCACAATTTAGTCCTTCAAAACCTCATTTTCACAATTTAGCTCAATTAGCTCTATTTCATCAAAATTCAAAAACAAAGCTTAATTATCTCACACATATCTTTCATAATCCATATAAAAACATCAAAAATCTCATATATTCATCAATGGTACATTTCATAATCTTCAATAAAAATAGAAATTCAGACATGGGTTTTGAAGAACACGAAGCAAAGATCACAGAAACGTAGAAATTATAAAAAACCGAACAAATTTCATACCTCAATTTAGCTATCAAAGTGCCGAATATACAAAAGCTTCAAACCCTTCTTTCTTTTACTAATTTTCGGCTAACATGGATGAAAATAAAGCCATCTTTTGTTTTGTTTTTATTTTATTTCACATTATAAGCTATATACCAACTTTGCCCTTACTAAAAACATGTGAAATTTCATCTACTAATGTCCATAATTTTCCACCATTTAAACAAATGGTAAATTTGACATGCAAGGACCCCCACTTTACTAAACCAAATCAAATAGGTTCTTTCACATCTAGCACTAAACTTTTAGACTTTACGCGATTTAATCCTTTTTCATAATTAAACATAGAAACAAACAAATTAAATCACAGAAATTTCGCAGATATAAATTCACATATCACAGACACAGAAAATAAAATTAAAATATTTTTTAGACTCAGATTTGTGGTCCCGAAACCACTATTCTGACTAGGGTCAAAACCAGACTGTTACAATTAATTGACCTATTGGGCCAATACGGGCCTTAGGTGGTTTTAATGAGCTAAATTGAGTGCACAAGATACCTATTTTTATCCATAAAAGCAACAAGAATGACAATCGAATCACAACACAAGCTTCTGTGGTCGCAACACTATAGAATAGGCTCTAGACTTGAAGTTTGAAGTTGTGTGTGTCAACAAGCATTGCCTATGTTGCGACACAGTACTAACGAGGGCAAAAAATTAATTAAGGGTGTTTTCATTCGATTAATCAATAATTATAAAATTTAATGCTTGTAAATGGCCTAATTAGGCTGGTAAATGCCACGTGTGAATATGTAATGTGAATTTGCAAGTATACACGTCGAATATAGTAATATAGTGATAAGTGAGATCATTTCCACAGGCATTAGAATGGGTAAAAATGGATGAGTTGTTACTATAAACTATACTAATTAAGGTAATGGCACAGTAAACTGAATAATGATTTCATGTGAAATACTAATGTATGAAATATAAAATGTAACGCCCCAATTTTCTGGATTTCTGGGATTTCTGTGGCTTTCAATGAATTTTGAAATTTCTATGTTTTGACTGTTTGGCGTAGGTTTAATTATGTTAGTAGGCCTCTAGAAGGCCCAAGCTTAAGCTAGAACCCGGTAATTTTAGGTAATTTTAGTCCATAGGGAAAAGAGGTTCTGGTTAACAGGGCTTTTAGGTATTAACTGGGTAAAATAAGACATAAGGAAACAAGTGGCAAAGTGGCATGTGGCACCACTGGGAAGGCTATAAAAGTGGCGTGTAGAAGTGTAGGAAGAGCCCAAGTTCGAGCCGCAGGACAAGCAAATAAGGTGTTTATTTTTGTGCACAAAAAGGGGAGGTGATGGAACTCAAGGGGGAACTCTGTTAGGGAGAGTTTAAGATGATAAGGGGATTGAGTAAGGATAAAGATAAGGGATGAAATCTAGGAGCTGATCAAGGAGCAAGAGGTGGCCGGCCAAGGGACATTAGCATGGGAAATTTGACTAGGTATGGTAGTAGTAGGAATTTCGGCATTTGGGTGTGTTTGTGCCATTTCTCTGACCATCCTTCCTCCTCTTCCTTTCTTTTCTTTTTCTCTCCATCAACCTTCTCCTCTTCTTTTCTCCATAGCTGAATCCTTCTACCACTTTACTCTTCACCACTTCTTTATTCTTTTTATTTTTAAGCCTTACAGCAGAATATCACAAAAGCCGAAAACCCGAAGGTTCATATTGTCTGTGCCAAATTCTCCTAGCAAACCTATTGATTTCTTTTCGTCTTTCTTCATCCTTTGTGATCAACTCTTTCTTTTTCTAAACCCCAAACCTCTGTCGACAAAGCCACTACAAAACCCTCATCTCTTCTTCACTGTTACTAAAACCCGAAAACCCCATATTTTAGGGGCATAGCTGAATTCTTAAATCATTAAAGGATCGACTTCTGCTAGGATTTAAGGGTTAGATCTACATCGGAATCAAATAAAAGCTTAAGCAAAATCGTTGGCTGAAGAAACTGGTCGTAAGTTTTCAAATCTATTCTTTATTATGGGATTTAGAAAAGTCAAAATCCCTAAAGGCTTAGGGAGGCTGTCGATTGGGCTTTGAGGATCTAAGGGTTATGACAATTGTTTATTATGATAGTGCGATTCAGAGGCTTCTGATCAGAGGCTTGGAAAAGGGGAAACGACTGAATCTAAACACAATCGCTAGTTTCGGCAAAGGTAGTTCGCTAGTGCCATGATGCTTTGGGCTGAATGTGGTAAGGGGTTAGTTATAGTTCGTTTTTGGTAGTTAGATTAACATGTTAGTAATCTAAATGTAGGCAGTTCATGTGTGGTTCTCGACAGCATATCGTCACAAATCAGGTGTGTAACTGACACCCTCTCATAGACTAGATCGGTAAAAGTCGAAAAGCCGAAATGCCGAAATGCTGAAAAGTCGGTATTTTGGGGGCTTGCGAGTGTGCGAATGCTCGTAAGAAAGACTGATTAATGTATTTGGTAAATTCAAGTGTTAAGACTGTAGAATGCGATATTTTGAGCATTATGACGTTTCGGGCTTGATGGGCCTAAACTAGGCCAATGGGCCAACTGGCCCGCTTTGGTTAAAAGACGAGGTAAGTGCTTCCGAATACTTGGTGAATGCTAAAACGAGCATGAAACCCTAGCCATAGGTAATGATTACTGAAATACCCTTATGCATGCAAAATTACCATTATACCCCTAGATGTAAATTAACCATTATACCCTTAGGGTTATTTTTGACTAAAAAGTATGATGACCTAATTCTGTGTGATGTATGCCATGATTGTGAATTTGTTGCATGGGGACATGGGTTATATTATGGAGGAAGCGTCCTGGAGGCTATGCCACAAATTATCTGATCTGGTGGCTCTGCCACATATATCTGTTCTGGTGGCTCAACCACGATTATCTGTATCTGGTGACTCTATCACATTATCTCATTGCTGCGACCATCTTGCATATTTCTGAGGCTTGTAGCGGTTGGGTGGGTTGAGTAGTCTCCCCACATGGTGAAAGGTTGGTAAGGGGGTGCATGTGGTTGGTTATAGGTTGGGTTCTACATATACATGAAATATCTAATCTGATCTGTTATGGGCCTATAGGCTTAATTATGTATACTGTTCTGGGCTAAGGCCAATTTATTCTGTTTCTGCGGTTTGAGCTGATATGGGCTATGGTTGGGTTAATTTTACACACTGAGTTTCCCCAAACTCATCCCCTATCTTCATCCATGCAGGTAATCCCCAACCATAGTGGGCTCGGAGCTGCGAAGGATTCGGAGTGGCCACTCGTTCTGCACTATGGTTTTCTTCTGGTGAATTGGACTTCATTTTTTATTTACTTTGATGATTTGGGTGTTATTATGTAATAAGGCCGCTCTATTATTTTTTTATGGGTTTTTTTTTATATTTTATTATGATGAACTTAATTTATACTAACTAACAAAATGGGCTAGATCTAGGGTTTGTTTTCAAAAACATAAATTGATTTCAAAGTAACACGATCTCGAACAAGGCTTCTACTATGATAACGTTTCCCAAAATTAAATATGTTTTATTTTAAAATGAACATAATTACAATGGTAACCTAAAGGAATACACGATGTTAGAGTGTGGTAATGGCGGTGTGCATGTCTAGGATTGGATCCGAAAGAGCTTGGTACTTAAGCAGTCTGATGGACTCACCTCCTCTTTTTCAGTTTCCTACCTGGTGCATAGCTTCCATTCACTTTAACCCTTAATGAATTAATCCTTTGAACATCAAGTACGATTTCTTGGACTAAGAATAGAAAAATGTTTTTAACGTTTCAATGTGGCACGTCAGATCCGGTCATAACGTCTAGGCCGGGTTTAGGGTGTTACATAAAAATCAAATAATGAATAAAATGTTGTGGCAATTCTATAAGACAAAGTTAATAGCTCTGGTACTGTTGAATGGGAAGGTTGGAATTACTCAGGTTTTATCTTTATAACATAATAATGTTATGGAAAAATCTTTACCAAACTACTGCTTAGAGAATAGCTACTGTAACCTACTTCTTTCAAGAGCAAGGCTTTAAGCTATCATTTTGAGTCTTTGTATGTCTAAAAGTCTCAATAATGATATTCAAATTGTTCTTCCTTTCCATGCATAGATTGCAACTTCTATGTCTAGAGTGCTATGAGTATTTTGTCGAGTACTCACCTATATCAATCGACTACAACCTAACTTATTTAACCTTTTCAAAATTAAATAAAGTCTAATAATATACCATACAAGCATCAATGTCTAGAGTTTGCAAGCATGCATTTAAAATAATCACAAATAAAATTAAATAGTAAATCTACTCAAAATAAGACCATGGCCATTAAAGATAATAAAGATTCACCAAGTAATTCCAACCCAAATAAGATTAGCTCATGAGTTGGGATTTAAAATCCAAAATCAGAATCATCAACAGTTTAGAAATCAAAAAAATTAATTAACAAAATGAAAGTAGAATTGTAGAAAGCTTTTGTCACTTTAGTTTCCGATTCGATGATGTAGCAAACTGCTCTCTAAATCCTATTCAATTCCTCTATAACACCCCTTTTCTCGTATCCTACGCCAGGACAGGGTTTGAGGTATTACCAGACTTAAACGTAAACAAACATACAAAAACAGAGTCACAAAATTTTGTTCAAATTAAATTCTTTCATACATATGCATGTTGTCCCTTATATAGGCCTACGAGGTGCAAAACATACATCAAGAGTGGTCCAGGACTAAATTGAGAACTTTAGAAAACTTTAGGAAAACTTAGAAAAATTTTTAAAAAATAAAGGTCACATGCCCGCGTCGGTAGGCCGTGTGACCACACACGCCCGTTGCCTCAGCCTGTGTAACTCTCTGTTTATGACATCATCAATGCAATTAGATTCACACGGCCAAGTCACACCCCTGTGTGCTTAGGCCATGTGGCGAATTAAATTCCAAAAATTAAGTGCAGACTTCACAGGGCCTGGGCACACGCCCATGTCCTACGGCCGTGTTTCTGCCTGTATGTTTATTGCTTGTGTGTTTACTACTGAGCATTCTGTTTTGCATTTAATAGGGTGCAAGGGACACACAGCCAGATCATATGCCCATGGGGCAGACCGTGTGTCACACATGGTCTAGACACACGCCTATATGCCTACCCGTGTGGACAACTTTGAGGCTATTTTCCAAGCCTTTTTTCACCCTTAATAACACATGAACACTTATATATCTCAATGACATCCTACATGGCATAAATGACCACTTACATATTCATAAACATGACTCATGCATGTCAACTTCTTAACAATTTATATTTACTTAAGATTTTATACTTTATTTAGGCCAAGCTTACCAAATTCACATGCAATATAAAACATCAATTTACTTCCATTTTACACATTAATGCCTTAGTTGTTATTATGCCATTTACTCACAACTCCATCATCAAACATTTATGGTCACATCCACAATTAATCCATGCTAAATGAATTTAACCATATCAAGAGTGATCTTAGCACATGCATGCATATATGGATAGGATTACATACCCATAATTAATATAAGCCATATCTCATGGCTATATACAAAATGAATCATCAAATCATTATAAGCCAACACACGTGGCTAAACCAATATGACAAATAACAAAAAGACCAAGTCCCTATACATGCCATACTCAAAATATTTAAATTCACTATACCCAAAAAATTAATTTGATAGTGTGAATCGAACTCTAACGTCCTTCAATCCTCGAGCTAGCTTGGCGACACTATAAGGAAATGAAAAAGGAAAGGGAGTAAGCATAAAGCTTAGTAAGTTTGCATATAAATAATTAACAATATTAACCATGCAATATTATATGCATAACACAATAATATATTTATCACAATGTCATCAAGTATCATAGATACATTTTAAGTCATGCAATTTACATGATGTACAACAAAACTCATGATCATAGTTCATTCATTCACTTCTTCTGAGGTTTCATCAATTCATAATCTCGATGTTTATGAGCTTGGTATATGTACCTATACCCTTTCATCATGATCATACCTTGTCATCTCTTTGACATTGTCGTTGGATTACCCGTTGAACCACTTGGAATACTAAAGGATACTCAGGAACTCTCATATACATGGTAGGATACCAATCCCATATCCCAGATATGGTCTTACATGGGATCACATATCGATGCCAATGCCATGTCCTAGACTCGGTCTTACATGGGATTGCAAGTCGATGCCAATGCCATGTCCCAGACATGGTCTTACATGCGATCACATATTGATGCTGGTAGCACAGCTATGGTCTTACACAATATTACATATCAATGCCAAAGCCATGTCCCAGACATGGTCTTACATGGGATTGTACATAACCCTAATGTCATGACATTTGTATCCTAACTATTCCTAAGGTTCAACCGGGATTTTAAGGTATCGAACTCATCGAATCATCATCGAGTCATCATTAACTAAATCCATAAAGAAAATTATACAATTTATGCAATATTAAATTATTAAATACATAATAATGTAATGTTGCATTATTTACACTCAAACTTACCTCGAGACTCAAAATATGGCTACTATTCGATTTAGTCCACAACCTTGCTATTTCCTCGGTTTACGTTCAGACTCCTTTTTTCTTGATCTATAATAGCAAATTTCACTTATTTAATTATCACATTGTTCAAAATAGTCCATAGATCACACTTTGGCAAAATTACAATTTTGGCCTTAAACTTTCACATAATTACAATTTAGCCCCTAGGCTCGTAAAATGGAATGTATTCATTTCTTTTGCTATCGAAGCCTAGTCAAACTTATAACATACTCAAAGAAGCCCACATTTCATATTAAATCATACATCTTACTACCTATTTTACAAACTTTACAAATAAAGTCATTTTTAGCCATTTTCACTAAAAATCACTTGGTAAAAGATGTTAAACACACATAAAACTTTCATATTCCTCCATTAAACATCAAAATACATGCATGTCACACATGGGTCAAATTTCAAACATGAACCCTATTTCAAAATATGGCTAGATACAAGTAAATTGGGTTACTAGGGTTTCAAAAATGTAAAAAGCATTAAAAACAGGGCTAATATGAACTTACTATTGAGCTTGAAAGTTGAAGAAACCCTAGCTATGGAACCCTTGGGATTTTCAGCCAAGGTGGGAGAAGATGGACACCATTTTGACCTATTTTCCCTTTTTATTCTTTTATTAACCAAATGACAAAAATGCTCTTAAGGCCTTTCTTTTAGATTTTTCCTATTCATGCCCATTTTTGTCCATAAAAATAGAAATTAGGAAAATTACTATTTAAGGACCTCTAATTAATAATCCATGGCAATTTCATGCGTAAAGCTTCTAGAACTCACATTTTGCAATCTTTGCAATTTAGTCCTAAATATCTAATTAGACATTTTATCAATAGAATTTCTTCATGAAACTTTCACACATGCATGCAATCATATCAGAGACCTCATGAGAATCATAAAAAAATTATTTCTACTTCAGATTTGTGGTCTCAAAACCACTCTTCTGACTAGGCCCTAATTCGAGATGTTATATCCTCCCCCCAAAATCCTCTTTTTTTCTTTTCTTTCTCTTTCCACTTTTATAGGGTAGATCCCTCTCTCTCGGCACACATATTTTGCTTCCTCTTTTTCAAGTGGATTTTTCTGGTACAATTACAGTTGGATGTGTAACAGCCTATTTTTCATTGGTGTCAAAAATAATGGTTTTGGGGCCACAAATTCAACGAGTAAGTTCATAAATATTATTTTTATTATATTTATGAGTCAAATATGATTTTAAAAAGGTTTCTGATATGGTAATTTATGCTATTTGAATGACTAATTAAGTTCAAGTGTTATGACCCTAAAGTCAAGTGGTTTTAGAAAATAAGGTATCGGGACCTCATTTCTATAAACCGAGTCATAAATATTTTTATAAATATTTACGAGTGTTATTAAGGTTTAATTAAAGTTTTGTTAAGAAATTTTATTATTTGGATAGTTAATTAATTAAAAGGACTAAATCGTAAAAGATGTAAAATTTGATCACTATTTTATTTGAGTGATTAAATGGCTTAATGAATAAAGGTCAAGGGATTTAAATGGTAATTAAACCATTTAAGGAGTTAGTGGACTAAAATGGACATGGATTTGATGTTTACTTTAGTTATTAATTAAGATTAAAATGGTAATTTGATAAATTAATTAAATTAAATAAAACATAATTAAAAGATGAATCGTTGTCATCTTTTCCCCTTTGGTTTTGAACCGATTATTCTCTAGAGATAAGATAGGTTCGTGTAACATCCCTAACCCGTATTCTTAGCCAGAATAGGGTTACAAGGCATTACCGATCAATCACAACATAAATCATACACTTTTACATAAACATCAATCAATATAATCACAATGTCCCATACAAGGCTCTACGAGACCTTAAAACATGCTTAAAAGTGGTTCGGGACTAAATCGATAACATTTACAAACTTTGGGAAACATAAAAAATTTTCCAAATTTAAAGGCCACACGCCTGTGTGAACATCAAAAATAACATTAAAATAATTTTACAACATCGAATTTGTGGTTTCGAAACTACTATTCCAATTTAGCTAAAAACCGGGCTGTTACAATACTCCCCCTTAGGGATTTTCGTCCCCAAAAATCTTACCAGCAAATAGGTTTGGATATTGCTTGTTCATAGCATCCTCGAGTTTCCACGTAGCTTCCTCAACCCCATTTCGATGCCACAATACTTTCACTAATGTAATTTTCTTATTTCTCAACTTTTTTATCTCATGAGCTAGAATTCAGATCGGTTCTTCAATGTACGATAAATTTTACTGAATCACAACTTCTGTTAGGGAAATAATACGCAAAGGATCGGATTGGTATCGTTGAAGCATCAATACATGAAACACATTATGAATCTTTTCTAACTCAAACGGCAATGCTAGCCGATAAGCCACTAGTCCAATTCGCTCGATAATTCGTATGGTTCGATGAATCTCAGACTTAATTTGCCTTTACGACCAAATCAAAGAATTTTCTTCTGAGGAGATACTTTCAAGTACACTTTATCCACGATCTAAAACTCAACATATTTCTGTTTCAAGTCTGCATATGATTTCTGTCGATCTGACGCTGCTTTTAGACTATCACGAATTACTTTCACTTTTTCTTCTGTTTCTCTAATCAAATCAACCCCGTGAATCTTACTCTCACTTAGTTCAGTTTTCTGACCGTATAAAGCTTTGTACAATGCCATTTTAATACTCGATTGAAAACTATTGTTATAAGAAAATTCAATCAACGACAAATATTTTTCCCACGTATCTTCGAACTTAAGAATGTAACATCTTAACATATCCTTGTGTACCTGAATACCTCACTCGAATTTACCATCCGTCTGTGGGTGAAATGCAATACTAAAATGTAGTTTTGTACCCAGTGCATCTTGCAGTTTCTTCCAAAACCTCGATGTGAACCTCGAATCTCTATCCGAAACAATAGAAACAGGTATTTCATGTAATCTCACAACCTCAAAGACATACAACTCAGCTAACTTTTCAAGCGAATAATCCGTTCATACAGGAATGAAATGAGCTGATTTCGTCAATCTGTCAACTATAACCTAGATCGCATATTTCTTTCTCGGATATAAGGGCAATCCCGACACAAAATTCATAGTCACTCTATCCTACTTCCACTTAGGAATAATAACTGGTTGCAATAAACGAGACAACATTTGATGCTCAGCTTTAACTTGCTGACAAATCAAACATTTAGAAATGAACTCTGAAATGTCACGTTTCATACCATGCCACCAATAAAGTTTTTTCAAATCATTATACATTTTCGTGCTTCCTAGATACACAGAAAAACAACTACTATGTGCTTCATTCAAAATCATCTGAATCAACTCTGAATTTCTCGGAACACATATTCGACCCCTGAATCTCAAACAATCATCTGGATCAACTTGAAATTCTGAGTCAGGTTTTGAATTACATTGAGCTTGTTTTGCTAACATTTCATTATCAACTTTTTGAGCTTCGTAAATCTACTGTAAAAAAATGGTCTCGCTTTC
Organism: Gossypium arboreum; assembly: GCF_025698485.1. Taxonomy (NCBI): domain Eukaryota; kingdom Viridiplantae; phylum Streptophyta; class Magnoliopsida; order Malvales; family Malvaceae; genus Gossypium; species Gossypium arboreum. The sequence goes on from NC_069082.1 coordinate 36,515,749, forward strand.
AACTCAGCTACAATCGAGCCGTCATCAGATAGAGCCAACTGAGTATTCATTGCACATAGAGAAAACAAAGATTTCTAGCTTAATGCATCGGCAACCACATTTGCTTTTCCTAGATGGTAATCAATCACTAGCTCGTAATCTTTTAGCAATTTTATCCATCTCCATTGTCGCAAATTGAAATCTTTTTGAGTCATCAGATATCTCAAACTCTTATAATCTGAATAAACATGACATTTCTCACTAAATAAATAATTAAGCCAAATTTTTAACGTAAACACAATCGCGGCTAACTCCAAATCGTGCGTCAGGTAATTCTTTTCATGCAGTTTCAATTGTCTTGAGGCATAAGCTATGACTTTGCCTTCTTTCAACAAAATGCAACCTAGACCATTCATTGATGCATCACTATAGATCACAAATTCTTTAACCGATTCTGGCTGCACTAACACTAGAGCTTCAGTCAAAGGAGTTTTCAGTTGATCAAAACTTTTCTAACATTTTCCAGACCATTCGAACTTTACATCTTTTTGAAGTAATCTTGTAACACCCCGTACCCGAGACCGTTGCCGGAGTCGGACACGAGGGGTTAACAGACTTAATTCACTTATTTGCACAGACCATTTTAAATTTCCAGACGAGCTGGCTACTGCATCACTGTCACCTTTAAAATCATATCTCGAGTTCCAAAACTCGAAAACCAGTTCCGTAAATGTTTCCTGAAACTAGACTCATATGTCCATCTATAATTGTTTTTCTAGAATTTTTGGTCGAACCAATTAGTACAGTTTATTAGTTGAAGTCTCCCCTGTTTCAGGGTTCAACTACACTGACCTTCATGCGTTACGACTTGGATATCTCCCTGTACAGGGCTTCAATACTGATTCCGTTTGTTTCTATAGAAACTAGACTCAAAAAGGAATCTATACATATATGGCATGACTTCTAATTATATCTGGTTAATTTATAATGAATTTCCAAAGTCGGAACAGGGAATCCAGAAAACCGTTCTGGCCCTGTTTCGTGAAAACCTAAATATCTCTTAACATACAACTCATATGATCGTTTCGTTTCTTCCATATGAAAGTAGATTCATAAAGGTTCGATTAAATAATTTATTCACTATTTAATTCCATTCCTACTATTTTTAGTGATTTTTCAAATTTACAACACTGCTGCTGTCAGCATCTGCCTTTAAGGTAGACTTTGACTATTTCATAGTTTCCATGATTCAACTAGCCCTTTAGCATATATAGCACAAAATATGATCATGATTAACCATTCCAATGGCTAATCGTTTCCAAACATTTCCATGCCTCTTAATGAACATATACATACAAGATGATTATAACATTATGCTCAAGATATATATAAGCCATTTTCGCATGGCTATCCAAATTTGTACAATACCGAAAGGTACATGACCAACATCAAAAAGGATAGTCCTATACATGCCATTTCAAAGTTCAACCAAAAGTGTACCAAAGGGCTTTGATAGTGTGGGCGACTTCGACTTCGACACTCCCGAGTCCGATAGCTGACGAACCAAAATATATAAAACAGAGATTCAAAGAAATGGAGTAAGCATTTAATGCTTAGTAAGTTTTGAGCCATAAAATTTGACACAACTAAAGTGTGGCATTCATGTGGCTAAACGGATAATTTCATATGCACAAATTCTCAATTTCATACTTACTTCACATTACCAACCCTTATATTCATACACAAAAGATCAACTTAGCCAAAGGCGGTAGCTCATTTATCGATTGACGAATACTATTTGTAAGGGATCAACTAATTCAATGCATATCTGAAACATACCTCATCCTTTGGGATTTTACGAGCGTATTATTTGAAACTATTACAGCAAGGTCGCTCATTCCCAAGCCAAGTACCTTCGATTTAACCGGATATAGCTACTCGCTCGAATGCCTTGGGACATAGCCGGATATAGTAACTCGCACCAATGCCTTGGGACTTAGCCGGATATAGTAACTCGCACCAATGCCTTGAGACTTAGCCGGATATAGTAACTCGCACAAATGCCTTGGGACTTAGCCGGTTATAGTAACTCGCACAAATGCCTTGGGACTTAGCCCGGTTATCATCCAAATATTCATGCACATATCAATAAATCATGACACATCTATATTTCCTTTTCATAATTAGAGCTCAAACACAAGTCACGTATTAAGCAATCCTATTTTCGGCTCACTAGCCACATACAAACAGCATGGTTTAGTTTGCTTTATGACACGATCTCCATGCACATACGGCTAACCGTAATACATATAGACTAATTAACTCAACATATAATTCAAGTAGAATCATCATATCACCGTATATTTATTATGCTCACACGTCATGACTTAATCAAATCGTAAACTAAGTCTCATTACTTGAAAACTTACCTCGGATGTTGTCGAACGATTTCGATGGCTATTCGACCACTTTTTCCTTTCCCTTATCCAACTTTGGTCCTCTAAGCTCTTGAGCTAATTCAAACAAATTTAACTCATTAAAGTCTCATTATGCTAGCTTATGGTCGAATATGACATGGAAATTTGATAGGTCATATGGCCACCTTTAGCTCAAATACAAAATGGTCATACACATTTTTTTTTATCACATTAAGCAATTTGATACAATTAATCTAATATTCCTCATGTCCACCTTTATGACCGAATACGCATATCATTAACCTAATATCAATGAACCAAGGACTTTAACAAATTCTCCTTAACTATACCCACATTCGGCAATGACAAAGACAATTTCACAAACCTTAAATTCAACTTATAACAATATATACTCAATATTCAAGGCATTCAACATCACTTCATCATAATTTTTTCATCATGGCTGAATGCTCCTTCTACACTATTTACCTTGACAAAGCATGAATTTCATCATCCAACTTACAAGCTTATAATCCCATGAAGTTTAACCTCATAGTATCTATCAAACTCTCACTCATTAGCTTCTATCATAAATTTCCAACAACACCCAATAAACATATACTTCGTGGGTCTAAGGTAGAACCAAGAAAGGAACTCATAGATATCAAGATGTAAGCAAACTACCATTGTTCATCTAGATTTAGTATGAAACAACAATCATCACCCTTATTAATTTTTCATAGCCGAAAACCTTACTTACCCCAAAATCGAAATTTCAACATGGTTTACAAAAATCACTTGATATCTCACTCAATATCAACTAAAATTTCAAGAACTAGTACAACTTCCTTACCTTAATAGTGACCTAGGATAACCGAATGCTTCACTCCCTTCTTCCCTTTCTTCCTTTCGGCCAAGGAGAACCAAAGAACACAACTTGTTTTCTTTCTTCAATTCACGACAATGGGGGGGGCATGGATGAGACAAATTTTTTTTTCATCACTCCTCCCTTTGCATTACTTTAATCCTAACCCCTTTTTTTTATTCTTTCTAACATAACACATTAACACAACATGTTTACAACATGTTTCCACCCATAGCATGGCCGGCCACTATGCTTTAATTTTGGGAAATTTGACATGCAAACCCATCATTTTCACAACATGCATTAATAGGCCACTTTACATTTGCCTAGCCCAATTCTAAATTTTCTCACATAAGTCCTATTTGATAAAATTCACTTACAATTAACAAAATTCAAACATGAAAATTTCACACATGCATATGTACATATAATGAGCATCAACTATGATGGCTAATTATTTTTATGACTCGGTTTAGTGGTCCCGAAACCACTTTCCGACTAGGGTCAATTTTAGGGCTGTCACAACTCTCCCCACTTAAGAAATTTTTGTCCCCGAAAATCTTACGGTAAATAGGTTTGGGTATCGCTCTTTCATAGAGTTCTCGGGTTCCCAAGTAGCTTCTTCCATCCGTGTTTGAGCCATAACACTTTTACTAACGGAACCCTTTTGTTTCGCAACTCTTTCACTTCTGAGCTAGGATCTGAATTGGTTCTTCTTCATAACTCATATCGGATTGAATTTCAACCTCGATGGATTAATTACGTGTGATGGATCGGATCTATAACGTCAAGCATCGAAACATGAAAGACGACGTGAATCTTTTCAAGTTCAGGGGGCAAAATCAATCTATACGCAACTGGACCAATTCGTTCGGATACTTCATATGGCCCTACGAACCTCGGACTCAGTTTGTCCGAGTATCTTTTTCCAAGGTGAGACCTTAAGAAACACTTTGTCTCCCACGATACTCAATATCTCTTCGTTTTAAATCCGCATACGACTTGACGGACGATCGATGTCCTTGACTTTCACAAATTATTTTACTTTACATCAAACATCTTTAATCAAATCCACTCGAAAATTTTACTTTCACCGAGCTCGGTCCAAAACAATGGCGTACGACATTTACGCCCGTACAAAGCCTCGTAAGGTGCCATCTTAATACTTGATTGAAAACTATTGTTGTAAGCAAATTCAATCAAAGGTAAATACCGCTCCCATGAACCACTAAACTCGAGGATGCAACATCTCAACATATCCTCAAGTATCTGAATTATCTGCTCGGATTGACCATCGGTTTGTGGATGAAAAGCGGTGCTAAAATGCAGCTTGGTACCCAAAGCTTCTTGCAATTTCTTCCAAAATCGCGAGGTGAATCTTGGATCTCTATCCGAAACAATAGAAATCGGTACCCCGTGTAATCTCACAATCTGAGAAACATACAACTCAGCTAGTTTTTGCAATGAAAAATCCGTGCGTACGGGGATAAAGTGAGCCGACTTAGTCAGTCTATCCACAACAACCCAAATCGCATCTTTCTTACTTGCCGACAATGGCAACCCAGATACAAAATCCATCGTGACTCGATCCCATTTCCATTCAGGTATTATGATCGGCTGAAGTAAACCTGTGGGCACTTGATGTTCCACTTTCACTTGTTGACATATTAAACACTTTGATACAAAATCGGAAATGTCTCGTTTCATATCATGCCACCAAAATTGATGTCTCAGATCGTTGTACATTTTCGTACTCCCCGGGTGAATTGACATTCGGCCACAATGAGCTTCGTTCAGAATCATCGAAACGAGTTCTGAATTTCTTGGAACACACAAACGACTTCTGAACCTTAAACAATCGTCATCACCAATTTGAAACTCTGATTCCATATTTGGAACACACTCAGCCCTTTTTGCAACCAATTCATCATCGACTTTCTAGGCTTCACGAATTTGATGAATCAATAATGGTTTGGCCTTTAATTCAGCTACTAACACATTATCGGGTAGAACAGACAAGTGTACATTCATCGCTCGTAAAGCTAACAGTGATTTCCGGCTTAAGGCGTCCGCAACCACATTAGCCTTTCCCGGGTGATAATCAATGACAAGTTCATAATCTTTCAACAACTCAAGCCAACGCCTTTGTCGTAGATTCAAGTCTCTTTGAGTCATCAAATATTTGAGACTTTTGTGATCCGAATACACATAGCACTTCTCGCCAAATAAATAATGTCGCCATATTTTCAAAGAAAATACGATGGCAGCTAGTTCGAGATCATGGGTCGGATAATTTTTCTCATGTGGCTTCAATTGTCTCGACGCATAGGCCACAACTCGACCTTCTTGCATCAATACGCAACCCAACCCAAGTAGGGATGCATCACTATAAATGACAAACTCTTTGCACGATTCAGTTTGCACTAGAATTGAGCTTGATCAAATAAGTTTTGATTGATCGAAACTTTTTGACATTTTTCATCCATTCAAACTTAACATCTTTCCAAGTAGTTTCGTCATTGGTGTGGCTATCATCGAGAAACCTTTTACAAACCGTCGGTAGTAAAGCAAGTCCCAAAAGCTTGAACCTCAAGTAATATTTCTCGGAGGCTTCCAGTTAAGTATAGCTGAAATTTTGCTCGGATCAACTCGAATACCGATGCGAGATACCACATGACCCAAGAAGCTAACCTCTCTTAACCGAACTCACACTTCTTGAACTTAGCATATAACCGCTTATCCGTAAAATTTGCAACACTAATCTCGGTGCTCGGCATGTTCGGTCTCATCTTTTGAATAGATCAAGATGTCATCAATAAACACAACTACTGAACCGGTCCAAATACTATCGAGGATCCGATTCATCAAATCCATAAATACGCGAGGGCATTAGTGAGCCCAAGCGGCATCACTAAGAACTTCGTAGTGACCATACCTCGTTAAAGCGGTTTTGGGTACAATCGAATCTCGAATTATGGCGATAATAACCCGATCTCAAATCTATCTTTGAAAACACTGTGGCTCCCTTTAGTTGATCAAACAAATCATCAATACGCTGATAGCGGATATTTATTCTTTATTGTCACTTTATTCACTAACGATAGTCGATGCACAACCTCATGGTTCCGTCCTTCTTTTCACAAACAATCTTGGTGCACCCAAGGTGAGAAACTTGGTCGGCGAAACCTCTATCCGTCAATTCTTGCAATTGAGCTTTCAACTCTTTTAACTCGGTTGGTGCCATACGATACGGAGCTATCGAAATCGGCGTAGTCCCAGGTACAAGCTCAATACCAAACTCTACCTCCCGAACAGGTGGTAAACCCGGTAATTCTTCGGGAAAAACTTCTGGGTATTCACAAACCACTGGCACAGATTCAGGCTTCTTTTCCAACTCTTTGTCATCAAGTACATATGCAAGGTACGCTTTGCACCCCTTTCTTACATAGTTTTGAGCTAACATCGAGGATATCATTGTTGGCAATCCACTCAAGGCAGTAGACTCAACTCGGATTATCTCGTTATTTGTGCACCTCAAATCAATAGTCTTGCTTTTGCAATTCACAACTGCATCATGCACGGTCAACCAATCCAAACCGAGAATAACATAAAATTCATCAAACGACAAAAGCATCAAGTCCGCCGGAAAACAGGAACCTCGAATTACTAGGGGGCATTTCTTACACACTTTGTCGACAAGCACGTAACGACCCAAAGGATTTGACACCCGAATTACGAACTCAGTTGTGACACCCCTAATGTGACCCTAGTCGGAGAGTGGTTTCGGGACCACAAAACTGAGTCACAAGAATAATTAGGTGTTATATTCTGTGCTTATTGTATGTGGAATTTGTATGCGTAAATATTTCGTGTCTTGATTTTTATTAATTAGGTGCTAATTTATAAGAAAGGACCCATGTGTTAGGACTTGAAAATGTGATAGGTGAATTTTTAAGTGGCCTAATAATGCATGAAGTGAAATAAATGGAGTTGCATGTCAATTATCCCATTTCCTAAGGTGGATGGCGGCCATGACAAATTATGGGCAAGGGAAACATGTTCCCAACATGTTTTACTAATGGATGATGTTAGAAATAATAAAATAAGAGTATGGAAAAAAAATTAATGTTAGTAGGATGAGAAACAAAAAAAGTGTTCATCTTTCTCCATAGCCTTGGCGAATATCCTAAAGAAAGAAAAGAAAAAAATTTGTTCATCTATTTTCACTTCTTGGCCGAAAATACTAAGGAAAAAGGGGGAGGATTTTTGCTTCATGCTTGGGTTGGAAGAGATCTAGAAGGAGATTTGGCTAAGTTTGCATCAAGATTAAGGTATGTATGAGGTTGTGTTAGGAGTTTCATGCATGTTTTGGTTGCTAACTTGATGTGCATGTTAGCCATGGCTCAAATCTTTGTTAAGCCATGGAAATGGTATTTGGCCAAAGTTGTTATGGTGATAAAGCCATTGCATGCTAAGTGTGAAGCTTGATGATGATGCATGCAATGATGGATTGTCTACTCTTGAGTAAGATTTTGAGCTTTCTTTTTGTTTTATCATGATTGAAGTTGAAAAGGAGCATGATTGTCATATTCGGCCATGATGCATTCATGAGCATGGTTCATGCTTCTTGCATGTTAGTTAAAATTTGTGTTTTGGATGGCTATGGACACCTTGAAATTGGCCATGCTCATATATGTATATATATGTTTGCACATGATGTTTTGGTTATGAAGGAAGTGATGAATAAGTTTGTTTAAAGAAGAAGATGTTGAAGAATAATTGTGAAATTGCAAGCACAATTCGGCCTAGCACACATATAAGTGCTTAATGCTATATTATAAGTTTTGAGCCACAATATGCAAAGCATTAACTAGTAAAATGCATGCTGTTTTTGTGAGGTATTAAGTGCATAATTGGCCTCAACATGTACATGAATATTCGGCCTTGGGTAGCCTATTGAAAGCCTTAGCATTTCCTTGATGCTCGAATAAATTGTATTGAATTGCTTGATGTAGTATAAAATGTGCATGACCATTGTGTATTCAAGCTAAAGGGTGGCCATATGACCATTTAAACTCCTTGTCATATTAGGCCATAAGCTAGCACAATGAGGTTTTAATAAATTGAATTTGTTTGAATTAGCTCAAGAGCTTAGAGGGCCACAATTGGACAAGGGGAAGGAGAAAGTGATCGAATAGCCGAAAAAGCCGTTCGACAACATCCGAGGTAAGTCCTCAAGAAGTGACCCTACTTGAATTATGTGAAATAAAGTATGGATGTGTATTGATTATTGATTATGTGTGTATGAGTATTTGAATTCTACGGGCTAAGTCCGAAGGCGAATATGCTTGTGATTATATTTGCGTTTGAGCCTTAGTGTGAAAATGAAATATGTATGTCCAATGATTATTGATGTATGTGTACATGAGAAATTGAATTATATCCGGGCTAAGCCCGAAGACAATTATGCTGGAAATTATATCCGGGCTAAGACCCGAAGGCATTCGTGCGAGTCATTCTATCCGGGCTAAGACCCGAAGGCATTTGTGCACATGGTTATATCCGGTTATATTCGAAGAATCTTGGGCTGGAGGTGAGTGTTGGTTGCTGTAATAAATTCAATTAGTACACCGAAAAGCCCAAAGAATAAGAATGCGTTTATATGTGCATTGGAAGGTCGACACATTTGAGCAACATTCGCTCAATCGACTAATGAATTTCAGTTATTGACTTGATTGATACTTTGTGAAAGTATATAATGATGAAGTATGAAGTAAGAATGTGTATTAATGAAATGATGCATTTGGCTATGTGAATGTATTGCTGTAATTAGAGTTGATTATATTCCTTGAGACTTACTAAGCATAAAAATGCTTACCCCGTTACTTTGGCTCTCTGTTTTATAGATTTCGCTCGATAGCAATCGGATTCGGGATCAATAAAGTCGAAGTCATCCACACTATCAACGCCTCTATTTTGGTATAAATTTTGTTTGAACTTTGAAATGGCATGTATAGGACTACCCTGTTAGTTTCAAAATGTGGTGATGTATATGTATCTGACCATGCGAAAATGGCTCGTAAAAGGAAGCATGAACTTAGTTTATTTGTGGTTTGTATGTATATATTTGGTGTCATGATGTGGCTATGGATTGGAAATGGGAATGTTGGTCACATGATCAGCCATTGGCATGGTTAAAATGATCATATATGAACCTATGTACGGCAAGACTAGTTGGTTCATGGAGACTACCAAATAGGTAAGACCTACCTTAAAAACAGATGCTGCCAGCTGCAGTGACGTGAATGTGAAAAATCACCAAAATTCGTAGGAATTTTATTAAATAGTGAATAAGATATGTAAATGAACCTTGATGAGTCTATTTTCATATGGAAGAAACGAAATGGTCATAGGAGTTACATGTTAAGAGATATTGAAGCTATTGTGAAACAGGGCCAGAACGGTTTCTGGGTCCCCTGTCGCAACTTTAAAAATTTACTATAAATTATCCAGAATGAATTAGGAGACATACCTTATATGTACAGATTCAATTTTGAGTCTAGTTTCATTAGAAGCAAACGACACCAGCATTAAAGCCCTGTACAGAGAGATATTCAAGTTATACCGCGCGAAGGTCAGAGCAGTCGATCCCTGTAACATGGGTGACTTTAACTAATAAACTGTACCAATTGGCCCGACCAAAAATTCTAAAAATAAATCCATGGATGGATATATGAGTCTAAATTCAGGGAAAATTTACGAAACCAGTTTCCGAGTTTTGAAACTCGAGATATGATTTTTAAGGCGAAGGTGACGCAGTCTTCCAGCCTGACTGGAAATGTCAAATTGGTGGGCAAAACATGTGATCTTGGCTTGTTAACCCCTCGTGTCCGACACCGGCGATGGTCTCGGGTTCGGGGTGTTACAATTTTATTGGTATCAGAGCTACGGTTTAGTCGATTCTAAGACTACCGTGATATGTTTGGGGTCTAGCTATACATGCCATATAGTGATAAATTGATAGTGTGGTGATTTCTGACAATCTGAATTTGTGTTTGTTTATAGCAATGGATCCGATCCCAACCGAACAATAGTTGATGATGTGGAGAGTGTGGCGCTGCTCGCGCAAGGGACAGGCAATGGCGGACTCTCAACCTATGGCCAACAATCTGAATGATGAGGCTAGGCAAGCCTTTTATAGTGTGATGAATGATTGGTTCAACCAATACATTCGAACTAACACTACTGTTCCACAACCTCCATTCCCGACTAATGTAACCCCGCACCTACAATACCTCCGGTGACTGACCAAATAAGGTCAAGTAAGCCCCGATCGATAGGATTGAAAACATGGGACCACTGAATTTAAGGCTACGGATGATGATGATGCGAAGCGAGCTGAATTTTGGTTGGATAACACTATCCGGGTGCTCGATGAGCTATCCTGTACACCGATGAGTGCTTAAAGTGTACCATCTCCTTGCTACGTGAGTCCGCCTACTATTGGTGGAGTACTCGACTTGTGGTGCCTAGAGAGCAAGTGACTTGGGAATTCTTTCAAACCGAGTTAGAAAAAAGTATATCGATCGAGATTCATCGGCCAAAAGTGGAGGAATTTCTTGATCTTAAGCAAGGTTCTATGTCCGTTATCGACTACGAACGAAAGTTTGTGAGGCTTAGCCGACGCTGCGAGAATGCATTTCGTCCGAAGCTATTATGTGTAGCGCTTCGAGGATGGGCTGAATGATGATATAAGGATGTTTGTTGGCATTCTCGAGATCGAGAGTTCGTAGTACTTGTTGAGCGAGCTTGTAAAGTCGAAGAGCTTAGAAAGGAGAAACAAAAAGTTGATGTGGGAACTGGAGAATTCGAAAAAGGTCCTCGAAAGTCTCTTTAACGAGCATCGAAGAGATTTCGAGATGATGTGAGCCGGTCTCTAGGCGCCGGGCTTTTCTAGGCGAGATCGCGATCGACTCCTGTAACCACACGAGTCACTTGATCGCGATGGTGGAAATGATCGCCGAGAGAGGCGGAGTGTCTCGCATTGTGGCAAATGGCATTCGGGAGCTATAGGTTCGTGATCGCTCTGCTATAAGTGTGGATCGGCCAACCACTTTATCAAGGATTGCCCGTGGTTGCTCGAACAAAATGTAAGTCAAAGTGGAAACCCGGTGCTACCCTTTGCTCAAGTAGGCCACCTAGAAATATGGGCAATGTTAGTGGCGGTCGAGAGGATCTAGAGATGCTACCATCAGATCCGAGGCTCGTGCTCTGCTAGGACTTATGCCATCTGCGCGCGAGGATCTTGCCTCACCGGATGTTATTCGGTACTTTCACTCTTTTCGATACTAATGTGATTGCTTTGATTGACCCTGGTTCTACTCATTCTTATATATGTGAAACCTTAGCATCCAGTAAGACTTTGCCTATTGAGTCTACTGAGTTTGTAATTCGGGTGTCAAACCCCTTGAGTCATTACGTGCTTGTCAACAAAGTGTGCAAGAAAAGTCCCCTAGTATTTCGAGGTTCTTGTTTTCCGGCGGACTTGATGCTTTTGCCGTTCGATGAATTCGACGTTATTCTTGGTTTGGATTGGTTGACCATGCACGATGCGGTTGTAAATTGCAAAAGCAAGACTATCGATTTGAGGTCTTGTGAATAACGAGATAATTCGGGTTGAGTCTACGGACTTAAAGGGTTGCCGGTTGTAATATCGGCAATGTTGGCCCGAAAATATGTAAGAAAAGGGTGCAAAGCGTACCTTGCGTATGTGCTCGATGACAAGGAGTCGAGAAAAGAAACCGAATCGATGCGATGGTTTGTGAATACCGGATGTTTTCCACGAAGAATTGCCGGGTTTACCACTGTTCGGGAAATAGAGTTTGGCATCGAATTGGTACTGATACCACTCAATTTCGATAGCTCCGTATCGTATGGCACCAACGGAATTAAAGGAGTTGAAAGCTTCGGTTGCAAGAATTGGTGGATAGAGGTTTTGCTCGCGAGTTTTTCGCCTTAGGGTGCGCCGGTGTTGTTCGTGAAGAAGAAGGATGGAACCATGCGGCTATGCATCGACTATCGTCGACTTAATAAGCGACAATAAAGAACAAGTATCCGTTGCCGCGTATTGATGACTTGTTCGATCAAGCTGAAGAACCTCGGTGTTCTCGAAAATAGATTTGAGATCGGGCTATTATCAATTGCGAATCGAGATTGGACGTGCCCAAGGCGCCTTGAGCGAGATATGGTCACTATGAGTTCCTAGTGATGCCGTTTGGGCTCACTAATGCCCTACGGTATTTATGGATTTAATGAATCGGATCTTTAGACCATATTTGGATCGATTCGTAGTCGTGTTCATTGATGACATCTTGGTCTATTCAAGAAATGAGACCGAACATCTTTGAACACTGCGGTTAGTCTTTGCAAATTTTACGGGATAAGCAATTATATGCTAAGTTCAACAAGTGTGAGTTACGGTTAAGAGGTTAGCTTCTTGGGTCATGTGGTATCGCATCGGGTATTGAGTCGACCGAATAAAATTTCAGCCATACTTAATTGGAAGCCTCAGAAATATTCTTGAGGTTCGAGACTTTTGGGGCTTCTTGGTTATTACCGACGATTTGTAAAGGATTCTCAACGATAGCCACGCCGATGAAGCTACTCCAAAAGGATGTTAAGTTCGAATGGACGGAGAAATGTCAAAAAGTTTCGATCAGCTGAAAACTTATCATTGAAGCCCCAATTCTAGTGCAACTGAGTGCGGCAAAGAGTTTGTCATCTATAGCGATGCCTCCCTACTTGGGTTAGGTTGTGTATTGATGCAAGAGGGTCGAGTTGTGGCCTATCGTCGAGGCAATTAAAGCCACATGAGAAAAATTATCCGACTCATGATCTCGAATTGGCGCCATCGTGTTAGCCTTAAAGATATGGCGACATTACTTATTTGGTGAAAGGTGCCATGTGTACTCGGATCACAAGAGTCTCAAATATCGATGACCCAAAGAGACTTAAATCTGCGACAAAGGCGTTGGCTCGATTTGTTAAAGGATTATGAGTGATCATTGACTATCACCGGGAAAGGCGAATGTGGTTGCGGATGCCTTGAGTCGTAAATCATTATTAAGCTTCTGAGCGATGAATGTGCATATGTCCGTTCGATCCGACAACGTGTTAGTAGCTGAATTGAAAGCCAAACCATTATTGATGCATCAAATTTGTGAAGCTCGGAAGGTCGACGATGAGTTGGTTGCAAAGCAGACCAAGTGTGTTCGAACAAGGAATCGAAGTTTCAGATCGATGATGACGATTGTTTGAGGTTCAGAGTCGTCTGTGTTCCAAAAGAAGAACTTATTTCGATATCTTGAGCGAAGCCCATTGTAGCCGAATGGCGATCCACCGGGAGTACGAAGATGTACAACGATTTGAAGCGTCGGTTTTGGTGGCATGGTATGAAGCGAGACATCTCAACTTTGTTTCGAGGTGTTTAATATGTCAACAAGTGAAAGCGGAACATCAAGTGCCTTGAGGATTACTTCACCGATCACGATACCCGAGTGGAAATGGGATCAAGTCACAATGGACTTCGTGTCCGGACCGCCATTGTCGGTGAGTAAGAAGGATGCGATTTGGGTCGTTGTAGATAGATTGACTAAGTCGGCTCACTTTGTCCCCCGACGTATGGACTTTTCAATGGACAAACTAGCCAACTGACGCTTTCGATTGTGAGATTGCACAGGTGCCTATTTCCATCGTGTCGGATAGAGATCCGAGATTTACCTCACGATTTTGGAAAAAGTTGCAAGAAGCTTTGGGTACCAAGTTGCATTTCAGCACCGCCTTTCACCCCCAAACCGATGGTCAATCCGGCGGATAATTCGGATACTTGAGGATATGTTGAGATGTTGCATCCTCGAGTTCGATGGTTCATGGGAGCGGTATTTGCCGTTGATTGAATTCGCTTACAACAACGACTTTCAATCAAGTATTAAGATGGCACCCTACGAGGCTTTATGCGGTCGTAAATGTCGTACACCATTGTTTTGGGTGAGCTCGGTGAAAGCAAAATTTTCGGGTGGATTTGATTAGAGATCTTTGAAGAAAGTGAAAGTAATCCGTGAAAGTTTGAAGATAGCCTCCGATCGTCAGAAGTCATACGCGGATCTGAAGCGTAAAGACATCGAGCATCAGGTGGGAGATAAAGTGTTTCTCAAGGTTTCACCTTGGAAAAAGATACTCAGATTCGGGTAGTAAGGGCAAGTTGAGCCGAGGTTCATTGGGCCATATGAGATATCCGAGCGAGTCGGTCCGGTGGCATATCGTCGATTTTGCCCCCGAACTCGAAAAGATTCACGGTGTCTTTCATGTTTCGATGCTTGATGCTATAGATCGATCCATCATGCGTGATTAGTCCATCGAGGTTGAAATTCAAGTGATATGAGTTATGAAGAAGAACCGATTCGTATCCTAGCTCGTGAAGTGAAGGAGTTGCGAAACAAAAGGGTTCCGTTAGTAAAAGTGTTATGGCTCAAACACGGGATAGAAGAAGCTACTTGGGAACACGAGAACTCTATGAAAGAACGATACCCAAACCTATTCTTGGTAAGATTTTGGGGACAAAAATCTCTTAAGTGGGGAGAGTTGTGACACCCCTAATGTGACCCTAGTCGGAGAGTGGTTTCGGGACCACAAAAGCTGAGTCACAAGAATAATTAGGTGTTATATTCGTGCTTATTGTATGTGGAATTTGTATGCGTAAATATTTCGTGTCTTGATTTTTATTAATTAGGTGCTAATTTATAAGAAAGGACCCATGTGTTAGGACTTGAAAATGTGATAGGTGAATTTTAAGTGGCCTAATAATGCATGAAGTGAAATAAATGGAGTTGCATGTCAATTATCCCATTTCCTAAGGTGGATGGCCAGCCATGACAAATTATGGGCAAGGGAAACATGTTCCCAACATGTTTTACTAATGGATGATGTTAGAAATAATAAAATAAGAGTATGGAAAAAAAATTAATGTTAGTAGGATGAGAAACAAAAAAAGTGTTCATCTTTCTCCATAGCCTTGGCCAAATATCCTAAAGAAAGAAAAGAAAAAAATTGTTCATCTATTTTCACTTCTTGGCGAAAATACTAAGGAAAAAGGGGAGGATTTTTGCTTCATGCTTGGGTTGGAAGAGATCTAGAAGGAGATTTGGCTAAGTTTGCATCAAGATTAAGGTATGTATGAGGTTGTGTTAGGAGTTTCATGCATGTTTTGGTTGCTAACTTGATGTGCATGTTAGCCATGGCTCAAATCTTTGTTAAGCCATGGAAATGGTATTTGGCCAAAGTTGTTATGGTGATAAAGCCATTGCATGCTAAGTGTGAAGCTTGATGATGATGCATGCAATGATGGATTGTCTACTCTTGAGTAAGATTTTGAGCTTTCTTTTGTTTTATCATGATTGAAGTTGAAAAGGAGCATGATTGTCATATTCGGCCATGATGCATTCATGAGCATGGTTCATGCTTCTTGCATGTTAGTTAAAATTTGTGTTTTGGATGGCTATGGACACCTTGAAATTGACCATGCTCATATATGTATATATATGTTTGCACATGATGTTTTGGTTATGAAGGAAGTGATGAATAAGTTTGTTTAAAGAAGAAGATGTTGAAGAATAATTGTGAAATTGCAAGCACAATTCGGCCTAGCACACATATAAGTGCTTAATGCTATATTATAAGTTTTGAGCCACAATATGCAAAGCATTAACTAGTAAAATGCATGCTGTTTTTATGAGGTATTAAGTGCATAATTGGTCTCAACATGTACATGAATATTCGGCCTTGGGTAGCCTATTGAAGGCCTTAGCATTTCCTTGATGCTCGAATAAATTGTATTGAATTGCTTGATGTAGTATAAAATGTGCATGACCATTGTGTATTCAAGCTAAAGGGTGGCCATATGACCATTTAAACTCCTTGTCATATTCGGCCATAAGCTAGCACAATGAGGTTTTAATAAATTGAATTTGTTTGAATTAGCTCAAGAGCTTAGAGGGCCACAATTGGACAAGGGGAAGGAGAAAGTGATCGAATAGCCGAAAAAGCCGTTCGACAACATCCGAGGTAAGTCCTCAAGAAGTGACCCTACTTGAATTATGTGAAATAAAGTATGGATGTGTATTGATTATTGATTATGTGTGTATGAGTATTTGAATTCTACCGGGCTAAGTCCCGAAGGCGAATATGCTTGTGATTATATTTGCGTTTGAGCCTTAATAATGAAAATGAAATATGTATGTCCAATGATTATTGATGTATGTGTACATGAGAAAATGAATGATATCCGGGCTAAGCCCGAAGACAATTATGCTGGAAATTATATCCGGGTTAAGACCCGAAGGCAATTGTGCAAGTGGCTATATCCGGGCTAAGACCGAAGGCATTAAATGCGAGTCATTCTATCCGGGCTAAGACCGAAGGCATTTGTGCACATGGTTATATCCGGTTATATTCGAAGAATCTTGGGCTGGAGGTGAGTGTTGGTTGCTGTAATAAATTCAATGAGTACACTCGAAAAGCCCAAAGAATGAGGTACGTTTATATGTGCATTGGAAAGTCGACATGTTTGAGCAACATTCGCTCAATCGACTAATGAATTTCAGTTATTGAATTGATTGATACTTTGTGAAATTATATAATGATGAAGTGTGAAGTAAGAATGTGTATTAATGAAATGATGCATTTGGCTATGTGAATGTATTGCTGTAATTAGAGTTGATTATGTTCCTTGAGACTTACTAAGCATAAAAATGCTTACCCCGTTACTTTGGCTCTCTGTTTTATAGATTTCGCTAGATAGCAATCGGATTCGGGATCAATAAAGTCGAAGTCATCCACACTATCAACGCCTCTATTTTGGTATAAATTTTGTTTGAACTTTGAAATGGCATGTATAGGACTACCTGTTAGTTTAAAAATGTGGTGATGTATATGTATCGGCCATGCGAAAATGGCTCGTAAAAGGAAGCATGAACTTAGACTATTTGTGGTTTGTATGTATATATTTGGTGTCATGATGTGGCTATGGATTGGAAATGGGAATGTTGGTCTCATGATCAGCCATTGGCATGGTTAAAATGATCATATATGAACCTATGTATGGCAAGACTAGTTGGTTCATGGAGACTACCAAATAGGTAAGACCTACCTTAAAAACAGATGCTGCCAGCTGCAGTGACGTGAATGGGAAAAATTACCAAAATTTGTAGGAATGGTATTAAATAGTGAATAAGCTATTTAAATGAACCTTGATGAGTCTATTTTCGTATGGAAGAAACGAAATGGTCATAGGAGTTACATGTTAAGAGATATTGAAGCTATTGTGAAACAGGGCCAGAACGGTTTCTGGGTCCCCTGTTGCAACTTTAAAATTTACTATAAATTATCCAGAATGAATTAGGAGACATACCTTATATGTACAGATTCCATTTTGAGTCTAGTTTCATTAGAAGCAAACTGCACCAGCATTAAAGCCCTGTACAGAGAGATATTCAAGTTATACCGCGCGAAGGTCAGAGCAGTCGATCCCTGTAACATGGGTGACTTTAGCTAATAAACTGTACCAATTGGCCCCACCAAAAATTCTAGAAATAAATCCATGGATGGATATATGAGTCTAAATTCAGGGAAAATTTACGAAACCAGTTTCCGAGTTTTGAAACTTGAGATATGATTTTTAAGGCGAAGGTGACGCAGTCTTCCAGCCTGACTGGAAATGTCAAATTGGTGGGCAAAACATGTGATCTTGGCTTGTTAACCCCTCGTGTCCGACACCGGCGATGGTCTCGGGTTCGGGGTGTTACATCAGTAGACTCAATAGGTAAAGTCTTACTGGATGCTAAGGTTTCGCATATATAAGAATGAGTAGAACCAGGGTCAATCAAAGCAATCACATTAGTATCAAAGAGAGTAAAAGTACCGGTAATAACATCTGGCGAGGAAGCATCCTCACGTGCGCGTATAGCATAAGCTCTAGCAGGAGCACGAGCCTCAGATCTGGTCGTAGCATCTCTAGATCCTCTCTGACCACCACTAGCATTGCCCGTATTTCTAGATGGTCTACCTCGAGCAGTGGTAGCACTCGGTTTCCCACTCTGATTTACATTCTGTTCAGACAACCTTCGGCAATCTTTAATGAAGTGGTCAACTGATCCGCACTTGTAACAGGAGCGGTCATGGAATCTACAACTCCCTGAATGCCATTTACCACAATACTGGCACTCCGTTCTGTCTCGACGATCATTTCCAACACTGGCGATCGAAGTGACTCGTGTGCTCCGGGGGTCGATCGCGATCTCGTCTAGAAAAACCCGAAGTGTCCCTAGACCGGCCTAAGTCATCTCTAAATTTCTTCGATGACTGTTGAAAGGGCTTTCCTGAAGATCTCTTACGAAACTCTTTTGCTCCTGTAACACCCCGAACCCGAGACCGTCGCCGGTGTCGGACGCGAGGGGTTAACGAGCCAAATCCACATATTGCACCGACCAATTTGACATTTCCAGACAAGCTGGAAATCTGCGTCACTGTCGCCTCAAAAAGCGTATCTCGAGTTTCACAACTCAGAAACTGATTCCGTAAATTTTCCATGAATTTAGACTCATGTATCCATCCCTGGATTTATTTCTAGAATTTTTGGTCGGGCCAATTGGTACAGTTTATTAGTTAAAGTCAACCATGTTACAGGGGTCGACTGCTCTGACCTTCGCACGTTACAACTTGAATATCTCTCTGTACAGGGCTTTAATACTGGTGCCGTTTGTTCCTAATGAAACTAGACTCAAAATGGAATCTTCACATATAAGGTATGACTTCTAATTCTTTCTTGATAATTTATGGTAAATTTTCAAAGTCGCGACAGGGGACCCAGAAACCGTTCTGGCCCTGTCTCACGAGAACTTTAATATCTCTTAGTATACTGTTCATATGACCGTTTCGTTACTTTCATATGAAAGTAGATTCATCAACGTTTGATTTCATACTTCTTTCACTATTTAATACCATACCTACAAATTTTGGTGATTTTGCACATTCACGTCACTGCAGCTGGCAGCATCTGTTTTTAAGGTAGGTCTTACCTATTTTGTAGTCTCCATGAACCAACTAGTCTTGCCATACATAGGTTCACATATGATCATTTTTAACCATTCCAATGGCTGATCATGTGACCAACACTCCCATTTCCAATCCATAATCACATCATGAAACCATATATATACCAACCACAAATGGTCTAAGTTCGTACTTCACTTTTACGAGCCATTTTCGCATGGCCGTACACATATACATCACAACATATTTGAACCAACAAGGGGTAGTCCTATACATGCCATTTCAAAGTTCAACCAAAATTATACCAAAATGGAGGCTTTGATAGTGTGGATGACTTCGACTTCAATGATCCCGAATCCGTTCACTAACGAGCAAAATCTATAAAACAGAGAGCCAAAGCAACGGGGTAAGCATTTTTATGCTTAGTAAGTCTCAAGCAATGAAATCGGCTTTAACTAAAGCATTAAATTCACATAGCCAAATGAATCATTTCATTATTACACATTCACATAATCATACTTACTTCACACTTCATCATTATATACCTTCACAAGATATCAACCAATTCAATAGCTTAAAATTTGTTAGTCGATTGAACGAATGTTAC
This sequence comes from Gossypium arboreum, assembly GCF_025698485.1. Classification (NCBI taxonomy): domain Eukaryota; kingdom Viridiplantae; phylum Streptophyta; class Magnoliopsida; order Malvales; family Malvaceae; genus Gossypium; species Gossypium arboreum. Next base: position 36,535,721 of record NC_069082.1, read on the forward strand.
TCAAACATATCGACTTTTCCAATGCACATGTAAACATACCTTATCCTTTGGGCTTTTCGAGCGTACTAATTAAATTTATTACAGTAACCAACGCTCACCTTCAGCCCAAGCTTCTTCGGAATACAACCGGATATAACCACATGCACGAATGCCTTCGGGTCTTAGCCCGGATATAACGTCTTGCACAAATGCCTTCGGGTATTAGCTCGGATTTACCAACTTGCACGAATGCCTTCGGGTCTTAGCCCGGATGTAGTCACTAGCACAATTGCCTTCGGGTTTTAACCCGGATATAATTACTACCATAAATGTCTTCGAGACTTAGCCCGGATATCATTCAATTGCTCATGCACACATACATCAATAATCATTACACATCCATGTTTCATTTTTACATTAAGGCTCAAACACAAACATATCACTAGCATAATCGCCGGGACTTAGCCCGGTATCATTCAAATACTCATACACACATATATCAATAATCATTACACATCCATATTTCATTTCACATAATTCGAGTAGGGTCATTTCTTGAAGACTTACTTCGGATGTTGTCGAACGGCTTCAACGGCTATTCGATCACTTTTTCCTTCCCCTTATCCAATTGTGGCCCTCTAAGCTCTTGAGCTTTATGTTAACAAATAAATTGATTTAGTCGTTTGAATATCAAAGGGGAATCCAAGGTACTTAGCCCTTATAAGGCCGCACACACTTACATTCACATACTTGAGCTCAATAATTATAACATAGCATCAAGCACTCATATGGCCGATTATACTTAGTCATACTTGCACCCAATCAACAATAAATTTCAAGGTTTTTCACACTATATATGTACTAGGCGAATGTTCATGCAAATTTCACACATTCTTCAACAATTTCTTCTTTAAACAAACATATTTATCATTTATCTCATAACCAAATCATCATGTGCAAACATGTATACACATATAGGTGCAAGGCCGAATTTCAAGGTGTTCATAACCATTCAAAACACAAATTTTTAACCATCATGCAAGAAGCATAAACCATGCTCATGAGAATACCATGGCCGAATACATCACACACCACACCTTTTCAATTTTTGGTCATTGTTAAACAAAAACAAAAAAAAAAAACTCCATGGCTTACTCAAGAATGCTAAAAGAAATTTCAAGAGTAGTCAATCCATCATTACATGCATCATCATCAAGCTTCACATTTAGCATGCAATGGCTTTAACACAATATCAACTTTGGCCAAATACGATTTCCATGGCATAACAAGGATTTGAACCATGGCTAACATGAACATCAAGTTAGCAACTAAAACATGCATGAATCTCATGACACAACCTCATACATACCTTAATCTTGATGCAAGTATAGCCAAATCTCCTTCTAGATCTCTTCTAAACCAAAAGATGGTGCAAAAATCCTACCTTCTTCCTTAGTAATTTCGGCCAAAAAGGAAAGAACAAGGATGAACAAATTTTTCTTTTCTTTTCTTTCACTCACGGCACAAGGGGGCGGAAAGGATGAGCAATTTTTTTTGATTTTTTTGTTTCTCATCCAACATCATTAATTTTTTTATCATTTAACACATCATGCATTAACAAAACATGTTTCAACATGTTTTCTTTGCCCATAAACCATGTCATGGCCGGCCACTAAGCTTCTTTTGGGGAAATTTGACATGCAAATCCTTTATTTTTGCATGCATGATCAACTAGTCATCACACATCTTCCCATCATACTTTCAAAGTTTACTACTAGGCCCTTTCTAGTGAAATTTACCTCTATAACTCTAAATCGAAACATCAAAATGTCACACATGAATACACACATATTATAGGCATCAAAATAAATTTTAAATTATTTTTATGCCTCGGTTTTGTGGTCCCAAACCATATTCGACTAGGGTCAATTTTGGGTGTCACAACTCTCCCCACTTAAGAAATTTTCGTCCCAGAAAATCTTACCGTAAATAGGGTTGGGTATCGCTCTTTCATAGAGTTCTCGTTTCCCAAGTAGCTTCTTCTATCCGTGTTTGAGCCATAACACTTTCACTAGCGGAACCCGCTTGTTTCGCAACTCTTTCACTTCACGTGCTAGGATACGAATCGGTTCTTCCTCATAACTCATATTGGCTTGAATTTCAACCTCGATGGACTAATTACGTGCAACGGATCAGATCTATAGCGTCAAAGCATCGAAACATGAAAGACGTCGTGAATCTTTTCGAGTTCGAGGGGCAAAATCGACGATATGCCTTTGGACCGACTCGCTCGGATATCTCATATGGCCCAATGAACCTCGGGCTCAACTTGCCCTTACGGTAGAATCTGAGTATCTTTTTCCAAGGTGAAACCTTGAGAAACACTTTATCTCCCACGATGCTCGATGTCTTTACGCTCAGATCCGCGCATGCGACTTCGACGATCGGAGGCTATCTTCGACTTTCACGGATTACTTTCACTTTCGCTCAGCATCTCTAATCAAATCCACCGAAAATTTTGCTTTCACCGAGCTCACCCAAAACAATGGTGTACGGCATTTACGACCGTACAAAGCCTCGTAAGGTGCCATCCTAATACTTGATTGAAAACTATTGGTATAAGCAAATTCAATCAAAGGCAAATACTGCTCCCATGAACCATCGAACTCGAGGATGCAACATCTCAACATATCCTCAAGTATCCGAATTATCCGCTCAGATTGACCATCGGTTTGGGGTGAAAGGCGGTCTTTGAAATGCAACTTGGTACCCAAAGCTTCTTGCAACTTCTTCCAAAATCGCGAGGTAAATCTCGGATCTCTATCCGACACGATAGAAATAGACACCCGTGTAATCTCACAACTCGAAAGCGTACAATTCGGCTAATTTGTCCATTGAAAATCCGTGACGACGGGGACAAAGTGAGCCGACTTAGTCAGTCTATCTACCACGACGCAAATCGCATCCTTCTTACTTGCTGACAATGGCAGTCCGGATACAAAGTCTATTGTGACTCGATCCCATTTCCACTCGGGTATCGTGATCGGCTGAAGTAATCCCGAAGGCACTTGATGTTCCGCTTTCACTTGTTGACATATTAAACACCTCGAAACAAAGTCGGAGATGTCTCGTTTCATACCATGCCACCAAAATCGGCGTTTCAAATCGTTGTACATCTTCGTACTCCCGGGTGGATTGCCATTCGGCTACAATGGGCTTCGTCAAGATATCGAAATAAGTTCAATTCTTTGGAACACAGACGACTCTGAACCTCAAACAATCGTCATCATCAATCGAAACTCCGATTCCTTGTTCGAACACACTCACTCGGCCGTTTTGCAACCAACTCATCGTCGACTTTCGAGCTTCACAAATTTGATGTCTCAATAATGGTTTGGCTTTCAATTCAGCTACTAACACATTGTCGGATCGAACGGACAAGTGGACATTCATCGCCCTAAAGCGAATAATGATTTACGACTCAAGGCATCCGCAACCACATTCGCCTTTCCCGGGTGATAGTCAATGACCAGCTCATAATCCTTTAACAGCTCAAGCCAACGTCTTTGTCGCAGATTTAAGTCTCTTTGAGTCATCAAATATTTGAGACTTTTGTGATCCGAATACACATGGCACCTCTCACCAAATAAGTAATGTCGCCAAATCTTTAAAGGCGAATACGATGGCGACCAATTCGAGATCATGGGTGGGATAATTTTTCTCATGTGGCTTTAATTGCCTCGACGCGCAGGCCACAACTTGACCTTCTTGCATCAATACACAACCTAACCTAAGTAGGGAGGCGTCACTATAGATGACAAACTCTTTGCCAGATTCGGGTTGCACTAGAATTGGGGCTTTAGTCAAATAAGTTTTCAGTTGATCGAAACTTTTTCGACATTTCTTCGACCATTCGAACCTTACATCCTTTTGGAGTAAGCCGTCATTGGCGTGGCTATCGTTGAGAAACCTTTACAAATCGTCGGTAATAATGGGCCAAGCCCCAAAAAGCTCGAACCTCGGTAATATTTCTCGGAGGCTTCCAATTAAGTATGGCTGAAATTTTGTTCGGGTCTACTCGAATACCCGATGCAGATATCACATGCCCCAAGAAGCTAACCTCTCTTAACCAGAACTCACACTTGCTGAACTTAGCATATAATTGCTTATCCCGAAAAATTTGCAGCACTAACCTCGGTGTTCAAAGATGTTCGGTCTCATTTCTTGAATAGACCAAGATGTCATCAATGAACACGACTACGAATCGATCCAAATATGGTGCGAAGATCCGATTCATTAAATCCATAAATACCGCAGGGGCATTAGTAAGCCCAAACGGCATCACTAGGAACTCGTAGTGACCATATCTCGCTCAAGGCGGTCTTGGGTACGTCAGAATCTCGAATTCGCAATTGATAATAGCCCGATCTCAAATCTATTTTCGAGAACACCGAGGCTCCTTCAGTTGATCGAACAAGTCATCGATCTGTGATAACGGATATTTGTTCTTTATCGTCGCTTTATTAAGTCGACGATAGTCGATGCACGACCTCATGGTTCCATCCTTCTTTTCACAAACAACACCTTGGCGCACCCAAGGCAAAAACTCGGGTGAGCAAAACCTCTATCCACCAATTCTTGCAACCGAGCTTTCAACTCCTTTAATTCCGTTGGTGCCATACGATACGGAGCTATCGAAATTGGAGTGGTACTAGGTACCAATTCGATGCCAAATTCTATTTCGAACAAAGCAGTAAACCGGCAATTCTTCAGGAAAACATTCGGTATTCACAAACCATCGCAGATTCGGGTTTCTTTTCGACTCCTTGTCATTGAGCACATACGCAAGGTACGCCGCACCCTTTTCTTACATATTTACGGGCCAACATTGCTGATATTACATTTGGCAACCCTTTAAGTCCGTAGACTCAACCCGAATTATCTCATTATTCGCGCACCTCAGATCGATAGTCTTGCTTTTGCAATTTACAATCGCATCGTGCATGGTCAACCAATCCAAACCAAGAATAACGTCGAATTCATCGAATGGCAAAAGCATCAAGTCCGCCGGAAAACAAGAACCTCGGAACACTAGGGGACTTTTCTTACACACTTTGTTGACAAGCACATAATGACCCAAGGGGTTTGACACCCGAATTACCAACTCAGTAGACTCAATAGGCAAAGTCTTACTGGATGCTAAGGTTTCACATATATAGGAATGAGTAGAACCAGGGTCAATCAAAGCAATCACATTAGTATCGAAAAGAGTGAAAGTACAGGTAATAACATCCGGTGAGGCAAGCATCCTCGCGTGCGTATGGCATAAGTCCTAGCAGAGCACGAGCCTCGGGTCTTGTTGTAGCATCTCTCGACCCTCTCTGACCGCCACTAGCATTGCCCGCATTCCTGGATGGCCTACCTCGAGCAGTGGTAGCACCCGGGTTTCCACTTTGACTTACATTTTGTTCAAGCAACCTCGGGCGAGTCCTTGATAAAGTGGTCGGCCGATCCACACTTATAGCAGAGCGATCACGGAACCTCTGACTCCCCGAATGCCATTTGCCACAATGCGAGACACTCCGCTCTCTCTCGGCGATCATTTCCACCATGGCGATCGAAGTGACTCGTGTGGTCACAGGGTCGACCGCGATCTCGTCTAGAAAAGCCGGCGCCTCTAGACCAGCTCACATCATCTCGAAATCTCTTCGATGCTGTTGAAGAGACTTTCCGAGGACCTTTTGAAATTCTCCGGTTCCCACATCAACTTTTTGTTTCTCCTTTCTAAGCTCTTGACTTTACAAGCTCGCTCAACAAGTACTACGAACTCTCGTATTTCGAGAATGCCAACAAACATCCTTATATCATCATTCAGCCCGTCCTCAAGTGTTTACACATAATAGCTTGGACGAAATGCATTCGCTGTGTCTGGCTAAGCCTCACAAATTTTCGTTCGTAGTCGGTGAATCGACATAGAGCCTTGCTTAAGATCAAGAAATTCCTTTCGCTTCGGTCGATGAATCTCGATCGATATACTTTTTGAACTCGGTTTGAAAGAACTCCCAAGTCACTTGCTCTCTAGGCACCACAAGTCGAGTACTCCACCAATAGTAGGCGGAATCACGTAGCAAGGAGATGGTACACTTTAAGCACTCATCGGGTGTACAAGATAGCTCATCGAGCACCGGATAGTGTTGTCCAACCAAAATTCAGCTTGCTCGGCATCGTCATCATCCGTAGCTTTAAATTCAGTGGCCCCATGTTTTGAATCCTATCGATCGGGGCTTACTTGACCTTATTTGGTCGATTCTGGGAGGTATTGTAGGTCTTGAGGTTGCATTTGTCGGGAATGGGGTTGTGGAGCAGTAGTGTTAGTTCGAATGTATTGGTTAAACCAATCATTCATCACACTATAAAAGGCTTGCCTAGCCTCATCATTCGGATTGCTGGCCATAGGTTGAGAGTCCTTGGTCTTTGTCCCTTGCGCGGAGCAGCGCCACACTCTCCACATCATCGCTATTGCTCGGTTGGGATCGGGATCCATTGCTATAAACAAACACAAAGTCAAATTGTCAGAAATCACCACACAATCAATTCATCACTTAATGACATGTATAGCTAGACCCCAAACATATCACGGTAGTCCTAGAATCGACTAAACCTGGCTCTGATACCAATAAAATTGTAACACCCCGAACCCGAGACCGTCGCCGGTGTCGGACGCGAGGGGTTAATCCACATATTGCACCGACCAATTTGACATTTCCAGACAAGCTGGAAATCTGCGTCACTGTCGCCTCAAAAAGCGTATCTCGAGTTTCACAACTCGGAAACTGATTCCGTAAATTTTCCCTGAATTTAGACTCATGTATCCATCCCTGGATTTATTTCTAGAATTTTTGGTTGGGCCAATTGGTACAGTTTGTTAGTTAAAGTCAACCATGTTACAGGGGTCGACTGCTCTGACCTTCATGCATTACAACTTGAATATCTCTCTGTACAGGGCTTTAATAGTGGTGCCGTTTGTTCCTAATGAAACTAAACTCAAAATGGAATCTGCGCATATAAGGTATGACTTCTAATTCTTTCTGGATAATTTATGGTAAATTTTCAAAGTCGCGACAGGGGACCCAGAAACCGTTCTGGCCCTGTCTCACGAGAACTTTAATATCTCTTAGTATACTGTTCATATGACCGTTTCGTTACTTTCATATGAAAGTAGATTCATCAAGGTTTGATTTCATTCTTCTTTCACTATTTAATACCATCCCTACAAATTTTGGTGATTTTTCACATTCACGTCACTGCAGCTGGCAGCATCTGTTTTTAAGGTAGGTCTTACCTATTTTGTAGTCTCCATGAACCAACTAGTCTTGCCATACATAGGTTCACATATGATCATTTTTAACCATTCCAATGGCTGATCATGTGACCAACACTCCCATTTCCAATCCATAATCACATCATGAAACCATATATATATATACCAACCACAAATGGTCTAAGTTCGTACTTCACTTTTACGAGCCATTTTCGCATGGCCGTACACATATACATCACAACATATTTGAACCAACAAGGGGTAGTCCTATACATGCCATTTCAAAGTTCAACCAAAATTATACCAAAATGGAGGCTTTGATAGTGTGGATGACTTCGACTTCAATGATCCCGAATCCGATCGCTAACGAGCAAAATCTATAAAACAGAGAGCCAAAGCAACGGGGTAAGCATTTTTATGCTTAGTAAGTCTCAAGCAATGAAATCGGCTTTAACTAAAGCATTAAATTCACATAGCCAAATGAATCATTTCATTATTACACATTCACATAATCATACTTACTTCACACTTCATCATTATATACCTTCACAAGATATCAACCAATTCAATAGCTGAAAATTTGTTAGTCGATTGAACGAATGTTACTCAAACATATCGACTTTTCCAATGCACATGTAAACATACCATATCCTTTGGGCTTTTCGAGCGTACTAATTAAATTTATTACAGCAACCAACGCTCACCTTCAGCCCAAGCTTCTTCGGAATACAACCGGATATAACCACATGCACGAATGCCTTCGGGTCTTAGCCCGGATATAACGTCTTGCACAAATGCCTTCTGGTATTAGCCCAGATTTAACAACTTGCACGAATGCCTTGGTCTTAGCCGGATGTAGTCACTAGCACAATTGCCTTGGTCTTAACCGGATATAATTATTGCCATAAATGTCTTCGGGACTTAGCCCGGATATCATTCAATTGCTCATGCACACATACATCAATAATCATTACACATCCATGTTTCATTTTCGTTACTAAGGCTCAAACACAAACATATCACTAGCATAATCGCCTTCGGGACTTAGCCCAGGTATCATTCAAATACTCATACACACATATATCAATAATCATTACACATCCATATTTCATTTCACATAATTCGAGTAGGGTCATTTCTTGAAGACTTACTTCGGATGTTGTCAAACGGCTTCAACGGCTATTCGATCACTTTTTCCTTCCCCTTATCCAATTGTGGCCCTCTGAGCTCTTGAGCTTTATGTTAACAAATAAATTGATTTAGTCGTTTGAATATCAAAGGGGAATCCAAGGTACTTAGCCCTTATAAGTCCGCACACACTTACATTCACATACTTGAGCTCAATAATTATAACATAGCATCAAGCACTCATATGGCCGATTATACTTAGTCATACTTGCACCCAATCAACAATAAATTTCAAGGTTTTTCACACTATATATGTACTAGGCCGAATGTTCATGCAAATTTCGCACACATTCTTCAACAATTTCTTCTTTAAACAAACATATTTATCATTTATCTCATAACCAAATCATCATGTGCAAACATGTATACACATATAGGTGCAAGGCCGAATTTCAAGGTGTTCATAACCATTCAAAACACAAATTTTTAACCATCATGCAAGAAGCATAAACCATGCTCATGAGCATACCATGGCCGAATACATCACACACCACACCTTTTCAATTTTTGGTCATGGTTAAACAAAAACAAAAAAAAAACTCCATGGCTTACTCAAGAATGCTAAAAGAAATTTCAAGAGTAGTCAATCCATCATTACATGCATCATCATCAAGCTTCACATTTAGCATGCAATGGCTTTAACACAATATCAACTTTGGCCAAATACCATTTCCATGGCATAACAAGGATTTGAACCATGGCTAACATGAACATCAAGTTAGCAACTAAAACATGCATGAATCTCATGACACAACCTCATACATACCTTAATCTTGATGCAAGTATAGCCAAATCTCCTTCTAGATCTCTTCTAAACCAAAAGATGGTGCAAAAATCCTACCTTCTTCCTTAGTAATTTCGCCAAAAGGAAAGAACAAGGATGAACAAATTTTCTTTTCTTTTCTTTCACTCACGGCACAAGGGGGGAAGGATGAGCAATTTTTTTGATTTTTTGTTTCTCATCCAACATCATTAATTTTTTATCGTTTAACACATCATGCATTAACAAAACATGTTTCAACATGTTTTCTTTGCCCATAAACCATGTCATGGCCGCCACTAAGCTTCTTTTGGGGAAATTTGACATGCAAATCCTTTATTTTTGCATGCATGATCAACTAGTCATCACACATCTTCCCATCATACTTTCAAAGTTTACTACTAGGTCCTTTCTAGTGAAATTTACCTCTATAACTCTAAATCGAAACATCAAAAATGTCACACATGAATACACACATATTATAGGCATCAAAATAAATTTTAAATTATTTTTATGCCTCGGTTTTGTGGTCCCGAAACCACATTCCGACTAGGGTCAATTTTGGGCTGTCACAGCTCCCACATCAGCTTTCCTTTTCTCCTTACTGAGCTCCTCGGCTTTGCAAGCTCGCTCGACAAGCACCACAAATTCTCGGATTTCTAAAATGCCAACATACAGCTTTATATCATCATTCATTCAATCTTCGAAACGTTTACACATCACAGCTTCTGAAGAAATGCATTCTCGCGCGTACCGGCTAAGCCTCACAAATTTTCGTTCATAGTCGGTAACCGACATGGAACCTTGTTTGAGTTCAAGAAATTCCTTCCGTTTTTGGTCAATGAATCTCGATGATATACTTCTTTCAAACTTCGGTTTGGAAGAACTCCCAAGTTATTTGCTCTCTGGGCTGTGAAGTCAACGTATTCCACCAATAGTAGGCGTAATCACGTAGCAAGGAGATAGTACACTTTAGGCACTCATCGGGTGTGCAAGATAGCTCATCGAGTACCCGGATAGTGTTGTCCAACCAAAATTCCGCTTGCTCGGCATCATTGCTGTCCGTAGCTTTAAATTCAGTAGCCCCATGTTTTCAGATTCTATCAACTGGGGGCTTATTTGACCTTATTTGGTCGATTCTGGGAGGTATTGTGAAGTCTTGGGGTTGTATTTATCGGGAATGGAGGTTGTGGAACAGTAGTATTAGTTCGAATGTATTGGTTGAACCAATCATTCATCACGCTATAAAAAGCTTGTCTAGCTTCATCATTTGGATTACTAGCAATAGGTGAGAGTCCGGCGTATTGTCCCTTGTAAAGGAGCGGTGCTACCTCTCAAGATCATCAGCTACCGTTCGGTCGGGATCGGGATCCATTACTATAAATAAAGACATTTGCAAATGTCAGAAATCACCACACTATCAAATAATCACATAATGGCATGTATAGCTAGACCCAAACGTATTACGGTAGTCCTAGAAAAGACTAAACCGTAGCTTTGATACCAATTTAATTGTAACACCCTTTTTGAGACCGTTCTTGAGTCGGACACGAGGGTTAATGAGACTTAATTCACTTATTTGCACAGACCATTTTAAATTTCCAGACGAGCTGGCTACTGCATCACTATCACCTTAAAAATCATATCTCGAGTTCCAAAACTCGAAAACCAGTTTCGTAAATTTTTCCTGAAACTAGACTCATATTTCCATCTACAATTTTGTTTCTAGAATTTTTGGTCGAACCAATTAGTACAGTTTATTAGTTGAAGTCTCCCCTGTTTCAGGGTTCGACTACACTGACCTTCATGCGTTACAACTTGGATATATCCCCGTACAGGGCTTCAATACTGATGTCGTTTGTTTCTATAGAAACTAAACTCGAAAAGGAATCTATACATATATGGCATGACTTCTAATTATCTCTGGTTAATTTATAATGAATTTCCAAATTCGGAACAGGGAATCCAGAAAATTGTTCTGGCCCTATTTCGCGAAAACCTAAATATCTCTTAACATACAACTCATATGATCGTTTCGTTTCTTCCATATGAAAGCAGATTCATCAAGGTTCGATTACATAATTTATTAACTATTTAATTCCATTCCTACTATTTTTAGTGATTTTTCAAATTTACAACACTGCTGCTGTCAGCATCTGCCTTTAAGGTAGACTTTGACTATTTCATAGTTTCCATGATTCAACTAGCCCTTTAGCATATATAGCACAAAATATGATCATGATTAACCATTCCAATGGCTAATCGTTTCCAAACATTTCCATACCTCTTAATGAACATATACATACAAGATGATTATAACATTATGCTCAAGATATATATAAGCCATTTTCGCATGGCTATCCAAATTTGTACAATGCCGAAAGGTACATGACCAACATCAAAAAGGGTAGTCCTATACATGCCATTTCAAAGTTCAACCAAAAGTGTACCAAAGGTCTTTGATAGTGTGGGCAACTTCGACTTCGACACTCCCGAGTCCGATAGCTGACGAACCAAAATCTATAAAACAGAGATTCAAAGAAACGGAGTAAGCATTTAATGCTTAGTAAGTTTTGAGCCATAAAATTTGACACAACTAAAGTGTAGCATTCATGTGGCTAAACGGATAATTTCATATGCAAAAATTCTCAATTTCATACTTACTTCACATTACCAACCCTTATATTCATACACAAAGATCAACTTAGCCAAAGGCCGGTAGCTCATTTATCGATTGACGAATACTATTTGTAAGGGATCAACTAATTCAATGCATATCTGAAACATACCTCATCATTGGGATTTTACGAGTGTATTAATTGAAACTATTACAGCAAGGTCGCTCATTCCCAAGCCAAGTACCTTCGGGATCTAACCGGATATAGCTACTCGCTCGAATGCCTTGGGACATAGCCGGATATAGTAACTCGACTAATGCCTTGGGACTTAGCAGGATATAGTAACTCGCACCAATGCCTTGAGGACTTAGCCGGATATAGTAACTCGCACCAATGCCTTCGGGACTTAGCCCGGTTATCATTCAAATATTCATGCACATATCAATAAATCATGACACATCTATATTTCATTTTCATAATTAGAGTTCAAACACAAGTCACGTATTAAGCAATCCCATTTTCGGCTCACTAGCCACATACAAACAGCATGGTTTAGTTTGCTTTATGACACGATCTCCATGCACATACGGCTACCCGTAATACATATAGACTAATTAACTCAACATATAATTCAAGTAGAATCATCATATCACCGTATATTTATTATGCTCACACGTCATGACTTAATCAAATCATAGACTAAGTCTCATTACTCGAAAACTTACCTCGGATGTTGTCAAACGATTTCGATGGCTATTCGACCACTTTTTCCTTTCCCTTATCCAACTTTGGTCCTCTAAGCTCTTGATCTAATTCAAACAAATTTAACTCATTAAAGTCTCATTATGCTAGCTTATGGCCGAATATGACATGGAAATTTGATAGGTCATATAATACCTTTAGCTCAAATACAAAATGGTCATACACATTTTTTTTTATCACATTAAGCAATTTGATACAATTTATCTAATATTCCTATACACATATCATTAACCTAATATCAATGAACCAAGCACTTTAACAAATTCTCCTTAACTATACCCACATTCGGCAATGACAAAGACAATTTCACAAACCTTAAATTCAACTTATAACAATATATACTCAATATTCAAGGCATTCAACATCACTTCATCATAATTTTTTCATCATGGCCGAATGCTCCTTCTACACTATTTACCTTCACAAAGCATGAATTTCATCATCCAACTTACAAGCTTATAATCCCATGAAGTTTAACCTCATAGTATCTATCAAACTCTCACTCATTAGCTTCTATCATAAATCTCCAACAACACCCAATAAACATATACTTCGTGGGTCTAAGGTAGAACTAAGAAAGGAACTCATAGATATCAAGATGTAAGCAAACTACCATTGTTCATCTAGGTTTAATATGAAACAACAATCATCACCCTTATTAATTTTTCATAGTCGAAAACCTTACTCACCCCAAAATCGAAATTTCAACATGGTTTCCAAAAATCACTTGATATCTCACTCAATATCAACTAAAATTTCAAGAACTAGTACAACTTCCTTACCTTAATAGTGACCTAGGATAACCGAATGCTTCACTCCTTCTTCCCTTTTTCCTTTCGCCAAGGAGAACCAAAGAACACAACTTGTTTTCTTTCTTCAATTCACGACAATGGGGGGCTTGGATGAGACAATTTTTTTTCATCACTCCTCCTTTGCATTACTTTAATCCTAACCCTTTTTTTATTCTTTCTAACATAACACACTAACACAACATGTTTACAACATGTTTCCACCCATAACATGGCCGCCACTATGCTTTAATTTTGGGAAATTTGACATACAAACCCATCATTTTCACAACATGTATTAATAGGCCACTTTACATTTGCCTAGCACATTTCTAAATTTTCTCACATAAGTCCTATTTGATAAAATTCACTTACAATTAACAAAATTCAAACATGAAATTTTCACACATGCATATGTACATATAATGAGCATCAACTATGACGGCTAATTATTTTTATGACTCGGTTTAGTGGTCCCGAAACCACTTTCTGACTAGGGTCAATTTAGGGCTGTCACAAATCTCATCAATGGAGTCGCAATAATCGAAAAGCCTTTTACAAATCGTCTATAATAACCGGCAAGTCCTAGAAAACTACAAACTTTGAATACATTTCTCAGAGGTTTCCAATCTATTATTGTAGAAATCTTTCACAAATCGACTCGAATACCAGATGCTGACACAATATGCCCCAGAAAACCAACCTCACGCAACTAGAATTCACATTTATTGAACTTTACATATAACTGCTTATCACGAAGAGTTTGTGACATAATTCTCAAATGCTCAGTATGATCAGTTTCATCTTGCGAAGATATCAAAATGATGTTAATAAATACAACAACAAATCTATCTAAGTACAGTTTGAAAATCCGATTCATTAAATCTATAAAGACAATAGGTGCATTTGTTAGTCCAAATAGCATATCAGAGTCTCTAACCCGCAACTGGTAATAGCCCAACCTCAAATCTATTTTCGAAAACACTGTAACCCCTTTCAATTGATCAAAAAAATCGTCAATTCGCAGTAGAGGGTATTTATTCTTGATCGTCACTTTGCTAAGCTATCGGTAGTCTATACACATTCTCATCTTGCCATCTTTTTTTTCATAAACAATACGGGAGCACCCCAGGGTGAGAAACTTGGTCATGCAAATCCTCTACCGATTAATTCTTGCAACTAAGCTTTTAATTCTTTTAACTCTATCAGTGCTATTCTATACGGAGCTATCAATATCGGCGTAGTTCCTAGAATTAACTCAATGCCAAACTCAACCTCTCAGATCGGTAGTAAACCTGGTAACTCTTTAGAGGATATTCACACACAATTGGCAGTAATTCAATCTTCTTTTCAGTCACTTTCGTATCATGCACATAAGCAAAATAAGCTTCACAACCCTTTCTCACATATTTCTGAGCCAACATCGATGAAATCACTGCTAGCAAGCCATTCAGATCATCTGATTCAATTTGGATAATTTCATTATTCTAACATCTCAAATCCATCGTCTTTTGTTTGCAATTCACAATAGCATCATGCAATGTTAGCCAATCCATACCCAAAATTATATCAAACTTGTCAAATGGCAACAACATCAAATCAGTCAGAAAACAAATATCCCAAATCATCAATGGACAGTTCTTGTACACTTTATCAACCAACACACACTTGCCTAAGGGATTCGTTACTCTAATTACAAAATCAGTAGACTCTACAGGCAAAGTCTTACTCGATACTAAATTCACACATATATAAGAATGGGTCGATCCTGGATCTATCAATGCAATAACTTTAGTATCATAGAGGGTAAAAGTACCAGTGATAACATCTGGAGATGACGCTTCTTCGCGAGCACGAATAGCATAAGCTCGTTTAGGTGCTTTACCATAAGATTTTGCAATAGTATCCCGTGTCACACCTCTACCACCACTCACATTTCTAACATTACGAGATGGTCTCCCTCTAACTGCAATATTACTCGGCCTTGTATTCTGTACTGTATCTCGCTCAGCCAACTCTTGACAATCACAAATAAAATGATCCAATGATCTTCATTTAAAACAAGCCCTATCATTCAATCTACAATCACTGGGATGCCGTTTTCTATAATATTTACATTCAGGTAGGTTAGGTCTTGTACTCCCAACACTAGCTATCGAAGTAGTTGGAGCTTTAAAGCTCAACTGTTGTCTTACTCGATCTCTGTTTGAATGTCCCACTGATGCAGTAGAACGATTAAACGAGTCTTAAAATTTCTTCAATGAAGATTGATACGATTTACTCATTGATCTTTTTCTCAAGTCTCTAGCTTCTGAGTCTGCTTTTCTCTTTTCTTTATTGAGATCCTCGGCTTTACAAGCCCTTTCAACCATAAGAACAAATTCTTTCAATTTAATAATCCCATCTAACATTTTTATATCCTCGTTCAATCCATTAACAAACCTTTTACACATGTTCTCTTTAGTGGAAACATATTCCAGGGCATACTTGCTTAACCGTATGAATTCTCTTTCATATTCTGTCACTGTCATCCGACCTTGTTTCAACTTTAAAAACTCTTTATGTTTCTGATTGAGAAATCTTTGGCTTATGTACTTCTTTTGGAACTTGGATTAAAAGAATTCCTAGGTAACCCATTCTCTAGGAACCACCGATGTTAACGTTTCCCACCAATGATATGCATTATCTCTAATTAAAGATACCACATATTTGATACATTCTTTAGGAGTACAAGATAATTTCTCAAATACACAGATCGTATTCTCGAGCCAAAGCTCATCTCTCTCAGCATCATCATCAACAGTAGCCCAAAACTCTTCAGCCCCATGTTTCCTAATCTTATCAACAGATGGCTTAATCAATCGAATCGAATCTATCACTTGTGGCATAACTGGGACTTGTTGAGGAGCAGGTGGGGGTGGAGGTTGTTGAGCAACTGGATTCATTCAAACAAACTCTGTAAAGCATTCATTCATTATCTAGGAGAAGGCTTGCTTTGCCTCTCCCTCGTAGCTACTAATAATCGGTCTCGAATCAGTCAGCGCAACCCCTTGAACGAGAGCGAACGCATTACTTTCCACATCGTTAGCTAAAGCTTGATTGGGATCGATTTACTATATGAAAAATACATTTTAACTGTCAGGAATCATCACACTATTGCAGTTTATATATATGGCATGTATAGCTAGACTCTTACTCGCTACGTTAGTCCTAATCGACTAAACTGTAGCGCTAATACCAATTAAATGTAATGCCTTGTAACCCTATTTTGGCTAAGAATATGGGTTAGGGGTATTACAGTTCAGCCAAACAAAAAAATAGATGCATGGAAGTGATTCGTTTATCAGTTTTTCGTAATTTTTATGTTTTTGAAATCGTTGCAATTAGGTCTAGCTAGCCTATACCTTCGTTCTTGAAACTGTTAAAGATTTTTAATGTTACCATTGATGAATATTTGTGAATTTAGATGTTAAATGATTAATTTGAAGTATTTATTTTTAATTATAAGTATTTTGTTAAGTGATTTTTGATGAATTTAACATTAGGGATTAAATTGTTGAAATAGTAAAAATGTAAGGAATTCATGTGAAATTTTTATAAATATAGGTTGTATTGGAATATATGAACATTGGGTTAGCATGGATTTACAATAAAAATGGTTAATTTGCATGTATTAGGCTCAGGACTAAATTGAATAAAAGTAAAATGTTAGGGCAATTGTGTACAAATGTCAAAAATGACTAAATTGCATAAAATGAATTATTTTTCTATCTAAATTTATAAATTAAATGAAAATATTAATCAAGATCAAGAAAGAGTGGGAAATTGAGAAGAAGGGATAATTACTAAATAGCCCCTATACTTTGACATTTCTGTAATTTAGCCAAGTAAGTTCATATGAACTGTAATCATTATAATGTTAATTAAATTGAATGTTTAATGTGTTGTTCTAATATAAATAAATCAATATATATATTGTTACATAATTTATCATGTCATGAGATGATGTAAATCCAACAATGTCACGACGATTACTGAGCCCCGTTTGAACTTAGGAATTCATAGTGTAGCAGCTCGTTTTTAGTCAAATCAGAATAGTGGTTTTGGAACCACAAATTCGAGGTTGAAATATTTATTCTATTATTATTTTAATGTCTACAACATGATAGTATGATTGTGTGAAAATTTCGTTAAGAAATTTTATCATTTGAATGCTCAATTTGATAAAAAGGACTAAAGGTGTCTAAAAGCTATGGAATCTTAAGTGGAGGTCCTTATTTTGTAATTAGACCATTTTTTAATATGAGTGGACAAAGATGGACATCATTTTAATGGTTTTAAAGGTTATTTACTAAGGTTAATTACGTAAACTAGTATTAAAAGTAAAAATTAAAGGAAAAAAATCAAATTCTTTTCATTCATCTTCAACATCCACCAAAATTTTGAGGTTAGAACACCATTTTTAGGGTTCAAAGGTTCGGAAAGTTCATCCTTGTGCATGTAAGTGATTTTGACTCAGTTTTTAATGATTTCTATGTTTTTGGAGTCGTTGTAACTTAATCTAGCTAGCCCATGGACTAATTTGCAAAACTATTAAAGGTTTAAGTTTTTACCATTGATGAATATAGGTGTATTTTGATGTTTGATGATAGAAAATAAATGGTTGTTGTTAGATAAATAACATTTGTTAAGAAATTTTTGATAAAATTGTCATTTACGGATTTATTTGTGAAATGTGAAAATTTTGTGGTTAAATTGTGAAATAATGAAAAATATGGGCTACTAGGATAATAAGGAAAATTCATCTAGCATGGGTAAGGACCTAATTGCATGAATTTGTATTTTTATGAGCTAAAGACTAAATTGAAAAGATGTTGAAATATTAGGGGCAAAAGTGTAAAGTTTCCATAATATACATTTTGTGCTAAATTAAATAGATTGATAACTGAATGAGTTAAATTTGATATTATATAGTTCAAGAAAAACGAAGTTTAGATCTAGATCAGGGGAAAAACAAAGTATTGGACTAGTTGATCTATTTCATTGTTTTTGCAATCGAGGTAAGTTCGTATGTTAATAAGCATTAATATAATTGTGTTTAAATACTTTATTATTGAATTAATTCTGAATACAGCCTTACGAATATGTTCGATGAAGATTCAACAATGTGAAATCCAGGTTGAACCTTACGAATAGATTAGGATATGAATGACATGTCATTAGGGGTTATGTGTTTTGGGTGCTGGTCCGTACGTCCTACTGGTGCTGAGTTGTTCGGCATGTGTTGCAGATTCTTGTCAACTTGTGTGAGCAGCAGTGTGTAGCTATGTCATGACAGTCAACTTGTGTGCGCAGACCCGTTGATAGCTCGAGAGTGAGCATTATATGATATATAAGATTGAGATAGCTTTGACTATGTATTGGCACTTAGGGTGAGAGATTACCAAGTATCCGATATTATTCCAAATGGTTCAACGGGTATATCAATGATATGGATGAGTATGAGATTGATCCAAGTTGATATAGGTATGTGACAGCCCAAAATTGACCCTAGTCGGAAGGTGGTCTCGGGACCACAAAACCGAGGCATAAAAATAATTAAAAATTTATTTTGATGCCTATAATATGTGTGTGCTCATGTATGACATTTTATGATGATTGATTTAGTGTTATAAGGGTGAATTCCACAAGAAAGGACTTAGTAATGAACTTTGAAAGTATGATAGGGAAATGTGTGATGACTAATTAAAGCATGCATGCAAAATAATGGACTTGCATGTCAAATTCCCCTTTTATAGGTGGTGGCCGCCATGACAAGGAGGATGGGCTAAACATGTCATGGAACATGTTTTGTTGGTGCATTAGGGTGAAATAATAAACAAAGGTGTATGGGTGATAAAAAATGAAAAAAATGTGTGTGAGTGTGGTAATCCCCCATTGCCGTGAGTTGTAGAGAAGGAAAGAAAAAATTTTGTTCATCCTTTCTTTGAGCCAAAACTAAGGAAGAAGGAGGATTTTTGCTTCATGCTTGGTTTGGAAGAGATCTAGAAGGAGATTTGGCTAAGTTTGCATCAAGATTAAGGTATGTATGAGGTTGTGTTAGGAGTTTCATGCATGTTTTGGTTGCTAACTTGATGTGCATGTTAGCCATGGCTCAAATCTTTGTTAAGCCATGGAAATGGTATTTGGCCAAAGTTGTTATGGTGATAAAGCCATTGCATGCTAAGTGTGAAGCTTGATGATGATGCATGCAATGATGGATTGTCTACTCTTGAGTAAGATTTTGAGCTTTCTTTTGTTTTATCATGATTGAAGTTGAAAAGGAGCATGATTGTCATATTCGCCATGATGCATTCATGAGCATGGTTCATGCTTCTTGCATGTTAGTTAAAATTTGTGTTTTGGATGGCTATGGACACCTTGAAATTCGGCCATGCTCATATATGTATATATATGTTTGCACATGATGTTTTGGTTATGAAGGAAGTGATGAATAAGTTTGTTTAAAGAAGAAGATGTTGAAGAATAATTGTGAAATTGTAAGCACATTCGGCCTAGCACACATATGAGTGCTTGATGCTATATTGTAAGTTTTGAGCTACAATATGCAAAGCATTAACTAGTAAAATGCATGCTGTTTTGTGTGGTATTAAGTGCATAATTGGCCTCAACATGGACAAGTATATCCGCCTTGGGTAGCCTATTGAAGGCCTTAGCTTTTCCTTGATGCTCGAATAAATTGTATTGAATTGCTTGATGTAGTATAAAATGTGCATGACCATTGTGTATTCAAGCTAAAGGGTGGCCATATGACCATTTAAATTCCTTGTCATATTCGCCATAAGCTAGCACAATGAGGTTTTGATAAATTGAATTTGTTTGAATTAGCTCAAGAGCTAAGAGGGCCACAATTGGACAAGGGAAGGAAAAGTGATCGAATAGCCGTAAAAGCCGTTCGACAACATCCGAGGTAAGTCCTCAAGAAGTGACCTTACTTGAATTATGTGGAATGAAATATGGATGTATTGATTATTGATTTATGTGTGTATGAGTATTGAATGATACCCGGGCTAAGTCCCGAAGGCGATTATGTTAGTGATTATAATTGTGTTTGAGCCTTAGTAACGAAAATAAATATGTATGTCCAATGATTATTGACGATGTGTGCATGAGAAATTGATTGATATCCGGGCTAAGCCCGAAGACAATTATGCTGGAAATTATAACCGGTTAAGACCCAAGGCAATTGTGCTAGTGGCTACATCCGGGCTAAGACCAAGGCATTCGTATGAAGTCATTCTATCCGGCTAAGACCAAGGCATTTGTGCAAATCATGATATCCGGTTAAGTCCCGTAGGCCTTGGTGCGGGTTACCATAACCGGGCTATGTCCCGGCGATTGATCGAGTAGCGACATCCGGTTAAACTCGAAGGTATGTGATTTGAAAATTATAAGCTTGCTGGAAAATTTCAGCTAATGCACTTGTGAAATTTCCCAATGACAAGGTAAGTGCGGTGTGTGCTTTTGCGCTAGGAGTAAGAGCGTGTGAATATCCGCTCCTATGATGGAACAAGTTATCGGCCTTAATGAAGCCGTTATTTGTGTATGAACATAAGAGTTGGGATGGTGAAGTAAGTATGATTATGTGAATGTGCATTAATGAAATGATGCATTTAACTATGTGAATGTATTGCTGTAATTAGAGTTGATTATATTCCTTGAGACTTACTAAGCATAAAAATGCTTACTCCGCCGCTTTGGCTCTCGGTTTTCTAGATTTCGCCGATAGCAATCGGATTCGGGATCGTTGAAGTCGAAGTCATCCACACTATCAAGCCCCCATTTTGGTATAAATTCTTGGTTGAACTTGAAATGGCATGTATAGGACTACCCCTTGTTGGTTTAAATATGTTATGATGTATATGTGTACGGCCATGCGAAAATGGCTCGTAATAGTGAAGTATCAACTTAAACTATTTGCGGTTTGTATATATATATATGGTGTCATGATGTGACTATGAATTGGAAATGGGAATGTTGGTCACATGATCAGCCATTGGCATGGTTAAAATGATCATATGTGGACCTATGTAAGGCAAGACTAGTTGGTTCATGGAGACTACAAAATAGGTAAGACCTACCTTAAAACAGATGCTGCCAGCTGCAGTAACGTGAATGTGAAAAATCACCAAAATTTGTAGGAATGGTATTAAATAGTGAATCAGCTATGTAAATGAACATTGATGAGTCTATTTTCATATGGAAGAAACGAAATGGTCATAGGAGTTACATGTTAAGAGATATTAAAGCTATTGTGAGACAGGGCCAGAACGGTTTCTGGGTTCCTGTCGCAACTTTAAAATTTACTATAAATTATCCAGAAATAATTAGGAGACATACCTTATATTTACAGATTCCATTTTGAGTCTAGTTTCATTAGAAACAAACGGCACCAGCATTAAAGCCCTGTACAGAGAGATATTCAAGTTATACTGCGCGAAGGTCAGAGCAGTCGATCCCTGTAACATGGGTGATTTTAACTAATAAACTGTACCAATTGGCCCGACCAAAAATTCTAGAAATAAATCCATGGATGGATATATGAGTCTAAATTCAGGGAAAATTTACGAAACCAGTTTCCGAGTTTTGAAACTCGAGATATGATTTTTAAGGCGACAGTGACGCAGTTTTTCCAGCCTGACTGGAAATGTCCAATGAATGGGCAAAACAAGTGAACTTGGCTTGCTAACCCCTCGTGTCCGACACCGGCGATGGTCTCGGGTTCGGGGTGTTACAATTTTATTGGTATCATAGCCACGGTTTAGTCGATTCTAGGACTACCGTGAGGTGTTTGGGGTCTAGCTATACATGCCATTAAATGATGAATCGATAGTGTGGTGATTTCGACAATTTGACTTTGAGTTTGTTTATAGCAATGGATCCCGATCCCAACCGAGCAATAGCTGAAGATGTGGAGAGTGTGGCGCTGCTCCGACAAGGGACAGCGCCCGGACTCTCAACCTATGGCCAGCAATCCGAATGATGAGGCTAGGCAAGCCTTTTATAGTGTGATGAAGCGAATGGTTTAATCAATACATTCGAACTAACACTACTGTCCCACAACCTCCATTCCCGACAAATGCAACCCTGCACCTACAATACCTCCAGAATCGACCAAATAAGGTCAAGTAAGCCCCCGGTCGATAGGATTCGAAAACATGGGGCCACTGAATTTAAAGCTACGGATGATGATGATGCCGAACGAGCTGAATTTTGGTTGGACAACACTATCCGGTGCTCGATGAGCTATCTTGTACACCCGATGAGTGCTTAAAGTGTACCATCTCCTTGCTACGTGATTCCACCTACTATTGGTGGAGTACTCGACTTTGTGGTACCTAGAGAGCAAGTGACTTGAGAATTCTTTCAAACCAAGTTAGAAAAAAAAAAAAAGAGTATATCGATGAGATTCATCGACCAAAAGCGAAGGAATTTCTTGATCTTAAGCAAGGTTCTATGTCTCACATCGACTATGAACGAAAATCTGTGAGGCTTAGCCGATCGCGCGAGAATGCATTTCGTCCGAAGCTATTATGTGTAAACGCCGAGGATGGGCTGAATGATGATATAAGGATGTTCGTTGGCATTCTCGAAATACGAGAGATCGTAGTACTTGTTGAGCGAGCTTGTAAAGTCGAAGAGCTTAGAAAGGAGAAACAAAAAGCTGATGTGGGAACCGAAGAATTCGAAGAGGTCCTCGGAAAGTCTCTTCAACAGCAATCAAGAGATTTCGAGATGATGTGAACCGGTCTAGAGGCGCTTTGGGCTTTTCTAGACGAGGACGCGATCGACCCCTGTGACCACACGAGTCACTTGATCGCCGATGGTGGAAATGATCGCCGAGAGAGGGCGAGTGTTAACATTGTGGCAAATGGCATTCGGGAGCTGTTGGTTTCGTGATCGCTCTCGCTATAAGTGTGGATCGGCGACCACTTTAGGAAGGATTGCCCGAGGATGCTTGAGCAGAATGTGAGTCGAGTGGAAACTCGGGTGCTACCATCGCCGAGGTAGGCCACCTAGAAATATGGGCAATGTCAATTGGCGGTCGAGAGGATCTAGAGATGCTACCATCAGATCCGAGGCTCGTGCTCCTACGAGGACTTATGCCATACGCCGCACGCGAGGATCTGCCTCTCCGGATGTCATTACTGGTGCTTTCACTCTTTTCAATACTAATGTGATTGCTTTGATTGACCCCGGTTCTACTCAATCTTATATATGTGAAACCTTAGCATCCAAAGAAGACTTTGCCTATTGAGTCTCTCGAGTTTGTAATTCGGTGTCAAACCCTTGGGTCATTACGTGCTTGTCAATAAAGTGTGCAAGAAAAGTCCCCTAGTGTTACGAGGTTCTTGTTTCCTACGGACTTGATGCTTTTGCCGCTCGATGAATTCGACGTTATTCTTGGTTTGGATGGGTTGACCATGCACGATGCGGTCGTAAATTGCAAAAGCAAGACTATCGATTTGAGGTGCGCGAATAACGAGATAATTCGGGTTAAGTCTACGGACTTAAAGGGTTGCCACCTGTAATATCGCAATGTTGGCCCGAAAATATGTAAGAAAAGAGTGCGAAGCGTACCTTGCGTCGTGTTTCGATGACAAGGAATCGTAAAAGAAACCCGAATCTGTGCCGTGGTTTGTGAATACCGGATGTTTTCCCAAGAATTGCCGGGTTTACCACTGTCGGAAATAGAATTTGGCATCGAATTGGTACCGGTACCACTCCAATTTCGATAGCTCCGTGATCGTATGGCACCAACGGAATTAAAGGAGTTGGAAGCTCGGTTGCAAGAATTGGTGGATAGAGGTTTTGCTCGCCCGAGTTTTTCGCCTTGGGTGCGCCGGTGTTGTTCGTGAAAAGAAGGATGGAACCATGCGGTACGTGCATCGATTATCGTCGACTTAATAAAGCGACAATAAAGAACAAATATCCGTTGCCACGTATCGATGACTTGTTCGATCAACTAAAGGGAGCCTCAGTGTTCTCGAAAATAGATTTGAGATCGGGCTATTATCAATTGCAAATCCGAGATTCGGACGTACCCAAGACTGCCTTCAGAACGAGATATGGTCACTATGAGTTCCTAGTGATGCCGTTTGGGCTCACTAATGCCCCTGCGGTATTTATGGATTTAATGAATCGGATCTTTAGACCATATTGGATCGATTAAGTAGTCGGGTTCATTGATGACATCTTGGTCTATTCAAGAAATGAGACCGAACATCTTGAACACCGCGGTTAGTGCCGCAAATTTTACGGGATAAGCAATTATATGCTAAGTTCAGCAAGTGTGAGTTACGTTAAGAGAGGTTAGCTTCTTGGGTCATGTGGTATCTCGATCGCGTATTCGAGTCTAATTCAATAAAATTTCAGCCATACTTAATTGGAAGCCTCCAGAAATATTCTCGAGGTTCGAGCTTTTTGGGGCTTGCTTAGGTTATTACCGACGATTTGTAAAAGGCTTCTTAACGATAGCCACGCCGATGACGGTTACTCCAAAAGGATTTTAAGTTCGAATGGATGGAGAAATGCCAAAAAGTTTCGATCAATGAAAACTTATTTGATTGAAGCCCCAATTCTAGTGCAACCCGAGTCCAAGCAAAGAGTTTGTCATCTATAGCGACGCTCTCTACTTGGGTTAGGTTGCGATTAATGCAAGAAGGTCGAGTTGTGGCCTATGCGTCGAGGCAATTAAAGCCACATGAGAAAAATTATCCGACTCATGATCTCGAATTGGCGCCATCGTATTCGCCTTTAAAGATTTGGCGACATTACTTATTTGGTGAAAGGTGCCATGTATACTCGGATCACAAAAGTCTCAAATATTTGATGATCCAAAGAGACTTAAATCTGCGACAAAGACGTTGGCTCGAGTGTTAAAGGATTACGAGCTGGTCATTGACTATCACCGGGAAAGGCGGATGTGGTTGCGGATGCCTTGAGTCGTAAATCATTATTCGCTTACGAGCGATGAACGTGCACTTGTCTGCTTGATCCGATAGTGTGTTAGTAGCTGAATTGAAAGCCAAACCACTATTGATACATCAAATTCGAGAAGCTCAAAAAGTCGACGACGAGTTGGCGCAAAACGGGCCGAGTGTGTTCGAACAAGGATTCGAGTTTCAAATCGATGATGACGATTGTTTGAGGTTCAAAAGTCGTCTGTGTGTTCCAAAGAATTGAACTCATTTCGATAATTCAATGAAGCCCATTGTAGCCGAATGGCAATCCACCCGTGGAGTATGAAGATGTACAATGATTTGAAACGTTGGTTTTGGTGGTATGGTATGAAGCGAGACATCTCCGACTTTGTTTGAGATGTTTAATATGTCAACAAGTGAAAGCGAACATCGGTGCCTTCGTGGATTACTTGACCAATCACGATACCCGAGTGGAAATGGGATCGAGTCACAATGGACTTTGTATCCGGACCGCCATTGTCGCAAGTAAGAAGGATGTGGTTTGGGTCGTGGTAGATCGATTGACTAAGTCGCCCACTTTGTCCCCATACGCACGGATTTTCAATGGACAAATTAATTTGAATTGTACGTTTCTCGATTGTGAGATTACACGGGTGCCTATTTCCATCGTGTTTGGGATAGAGATCCGAGATTTACCTCGCGATTTTGGAAAAAGTTGCAAGAAGCTTTGGGTACCAAGTTGCATTTCAAGACCGCCTTTCACCCCAAACCGATGGTCAATCCGAGCGGATAATTCGGATACTTGAGGATATGTTAAGATGTTGCGTCCTCGAGTTTAGTGGTTCATGGGAAGCGGTATTTGCTGTTGATTGAATTCGCACAACAACAAACTTTCAATCAAGTATTAAGATGGCACCTACGAGGCCTTGTACGGTCGTAAATGCCGTACACCATTGTTTTGGACCGAGCTCGGTGAAAGCAAGATTTTCGGTGGATTTGATTAGGGATGCTGAATGTAAAGTGAAAGTAATCCGTGAAAGTCTCAAGATAGCCTCCGATCGTCGAAGTCGACGCGGACTGAAGCGTAAGGATATCGAGTATCGTGGGTGATAAAGTGTTTCTCAAGGTATCGCCTTGGAAAAAGATACTCGATTCACCGTAAGGGCAAGTTGAGCCCGAGGTTCGTTGGGCCATATGAGATATCCGGCGAGTCGATCCGGTGGCATATCGTTTGATTTTGCCCCGAACTCTAAAGGTTCACGATGTCTTTCACGTTTCGATGCTTGACGCTATAGATCCGATCCATCGCACGTGATTAGTCCATCGAAATTGAAATTCAAGCTAATATGAGTTATGAGGAAGAACCGATTCGTATCCTATCACGAAGTGAAAGAGTTGTGAAACAAGCGGGTTCCGCTAGTAAAAGTGTTATGGCTCAAGCACGGGATAGAAGAAGCTACTTGGGAGACCGAGAACTCTATGAAAGAGCGATATCCAAACCTATTTACGGTAAGATTTTCGGGACGAAAATTTCTTAAGTGGGGAGAGTTGTGACAGCCCAAAATTGACCCTAGTCGGAAGGTGGTCTCGGGACCACAAAACCGAGGCATAAAAATAATTAAAATTTATTTTGATGCCTATAATATGTGTGTGCTCATGTATGACATTTTATGATGATTGATTTAGTGTTATAAGGGTGAATTCCACAAGAAAGGACTTAGTAATGAACTTTGAAAGTATGATAGGGAAATGTGTGATGACTAATTAAAGCATGCATGCAAAATAATGGACTTGCATGTCAAATTCCCCTTTATAGGTGGTGGCCGGCCATGACAAGGAGGATGGGCTAAACATGTCATGGAACATGTTTTGTTGGTGCATTAGGGTGAAATAATAAACAAAGGTGTATGGGTGATAAAAAATGAAAAAAAATGTGTGTGAGTGTGGTAATCCCCCATTGCCGTGAGTTGTAGAGAAGGAAAGAAAAATTTTGTTCATCCTTTCTTTGAGCCAAAACTAAGGAAGAAGGAGGATTTTGCTTCATGCTTGGTTTGGAAGAGATCTAGAAGGAGATTTGGCTAAGTTTGCATCAAGATTAAGGTATGTATGAGGTTGTGTTAGGAGTTTCATGCATGTTTTGGTTGCTAACTTGATGTGCATGTTAGCCATGGCTCAAATCTTTGTTAAGCCATGGAAATGGTATTTGGCCAAAGTTGTTATGGTGATAAAGCCATTGCATGCTAAGTGTGAAGCTTGATGATGATGCATGCAATGATGGATTGTCTACTCTTGAGTAAGATTTTGAGCTTTTTTTGTTTTATCATGATTGAAGTTGAAAAGGAGCATGATTGTCATATTCGCCATGATGCATTCATGAGCATGGTTCATGCTTCTTGCATGTTAGTTAAAATTTGTGTTTTGGATGGCTATGGACACCTTGAAATTCGCCATGCTCATATATGTATATATATGTTTGCACATGATGTTTTGGTTATGAAGGAAGTGATGAATAAGTTTGTTTAAAGAAGAAGATGTTGAAGAATAATTGTGAAATTGTAAGCACATTCGCCTAGCACACATATGAGTGCTTGATGCTATATTGTAAGTTTTGAGCTACAATATGCAAAGCATTAACTAGTAAAATGCATGCTGTTTTGTGTGGTATTAAGTGCATAATTGGCCTCAACATGGACAAGTATATCCGCCTTGGGTAGCCTATTGAAGGCCTTAGCTTTTCCTTGATGCTCGAATAAATTGTATTGAATTGCTTGATGTAGTATAAAATGTGCATGACCATTGTGTATTCAAGCTAAAGGGTGGCCATATGACCATTTAAATTCCTTGTCATATTCGCCATAAGCTAGCACAATGAGGTTTTGATAAATTGAATTTGTTTGAATTAGCTCAAGAGCTAAGAGGGCCACAATTGGACAAGGGAAGGAAAAAGTGATCGAATAGCCGTAAAAGCCGTTCGACAACATCCGAGGTAAGTCCTCAAGAAGTGACCTTACTTGAATTATGTGGAATGAAATATGGATGTATTGATTATTGATTTATGTGTGTATGAGTATTCGAATGATACCGGG
Source organism: Gossypium arboreum (assembly GCF_025698485.1). Taxonomy (NCBI): domain Eukaryota; kingdom Viridiplantae; phylum Streptophyta; class Magnoliopsida; order Malvales; family Malvaceae; genus Gossypium; species Gossypium arboreum. Next base: position 36,564,207 of record NC_069082.1, read on the forward strand.
CTAAGTCCCGAAGGCGATTATGTTAGTGATTATAATTGTGTTTGAGCCTTAGTAACGAAAATAAATATGTATGTCCAATGATTATTGACGTATGTGTGCATGAGAAATTGATTGATATCCGGGCTAAGCCCCAAGACAATTATGCTGGAAATTATAACCGGTTAAGACCAAGGCAATTGTGCTAGTGGCTACATCCGGCTAAGACCCAAGGCATTCGTGCGAAGTCATTCTATCCGGCTAAGACCAAGGCATTTGTGCAAATCATGATATCCGGGTTAAGTCCCAGAGGCCTTGGTGCGGGTTACCATAACCGGGCTATGTCCCGGCGATTGATCGAGTAGCGACATCCGGTTAAACTCAAGGTATGTGATTTGAAAATTATAAGCTTGCTGGAAAATTTCAGCTAATGCACTTGTGAAATTTCCCAATGACAAGGTAAGTGCGGTGTGTGCTTTATGCGCTAGGAGTAAGAGCGTGTGAATATCCGCTCCTATGATGGAACAAGTTATCGGCCTTAATGAAGCCGTTATTTGTGTATGAACATAAGAGTTGGGATGGTGAAGTAAGTATGATTATGTGAATGTGCATTAATGAAATGATGCATTTAACTATGTGAATGTATTGCTGTAATTAGAGTTGATTATATTCCTTGAGACTTACTAAGCATAAAAATGCTTACTCCACCGCTTTGGCTCTCGGTTTTCTAGATTTCGCTCGATAGCAATCGGATTCGGGATCGTTGAAGTCGAAGTCATCCACACTATCAAGCCCCATTTTGGTATAAATTCTTGGTTGAACTTGAAATGGCATGTATAGGACTACCCTTGTTGGTTTAAATATGTTATGATGTATATGTATACGGCCATGCGAAAATGGCTCGTAATAGTGAAGTATCAACTTAAACTATTTGCGGTTTGTATATATATATATGGTGTCATGATGTGACTATGAATTGGAAATGGAATGTTGGTCACATGATCAGCCATTGGCATGGTTAAAATGATCATATGTGGACCTATGTAAGGCAAGACTAGTTGGTTCATGGAGACTACAAAATAGGTAAGACCTACCTTAAAAACAGATGCTGCCAGCTGCAGTAACGTGAATGTGAAAAATCACCAAAATTTGTAGGAATGGTATTAAATAGTGAATCAGCTATGTAAATGAACATTGATGAGTCTATTTTCATATGGAAGAAACGAAATGGTCATAGGAGTTACATGTTAAGAGATATTAAAGCTATTGTGAGACAGGGCCAGAACGGTTTCTGGGTTCCCTGTCGCAACTTTAAAAATTTACTATAAATTATCCAGAAATAATTAGGAGACATACCTTATATTTACAGATTCCATTTTGAGTCTAGTTTCATTAGAAACAAACAGCACCAGCATTAAAGCCCTGTACAGAGAGATATTCAAGTTATACTGCGCGAAGGTCAGAGCAGTCGATCCCTGTAACATGGGTGATTTTAACTAATAAACTGTACCAATTGGCCCGACCAAAAATTCTAGAAATAAATCCATGGATGGATATATGAGTCTAAATTCAGGAAAATTTACGAAACCAGTTTCCGAGTTTTGAAACTCGAGATATGATTTTAAGGCGACAGTGACGCAGTTTTTCCAGCCTGACTGAAATGTCCAATGAATGGGCAAAACAAGTGAACTTGGCTTGCTAACCCTCGTGTCCGACACGGCGATGGTCTCGGGTTCGGGTGTTACAATTTTATTGGTATCATAGCCACGGTTTAGTCGATTCTAGGACTACCGTGAGGTGTTTGGGGTCTAGCTATACATGCCATTAAATGATGAATCGATAGTGTGGTGATTTCGACAATTTGACTTTGAGTTTGTTTATAGCAATGGATCCCGATCCCAACCGAGCAATAGCTGAAGATGTGGAGAGTGTGGCGCTGCTCCCGACAAGGGACAGCGCGGCGGACTCTCAACCTATGGCCAGCAATCCGAATGATGAGGCTAGGCAAGCCTTTTATAGTGTGATGAAGCGAATGGTTTAATCAATACATTCGAACTAACACGGCTGTCCCACAACCTCCATTCCCGACAAATGCAACCCTGACCTACAATACCTCCGAATCGACCAAATAAGGTCAAGTAAGCCCCAATCGATAGGATTCGAAAACATGGGGCCACTGAATTTAAAGCTACGGATGATGATGATGCCGAACGAGCTGAATTTTGGTTGGACAACACTATCCGGGTGCTCGATGAGCTATCTTGTACACCGATGAGTGCTTAAAGTGTACCATCTCCTTGCTACGTGATTCCACCTACTATTGGTGGAGTACTCTGACTTTTGTGGTACCTAGAGAGCAAGTGACTTGAGAATTCTTTCAAACCAAGTTCCGAAAAAAAAAAAAAAAAGAGTATATATCGAGATTCATCGACCAAAAGCGAGGGAATTTCTTGATCTTAAGCAAGGTTCTATGTGGTTACCGACTATGAACGAAAATCTGTGAGGCTTAGCCGATACGCGCGAGAATGCATTTCGTCCAAGCTATTATGTGTAAACGCTTCGAGGATGGGCTGAATGATGATATAAGGATGTTCGTTGGCATTCTCGAAATACGAGAGATCGTAGTACTTGTTGAGCGAGCTTGTAAAGTCGAAGAGCTTAGAAAGGAGAAACAAAAGCTGATGTGGGAACTGAAGAATTCGAAGAGGTCCTCGGAAAGTCTCTTCAACAGCATCAAGAGATTTCGAGATGATGTGAACCGGTCTAGAGGCGCTTTGGGCTTTTCTAGACGAGGACGCGATCGACCCCTGTGACCACACGAGTCACTTGATCGCTGATGGTGGAAATGATCGCCGAGAGAGGCGAGTGTTAACATTGTGGCAAATGGCATTCGGGAGCTGTTGGTTTCGTGATCGCTCCGCTATAAGTGTGGATCGGCGACCACTTTAGGAAGGATTGCCCGAGGATGCTTGAACAGAATGTGAGTCGAGTGGAAACTCGGGTGCTACCATCGCCGAGGTAGGCCACCTAGAAATATGGGCAATGTCGTTGGCGGTCGAGAGGATCTAGAGATGCTACCATCAGATCCGAGGCTCGTGCTCCTCACGAGGACTTATGCCATACGCCAGACGCCTGAGGATCTTGCCTCTCCGGATGTCATTACCGGTGCTTTCACTCTTTTCAATACTAATGTGATTGCTTTGATTGACCCCTGGTTCTACTCAATCTTATATATGTGAAACCTTAGCATCCAAAGAAGACTTTGCCTATTGAGTCTCTCGAGTTTGTAATTCGGTGTCAAACCCTTGGGTCATTACGTGCTTGTCAATAAAGTGTGCAAGAAAAGTCCCCTAGTGTTCGAGGTTCTTGTTTCCCGGCGGACTTGATGCTTTTGCCGTTCGATGAATTCGACGTTATTCTTGGTTTGGATGGGTTGACCATGCACGATGCGGTCGTAAATTGCAAAAGCAAGACTATCGATTTGAGGTGCGCGAATAACGAGATAATTCGGGTTAAGTCTACGGACTTAAAGGGTTGCCACCGTAATATCGCAATGTTGGCCCGAAAATATGTAAGAAAAGAGTGCGAAGCGTACCTTGCGTACGTGCTCGATGACAAGGAATCAGAAAAGAAACCCGAATCTGTGCCCGTGGTTTGTGAATACCCGGATGTTTTCCCTGAAGAATTGCCGGGTTTACCACCTGTTCGGGAAATAGAATTTGGCATCGAATTGGTACCTGGTACCACTCCAATTTCGATAGCTCCGTGATCGTATGGCACCAACGGAATTAAAGGAGTTGGAAGCTCGGTTGCAAGAATTGGTGGATAGAGGTTTTGCTCGCCCGAGTTTTTCGCCTTGGGGTGCGCCAGTGTTGTTCGTGAAAAAGAAGGATGGAACCATGCGGCTGTGCATCGATTATCGTCAGCTTAATAAAGCGACAATAAAGAACAAATATCCGTTGCCACGTATCGATGACTTGTTCGATCAACTAAAGGGAGCCTCAGTGTTCTCGAAAATAGATTTGAGATCGGGCTATTATCAATTGCAAATCCGAGATTGGACGTACCCAAGACCGCCGCCTTGAGCGAGATATGGTCACTATGAGTTCCTAGTGATGCCGTTTGGGCTCACTAATGCCCTCGCGGTATTTATGGATTTAATGAATCGGATCTTTAGACCATATTGGATCGATTAAGTAGTCGGGTTCATTGATGACATCTTGGTCTATTCAAGAAATGAGACCGAACATCTTGAACACTGCGGTTAGTGCTTTGCAAATTTTACGGGATAAGCAATTATATGCTAAGTTCAGCAAGTGTGAGTTACGTTAAGAGAGGTTAGCTTCTTGGGTCATGTGGTATCTGCATCGCGTATTCGAGTCGACGAATAAAATTTCAGCCATACTTAATTGGAAGCCTCAGAAATATTCTTGAGGTTCTGAGCTTTTGGGGCTTGCCGGTTATTACCGACGATTTGTAAAGGCTTTAACGATAGCCACGCCGATGACGGCTTACTCCAAAAGGATTTTAAGTTCGAATGGACGGAGAAATGCCAAAAAGTTTCGATCAATGAAAACTTATTTGATGAAGCCCCAATTCTAGTGCAACCCGAGTCCGCAAAGAGTTTGTCATCTATAGCGACGCCTCTCTACTTGGGTTAGGTTGCGATTAATGCAAGAAGGTCGAGTTGTGGCCTATCGTCGAGGCAATTAAAGCCACATGAGAAAAATTATCCGACTCATGATCTCGAATTGGCGCCATCGTATTCGCCTTAAAGATTTGGCGACATTACTTATTTGGTGAAAGGTGCCATGTATACTCGGATCACAAAAGTCTCAAATATTTGATGATCCAAAGAGACTTAAATCTGCGACAAAGACGTTGGCTCGAGACATTAAAGGATTACGAGTGGTCATTGACTATCACCGGGAAAGGCGGATGTGGTTGCGGATGCCTTGAGTCGTAAATCATTATTCGCTTTCTGAGCGATGAACGTGCACTTGTCTGCATTTGATCCGATAGTGTGTTAGTAGCTGAATTGAAAGCCAAACCACTATTGATACATCAAATTCGAGAAGCTCAAAAGTCGACGACGAGTTGGCTGCAAAACGGTGAGTGTGTTCGAACAAGGATTCGAGTTTCAAATCGATGATGACGATTGTTTGAGGTTCAAAAGTCGTCTGTGTGTTCCAAAGAATTGAACTCATTTCGATAATTCAATGAAGCCCATTGTAGCCGAATGGCAATCCACCCAGGGAGTATGAAGATGTACAATGATTTGAAACGTTGGTTTTGGTGGTATGGTATGAAGCGAGACATCTCCGACTTTGTTTCGAGATGTTTAATATGTCAACAAGTGAAAGCGGAACATCAGGTGCCTTCAGGATTACTTGACCAATCACGATACCCGAGTGGAAATGGGATCGAGTCACAATGGACTTTGTATCCGGACCGCCATTGTCGCAAGTAAGAAGGATGTGGTTTGGGTCGTGGTAGATCGATTGACTAAGTCGGCCCACTTTGTCCCCATACGCACGGATTTTTCAATGGACAAATTAGTGAATTGTACGTTTCTCGATTGTGAGATTACACGGGTGCCTATTTCCATCGTGTCGGATAGAGATCCGAGATTTACCTCGCGATTTTGGAAAAAGTTGCAAGAAGCTTTGGGTACCAAGTTGCATTTCAGACCGCCTTTCACCCCAAACCGATGGTCAATCCGGCGGATAATTCAGATACTTGAGGATATGTTAAGATGTTGCGTCCTCGAGTTTAGTGGTTCATGGGAAGCGGTATTTCTTTGTTGATTGAATTAAACACAACAACGACTTTCAATCAAGTATTAAGATGGCACCCTACGAGGCCTTATACGGTCGTAAATGCCGTACACCATTGTTTTGGACCGAGCTCGGTGAAAGCAAGATTTTCGGTGGATTTGATTAGGGATGCTGAATGAAAGTGAAAGTAATCCGTGAAAGTCGAAGATAGCCTCCGATCGTCGAGAAGTCGACGCGGACTGAAGCGTAAGGATATCGAGTATCGTGGGTGATAAAGTGTTTCTCAAGGTATCGCCTTGGAAAAAGATACTCGATTCAGCCGTAAGGGCAAGTTGAGCCCGAGGTTCGTTGGGCCATATGAGATATCCGAGCGAGTCGATCCGGTGGCATATCGTTTGATTTTGCCCCTGAACTCTAAAAGGTTCACGATGTCTTTCACGTTCGATGCTTGACGCTATAGATCCGATCCATCGCACGTGATTAGTCCATCGAAATTGAAATTCAAGCTAATATGAGTTATGAGGAAGAACCGATTCGTATCCTATCACGAGAAGTGAAAGAGTTGTGAAACAAGCGGGTTCCGCTAGTAAAAGTGTTATGGCTCAAGCACGGGATAGAAGAAGCTACTTGGGAGACCGAGAACTCTATGAAAGAGCGATATCCAAACCTATTTACGGTAAGATTTTCGGGACGAAAATTTCTTAAGTGGGGAGAGTTGTGACACCCAAAATTGACCCTAGTCGGAAGGTGGTCTCGGGACCACAAAACCGAGGCATAAAAATAATTAAAATTTATTTTGATGCCTATAATATGTGTGTGCTCATGTATGACATTTTATGATGATTGATTTAGTGTTATAAGGGTGAATTCCACAAGAAAGGACTTAGTAATGAACTTTGAAAGTATGATAGGAAATGTGTGATGACTAATTAAAGCATGCATGCAAAATAATGGACTTGCATGTCAAATTCCCCTTTATAGGTGGTGGCCGGCCATGACAAGGAGGATGGGCTAAACATGTCATGGAACATGTTTTGTTGGTGCATTAGGGTGAAATAATAAACAAAGGTGTATGGGTGATAAAAAATGAAAAAAATGTGTGTGAGTGTGGTAATCCCCCATTGCCGTGAGTTGTAGAGAAGGAAAGAAAAAATTTTGTTCATCCTTTCTTTGAGCCAAAACTAAGGAAGAAGGAGGATTTTTGCTTCATGCTTGGTTTGGAAGAGATCTAGAAGGAGATTTGGCTAAGTTTGCATCAAGATTAAGGTATGTATGAGGTTGTGTTAGGAGTTTCATGCATGTTTTGGTTGCTAACTTGATGTGCATGTTAGCCATGGCTCAAATCTTTGTTAAGCCATGGAAATGGTATTTGGCCAAAGTTGTTATGGTGATAAAGCCATTGCATGCTAAGTGTGAAGCTTGATGATGATGCATGCAATGATGGATTGTCTACTCTTGAGTAAGATTTTGAGCTTTCTTTTGTTTTATCATGATTGAAGTTGAAAAGGAGCATGATTGTCATATTCGCCATGATGCATTCATGAGCATGGTTCATGCTTCTTGCATGTTAGTTAAAATTTGTGTTTTGGATGGCTATGGACACCTTGAAATTGCCATGCTCATATATGTATATATATGTTTGCACATGATGTTTTGGTTATGAAGGAAGTGATGAATAAGTTTGTTTAAAGAAGAAGATGTTGAAGAATAATTGTGAAATTGTAAGCACATTCGGCCTAGCACACATATGAGTGCTTGATGCTATATTGTAAGTTTTGAGCTACAATATGCAAAGCATTAACTAGTAAAATGCATGCTGTTTTGTGTGGTATTAAGTGCATAATTGGCCTCAACATGGACAAGTATATTCGGCCTTGGGTAGCCTATTGAAGGCCTTAGCTTTTCCTTGATGCTCGAATAAATTGTATTGAATTGCTTGATGTAGTATAAAATGTGCATGACCATTGTGTATTCAAGCTAAAGGGTGGCCATATGACCATTTAAATTCCTTGTCATATTCGGCCATAAGCTAGCACAATGAGGTTTTGATAAATTGAATTTGTTTGAATTAGCTCAAGAGCTAAGAGGGCCACAATTGGACAAGGGGAAGGAAAAAGTGATCGAATAGCCGTAAAAGCCGTTCGACAACATCCGAGGTAAGTCCTCAAGAAGTGACCTTACTTGAATTATGTGGAATGAAATATGGATGTATTGATTATTGATTTATGTGTGTATGAGTATTGAATGATACCGGGCTAAGTCCCAAGGCGATTATGTTAGTGATTATAATTGTGTTTGAGCCTTAGTAACGAAAATAAATATGTATGTCCAATGATTATTGATGTATGTGTGCATGAGAAATTGATTGATATCCGGGCTAAGCCCGAAGACAATTATGCTGGAAATTATAACGGGTTAAGACCAAGGCAATTGTGCTAGTGGCTACATCCGGCTAAGACCAAGGCATTCGTGTGAGTCATTCTATCCGGCTAAGACCAAGGCATTTGTGCAAATCATGATATCCGGGTTAAGTCCCGTAGGCCTTGGTGCGGGTTACCATAACCGGCTATGTCCCAAGGCGATTGATCGAGTAGCGACATCCGGTTAAACTCGAAGGTATGTGATTTGAAAATTATAAGCTTGCTGGAAAATTTCAGCTAATGCACTTGTGAAATTTCCCAATGACAAGGTAAGTGCGGTGTGTGCTTATGCGCTAGGAGTAGGCGTGTGAATATCCGCTCCTATGATGGAACGAGTTATCGGCCTTAATGAAGCCGTTATTTGTGTATGAACATAAGAGTTGGGATGGTGAAGTAAGTATGATTATGTGAATGTGCATTAATGAAATGATGCATTTAACTATGTGAATGTATTGCTGTAATTAGAGTTGATTATATTCCTTGAGACTTACTAAGCATAAAAATGCTTACTCCGCTGCTTTGGCTCTCAGTTTTCTAGATTTCGCTCGATAGCAATCGGATTCGGGATCGTTGAAGTCGAAGTCATCCACACTATCAAGCCCCCATTTTGGTATAAATTCTTGGTTGAACTTGAAATGGCATGTATAGGACTACCCCTTGTTGGTTTAAATATGTTATGATGTATATGTGTACGGCCATGCGAAAATGGCTCGTAATAGTGAAGTATCAACTTAAACTATTTGCGGTTTGTATATATATATATGGTGTCATGATGTGACTATGAATTGGAAATGGGAATGTTGGTCACATGATCAGCCATTGGCATGGTTAAAATGATCATATGTGGACCTATGTAAGGCAAGACTAGTTGGTTCATGGAGACTACAAAATAGGTAAGACCTACCTTAAAACAGATGCTGCCAGCTGCAGTAACGTGAATGTGAAAAATCACCAAAATTTGTAGGAATGGTATTAAATAGTGAATCAGCTATGTAAATGAACATTGATGAGTCTATTTTCATATGGAAGAAACGAAATGGTCATAGGAGTTACATGTTAAGAGATATTAAAGCTATTGTGAGACAGGGCCAGAACGGTTTCTGGGTTCCCTGTCGCAACTTTAAAAATTTACTATAAATTATCCAGAAATAATTAGGAGACATACCTTATATTTACAGATTCCATTTTGAGTCTAGTTTTATTAGAAACAAACGGCACCAGCATTAAAGCCCTGTACAGAGAGATATTCAAGTTATACCGCGCGAAGGTCAGAGCAGTCGATCCCTGTAACATGGGTGACTTTAACTAATAAACTGTACCAATTGGCCCGACCAAAAATTCTAGAAATAAATCCATGGATGGATATATGAGTCTAAATTCAGGGAAAATTTACGAAACCAGTTTCTGAGTTTTGAAACTCGAGATATGATTTTTAAGGCGACAGTGACGCAGTTTTTCCAGCCTGACTGGAAATGTCCAATGAATGGGCAAAACAAGTGAACTTGGCTTGCTAACCCCTCGTGTCTGACACCGGCGATGGTCTCGGGTTCGGGGTGTTACAAGGTATGTATATGTGGAACGACGGAAATGTGCAAGTGTACACAGTTACAACAAGTAATAAAGTGACAAGTAAATGATGAGTTATCGTACCCACAGGAACTGTGAAAAGAATTATTTATGTATGCAATTTAAAACACTTTGGTGAAGAAAAATATTTTGTTTTGAAGAAGTGATTAAACTAGAAAACTGAGTAAAATAAATAAAATAAAATAAAGTTCCAATGCACGATTTCAAAAGATTATTTTATCAAGATGACATAATTATGTTAGATTAATTACGTTTCTTAACTTAGAATTATTAAACTCATGTTTATGTTGTAATGAATAAATTCATGGCAACTCGGTAATTTGCTACCTTATAAACAGACTCACCTACAAAAATCCATTCATCTCTTGACTATATCTTTATGACAATTCAACTGATTAAACAAATTTTAATAGGCAAATGTGTTAATGCACATACATACTTGTGAAATTAAAAAAATCTCTTGTACATATCTCTATGCCAATTCAAACAATTAATTCAATCTCATAAGCACATAAAAGATTACTTGAGGTAACAATGCATTTCTACCTTGTAACAGTTTAATCACAATAAACTTCAATAAACTTGCAAGTTATGCAAGGCAAATGTATCGTTACATACTGTTGCTAATTTAACCCTCAGCTACCTTAGATGATTAAACATGCACTGATTAAGTATTATGTCAATTAATTACAATTTCAATCCATTTAAATAATTAATTCATTAGTTACCTTACAATTGTAATGCAAGAATAACTTAGTCATGGTTTTACTTAATCAAACATCTTACCGAGTCCTATAACAACACAAACACAATTTTAATAAACTAAGTAGATGAAATGAAATCAACCTAACACAAATTAAATTTAAGACATACCAACTAAATTAAATATTTCAATCTCACAAATATTCATAGACATGTTCATCATAACAACAACAAAAATTAAAAGGATAGGGAACAAGAATCAAATTCGGTGTTTTTCCATGGTTTAACTGGTTTGCTCTACTCTTCCTTCTTCACTTGTTCTTGTCGAACCAAGGCTGCTATGAACACTTTAATCCTACTCCAAATGGTGGCTGAATGACTCTTTTTCAAGAGGTGAAATCGGCAAGAGAATAAAAAAAATGGACGGAAAATGAAAAGAGAAAATTGAGAGAAAGGAGAAGAGATGAGAAAAGTTGAGGTGTGTTTGAAATAAGCAGCCAAGGGAGGTTTTTATAGGTTGAGAGGGCTGCTACAAATAGCCAAAATCAGCAGCCAAACAGCCCTCCCATGGCCGGCCACACATGTGGCAATTTTGAAGTTTCCAAACTTGCTATATTAAGGTATGGGCCAATCTAGAAAGGAACAAATAGTGGAGGGGTTTGTTTGCAATTTTAAAAAGTCTTCAAGGGCCATTTTGCAAGCTAATTAATCAGCCAAGCAAGCTGATTGGGTCAGCATGTGGGACGTTTTGGGTTGCCCAATACTCGGTTGGTTCGATTTTCTTGATTCAGCTCAATTGGGCCACTTTTCATAATTAATTAATAATAATTTCTTTAACCCAAACTAAATTATATATAAATTAATATTAATTATATTACGAATTAATACACATAATTTGGACCGTCTTAGGCTGAAAAATTAATTAGCCTTGATGCTTCAGAATTGTTTCTTGGTTTTGCGCTTCTAGTAGTGTCTACCGAGCCGTTTTTCATCCTTTGTGCAAATCTGTCGAAAATAATAAAAATTAATTATAAAATAATTAAAATTCATTATGTTAATAATTTAAGTACAAAATAATTATTTTATAATAATTATATATTTTCGACAAGAATTTTACCGAACTTGCATGAGTTTGAGTTAAAAAGGGCATCAAAAAATGTATATATTTTTGTGTTTCCACACCCCCAAACTTAATTGATTGCTCATCCCGAGCAATGCACAAATTTAAAAATAATTGCTCAGAAGCACCTTTGAAAAATTCATTCAGAACAACACTCTTCCCAACAATCATGAATTTGGTATACTTATGCTTAAGAACAAGAAATTTGATATTTATGCTACTTATGTATACATATAATTCAAATTAATCTCAATCATTCTTATGATATAAAAACATCTTAATCCCTATCAATTTGATTTTATTCCCTTATTCAAGATTAAGCTTCAATCATTAAGTTTAACTTATGCCTTCATATGTTGAACATAGCAATTTCTCTCTATTAATGTAGGTAGCATAGAAACTTGAATCAATAGGTATTTAAAAAGGTTGTAACGTGGCTAAGCTAGGGGTAGGTAGGAGATAGATAAATTTAGGCTAAAAACCCTAGACTCAGCTTCAATCGGACCTTCAGAATATTGACCTTCAATACACCAACTTACTTTGCTTTCACATGCTCTTTTGTACATCTATTTTCTTTCAAGTACACATGCTCTCTTTCTTTTTCTTCTTCTTCTTTATGAGCATTTTGTTGTATGTACTATGAATTTTTGAGCATTCAATACTTTTTTTTCAACTCCCCCAAACTTATTTTCAAAAATGTTCAGAATAGTACTGGGCTAGTGTTTGGGATAATTTAAAGATAATTAAGAGAGAAGTGGTAGCTAAATATTGCAAGGGTTTAAATAAAATTAGGCCATATAGTCTCAAAGCTGGGTTTCAAGGGATAAAAATTCATCAAGGTTGGCTTGAAAGGCTCAAGCGGTCCAAACAAAAGTTGCCTAAATCATTTTTAGCATTCCATGCTTCCTAGGATTTCGCCTCTAGAAACTATTAAGTCAATTCTAGAGACTTAAACTTTCATGCATGCCTAACTTTCCTAAAGAACTAAAAATTTTATAGTACGAGTTGCATGCTTTATTAAAAATAAACTTATGTCATATTTCAGTTAACATTACAATTATTGAAATAATCGAACTTTATTCATACTGATGTTTAGCATACTTAACAAAATTTCAAATTTTTGAACAAAATATAACCTAATCATAAATGAAAGAAAATTTAATTCTGAGTGGAAATAATCAATTTTCCGATCCCCCCACTTAAGATGAACAATGTCCTCATTGTTAAAAGTGAATTGATACTATACACCAGGTAGGATTCTAGAAAAGAGAAGGTGAGTCAATTTGACTGCTTAAGTACCAAGCTCTCTCTAAATCCAATCCTAGACATGTATATATATCTATTGCCACACGTTATACTTTGCGACTTGTTCATTTTTATTAATGATTTCCACCTCTTGTTTTATTATATAAAAATAAAAATTCCTAATTAAACTTAATCCTAAAATAACCTAAGAAATAAAATAAAGTCAAGATCCCCCCTTTTTATTTATTTGCAAATAATTCCGAATTCGACTCATCTTTTGCTCCATCATCTTTGTTTTTGCATGAATCGCTTCACTCCTTCTTTGATAGGACTCTATGGTTCAAATATGAAATCTGGAAACTTAGGCTCAAAAATAAATGGGTCATTGTATATTTTTGTAAGAACGTTTCTCAATGAAGACATCCTTTATTTTTGAATATCTCCAATAAGCCTATTGCTGCCACTGTATATGTTGTATTATGTCCATCAACTTTGACAGCTCATCTGGAAGATCTGGGTGAGGCGATTGAGTTTTGAACATTGAAGTTGTGACATCAAGTTTGACTTCCGGTTCCATTGGTTCTGCCTTATTAGGGATTTCAGCTGATTGCATCAATTCGATCTCTGTGGGGTCTTTTTCTTCTTCAGGATACTCACTTTCTTCAATTTATTGTTGTAGAACAGAGTCTCCAGCTATTCAGTAGAGGTCCCAATCTATGATTGTGCCCTGGCTATAACCTGTCTTCTGTAAGTTTGCAAGAATTTTAGCTTTCAAGCACAAAATTGTTATCGTAAAGGGAAAGTAAGCTGGGCCTAAACATCTCTCTTAGGATAATTTTTCCCACATCAATGATCTTTCCAGTTATAATAAAATATAGTAAGACCATTTGCTTTAATGAATTTGTAGTCCTATATGAAATAGGCATAAGGCTGAATCGGATGAAATAGAACCATACCTTCACGAGTGGTGTCGAATATTCTCTTCGACAAGTGTGAATTCCTTGTTTTGACACGGTCCACTTAGAAGCTGGAACTCTAAGTTCCTCGAGAATTTCTTGTAGACTTTCAAACTCAACATTGCTCATCAAGGAAAAATATTCATCGTTTTCAAAATCAGGTAATTCAAAAAATTCATTAATAGCGTTTAAGGTTATTGGTACATTGATTCTGCGAACCAAAACTTCTGTCAACTCGCTTGAGATTAAATTTACATAAAATTCACGAACTAACTCCTCATCCACACTAGGTCTTTTCTCACAAAACAACTCCCAATTGAGAGCTTCAACAACCTGACAAATGCGCACCATGAAATAATGTAATAGCTTTATTTCAATGTAAAGCCTTTCTCTGGATGCATCTATTATTCTTAAAAATACTTTCGTATCCCGCTTTGGCTTCTTCACAATGGAATTTGTTATGTGATTCATCAATTTAGGCAAAGGCACGAGTTCTCTTGCGAGGCATGATTAACCTGAATATAAGATGGAAACAATTATTTTCTCAAAAATTAAATTAATATAAACTATTAATAATTCAATAAATTGAAAATTTAAATAATTAAATAAATTAAAATTTAGGAGAAAAAATTGTCTTACCACCCTTTTTATAAAAATTAAGAGCTCTTAAAAAAATTATAAATCAAAAGAGGTCAATTTAGGATAGGTTAGAGGGTTAACGGCTAAGGGTGCTGGTGCGCGGATGTGCGTGTGAGCCAGCAGCAGCATGGGAGCAGGCAGCAGTGTGGGTGCACGAGAGCTGGGGCTAGGAATAGAACTAGGCACGCAAATCCTTGCAGATGCATTGAGCAGGCCCGACGAGCTGCTAGAGCTAGACGTGCGGCAAGTGCAGCGCCAAGGTGAAGGCTGCTGGGTGCACACAGTGGGCGAGAGCTGCTGGCCGAATGAGTGAGAGAGCGAGTAATTAGGCAGTGTTGGGAGCTTTCAACACTAGGTATTGGTGGGGTTTAGATGAAGGAAAAAATATGAAAATGTGGGTGAAATTTATAGTGAGGGGAGTAAGACTTATTAAAAAAATTTAAAAATTCTAAGTTCTAACCCTATACAAAGTTAACAACAATTAATAATTAATATAATGCATATTAAATTATTCTTTGCGATTAATTTATTAAAGATAAATACTTATTAAAAATATGATCAAATTTCAACTAATCCTAATTTTATGCAAAGTTGATAATAATTAATATATATTATAATGGATATAATTATATATTAATGATTATCATCTAATTTATTAAATTAAAAACATTTATTCGAGTGGCTTTTGAAAAATATTTACAAAAGAGGCATTTAATTTTTAATATATACAAAAGAGCAACCAAAATTAGAAAATAATTCAATTTAATACCTAGACTTAAAGAAAATTTGAAATTGAGTTGCAAATTAAAACTTGGATCAAAATTGACCCTTTTATTTGAAAAACTAAAAATTTATGTAGGGGATATGTTAAAATCCATTCCAGGAATGATTGGAGGGATCACAAGCGGTTCCGCTTAAGTTTCAATCTCCTAGATAGAATTTATTTAAACATACTAATCCCGAAAATATACCCTAAACCATTTGTTTAAAAAGGATTACAAGAAAAATTAATCATATGATAAAATGAACGTGATTTGATCCCGTTCAATTTTATCTCCTCAGTAATGTTTTAAGCGCTAAGAATTAACTCGAAAATTACCTCCCTTACTTTGAAGTTCGACAACTCTGTATGGATAAACTCGATTAATCATAAATGGACAGGACCAAAGTGATTTTAACTTACCTGGAAAGAACCTTAATCTGGAATTGAATAATAATACTTCCTGACTTGTTTCAAATTCTCAAACTCGAATGTGCTTGTCATACCATTTCTTAAGTCTCTCCTTGAGTAATTTGGCATCCTCGTATGAGAACATTCGGAATTCTTCTAACTCGTTTAGTTGGATCATCCGTTTTTCTTTAACAAGCTTAGGATCAAAGTTGAGTTGTTGAAGAGCCTAGTAAGCTTTATGCTCTAATTCCAAGGGCAGATGATAGGCTTTCCCAAAGACCAAACTATAGGGTGACATCCCTAAATGTGTCTTGTATGCTGTCCTGTAGGCCTATAAAGCATCATCTAGCCTTTTGGACCAATCTCATCGATTCAGGAAAATTACCTTCTCAAGTATGCCTTTGATCTCCTTATTTGCCAGTTCAGCTTGCCCATTCGTCTACGGATGGTAAGTTGTGGCAACCTTGTGCTTCACTTCATGTTTTTCGAGTAACCATTTCAACCACTTGTTCACAAAATGGGACCCTCCATCACTGATGATGGCTCTTGGGGTTTTAAACCTTGTGAACACATGTTTCTATAAAAACATCATCACAACCTTAGCATCATTTTTTGGATATGCCTCAGCCTTAACCCACTTAGACACATAACCTACTGTTACCAATATGTACTTGTGACCAAAAGACGAAGGTAAAGAACCAAGAAATTTAATACCCCAAACATCAAATAATTCAACCTCAATGATGTTTGTTCGAGGCATCTCATTTCTGTTGGTGACATTTCCAGCCCTTTGACATCGATCACAACTCTTTACATAAGCATATGCGTTTTTGAAAAGTGTTGGCCAAAAGAATCCAGCTTGCAATACCTTGACTGCAGTACGTGTACCTCTGAAATGAACCCCACTCAGAGTTGAGTAGTAATGATAGAGAATCTTATGTATTTCATTTTTTACCATGCATCTCCTTATCATTTGATCTACACACTTTTTAAACAAATATGGCTCTTCCCTGAAATAGTCCTTCACATCATGAAGAAACATTTTCTTTTGATGGTACGTCTTATCAATCAGCATCAAACCAAAAGTTAAATAGTTAGAAATATCAACAAACCAAAGGGGTATTATGGACATGATTTACCTTTAGTATGTGTTCATCTGGAAATGTCTCCTGAATTGGTACAAGAGGAGAATTCCCTTCTTGTGGCTCCAATCTTGACAAGTGGTCTGCTACTTGGTTTTCTACTCCCTTTCTATCTTGAATTTCTAGATCGAACTCTTAAAGTAGAAGTACCCATTGGATCAGTCTTGGCTTAGTGTCTTTCTTGGCAAGTAAATACTTAATTGCTGAATCGTCCATATAGACAAGATAGGATCAAAATTTGTCAAAAGCAAACACAATAGCGGGTAACTCTTTCTCTACTATCGTATAATTCAGTCGAGTGCTTGTAAGAGTCTGACTTACATAGTAGATGGGATGAAAAACTTTGTTCCTTCACTGGCCTATGACAACTCCTATCGCGAAGTCACTTGCATCACACATCAATTCAAATGGCATATCCCAGTCTGGTGGGACAATTATGGGTGCTGAAACTAATCGACTCTTTAAATCATTGAAAGCTCTTATGCATTCCTCATCAAATTTGAGCATCGTGTCCTTCTCCAATAATTTGTATAAGGGTTTAGCAATTTTGGAGAAGTCCTTGACAAACCTTTGATAGAAACCGGCATGGCCCAAAAAGCTCCTAATACCCTTTACAGATGTTGGAGGTGGAAGTTTCTCAATAATGTCTACCTTTGCTTTATCTACCTCAATTCTATGTCTCGTTATCCGATGCCCTAGAACAATACCTTGTTGTACCATGAAATGACACTTTTCCTAGTTGAGTTTTGTTTATTCGTATCACCTTAGTACCTCTGCTAGATTTGCTAGGCAATCATCATATGTATCTCTAAATACTGACAAATCATCCATAAAGACTTCCAAGTATTTCTCAACCATATCAGTAAAAATAGACATCATACATCTTTGAAATGTCACAGGTGCATTACATAAACCAAATGGCATGTGTCTAAATGCAAATGTACCGTACAGGCAGTGCATGTTGTCTTATGTTGATCTTCTGATGCTACTATAATTTGGTTATACCCTGAATATCCATCAAGAAAACAGTAATAGTCTCGCCCCACGAGTCTATCCAGCATCTGGTCTAAAAAGGGTAAAGGAAAGTGATGTTTCCTAGTCGCCTTGTTCAGCTTCCAGTAATCGGTGTAAATTCTCCATCTCGTAACTTTCTAATGGGTATTAACTTGTTATTCTTATTCTTAATGACCGTAATACCTCTTTTCTTTGCCACGCACTGGACTGGACTTACCCATGAATTGTCTGAGATGGGGTAAATTATACCTGCATCTAACCACATGATTTCTTTTTTCACCATGTCCTTCATGATGGGGTTCAATCTTCGTTGTCCATCAATCGTCCATTTTTTTCCATCTTTGAGGATAATCTTGTGCCTGCATACAGACAGACTAATACTGCGAATATCAACTATGGTCGATCTGGTAGCCTTCTTGAATTGTTTCAATACTAGGATGAGTTTCTCTTCTTGCTCAATAGTTAATTCTGCTAAAAGAATCACAAGCAGAGTAGAAGCATTACCTAAATAAACATATTTTAAATGTGAAGGAAGTACCTTGAGTTCTAATTTAGGTGGCTCTTCGATTGACACTTTTGGTTAGGCATAATCTCTATTCTCTAGCTCCAAAGATTCAAAACGGGATCGTGGATTAAATCCCCTTTGATTAGCTTCTAGCAAAGCTAAGTATTCATCCTCCTCTTTATCATTTGGAAGATTTGATGTCAAAATTTGTTCCAATGGATCTTTAACATAGTTGAGTTCCTTTTCCACGATTAAATCCTCTAAACCAGACACTACAGAACAGTCATCAATTATGTCAGGAAATCACATAGACTTAAAAACATTAACTGTTAACTGATGTCCTGAATACGCATAGTAAGCTCGCCCTTCTACACATCAACAAGGGTCCTTCCGATTACTAGGAAAGGCCTTCCTAGGATGATTGGCATTTATTTGTTTACATTAAAGTCTAGAACCACAAAGTCAGCAGGAAAAATAAATTTGTTTACACGTACTAATACGTCCTCGATTTTTCCTTCTAGATGTACTAAGGATCGATCTTCTAATTGAAGTGTAACCATAGTAGCTTTACCTTCACCTATCCTCAACTTCCTAAATATTAACATAGGCATCAAGTTAATACTCGCACTCAAGTCACATAGTGCCTTACCAAAATATGTTGCTCCAATGTTCCAAGGTATGGTAAAACATCCAGGGTCCTTCAACTTTGAGGGTAGTTTGTCTTGATTATATGCACTGCATTCCTTTGTCAGGGCTATTGTCTCAAATTCTCCAAGCCTTCATTTTTTTGACAAGATGTCCTTCATGAATTTGACGTAGTTCAAAAATTGTTCAAGTGCTTCAACCAACGAGATGTTGATATGAAGTTGCTTGAGTACTTCTTCTTCTGCTTCTGAAGTCTTTGAGGGTAGGGTGGTGGAGGCTTCTTTACTTGAACTAGTTGTTTTGTCCTCTGTGGCAATTCTACATCTAACTAATTTGTTAGTTGATCAGAATTAGCTGGTTCTGAAGTTACCTTGTCAAATTTTACAGATTCTGGTTCTGGTGAAACTAGAATTTCAATACTCGATTGATTTTCCTTTGAATCTTGAGCATCAGCTGGCTCCTTTTCAACTTTAACGATGTTGGGTTCTAATGTTTTTCTGTTCCTTAATGTCAATGCTTTACAATGCTCCTTCCCTAGATTCCTTGGATTCTCTATATCACTAGGTAAAGCACCTTGTGGTCAATTTCTGAGTTTAGTTGCAAGCTGGCCCACTTGATTCTCCAAATTCCTTAGAGTGGCATCACTTTTTTCCATGTATGCCTTCAATAGATTCTCTAAGCTATTGGACGATTCAGCTTGGGTTGGTTCCTAAACTTGTTGGGGGAAACCAGGTGGCTGTGCCGGTCTAGGTTGGGCGTAAGTCTTACTGGTTCTTGTTCCTTGGTTACTCTAGGAAACATTTCAGTGGTTTCACCACAATGGGTTATAAAAATTGGATTGCAGTCCTCGCCTTCCTCGATTTTGGTTCTGGTTACCCATGTAATACACGGATCTTGGGTTCAATGGGCATTCTTCAAACAAATGTCCTTCCCACAATAGACATAGGCTACATTTTCAACTTGATTTAGTGGTTGAGCTACAAAACTATTAAACCCATTAGCGGTAAAATTTTTAAGCATTGAGGATACTGAGGATGCCTGAGATGCGGGTGAAGTGAGAGCGTTCACTTCATGTATTCCAGTGACTCGTCTTCCTGACGCTGCTCGATTGGTTGGCCATTGATAATTGTTACTGGCAATCCTCTTAATGATGTCATAAGCCTCATTATAAGATTTCAAAAGGAGAGCAGCATTAGTAGAAGCGTCCACTACCATCCTCAAGTGTGCATTGAGACCATTATAAAACGTCTCAAGTTGGATGCAATGTGGGATTCCGTGATGAGGGCACTTCCGTAATAATTCTTTATACCTTTCCCATCCCTCATACAAGGACTCATCATCCATTTGTTGGAAAGTAGTGATATCATTCCTCAACTTAGCATTTTTGTTAGGCGGGAAATACTTCATAAGGAATCTTTCTGCTGACTCTTGCCATGTGGAAATTGAATTTGGTGGCAATCAGTTCAACCAGGCTTGAGCTCTGTCCCTTAGCAAATATGGGAACAACTTCAATAGTATTGCATCTTTGGATACTCTAGCTAACTTGAAAGAATCTCTCACCTCCATAAACAGTTTTAAGTGTAGATGAGGATCTTCAGTAGGCATTCCACTAAATTAGCCCACTGTCTGAAGCATCTTAAACATGGTTGGCTTCAGCTCAACCTGTTGTGTCTCAACTTTGGGTCTCCTAATACCCGGATTAAGATCATGAAACACTAGTATGGTATACTGTCCTAAAGCTCTATCCCTATCATCAGCAATAAGGATAGGATTTTAAGAAGGGCTTGCTCCATTTCCTTGATTCAAGTTTTCAAGGTTCATCTCTTCGGTACTTCTCTGACTTGCTTGCCTTCTTCACTGTTGAAAATTTTGTTCAATCTCAGGGTATACAGGGAGTAAATCGATAAGTCGGCCAATACTCATAAACACCTAAAATAATCATAGAGAAATTAATTAAGTTAAAATTCAATAGAAAAATAAACCAAAAATGAAAAACTAACAAATTCACAAATAATGACTTTTTAAAACAGTCCCCGGCAACGACGCCAAAAAATTGAAACGACGGAAATGTGCAAGTGTACACCGTCGCAACAAGTAATAAAGTGACAAGTAAATGTCGAATTATCATACCCACGGGGACTGTAAAAAGAATTATTTATGAATGCAATTTAAAACACTTTGGTGAAGATAAATATTTTGTTTTGAAGAAGTGATCAAACTAGAAAACAGAGTAAAATATATAAAATAAAGTTCCAACGCATGATTTCAAAAGATGATTTAATCAAGATGACATAATTATGTTAGATTAATTACATTTCTTAACTTAGAATTATTAAACTCATGTTAATGTTGTTACGAATAAATTCACGGCAACTCGGTAATTTGCTATGTAATAGCCTTTTTTAGTCAAATCAGAACAGTGGTTGTGGAACCAAAAATCTAGAGTCAAAATAATTATTTTATTATTATTTTAAAGTCTACAGAATGGTAATATGTTTGTGTGAAAGTTTCGTTAATAATTTTATCGTTTGAATGGTTAATTTGATAAAAAGGACTAAATTGCGTAAAGTATAAAAGTAGAGTTCTATTAGTTAAAGGTATCTAATAGCTATGAATTATTAAAGTAAAGGTACTTTACTTGTAATTATACCATTATTAAAATAAGTGGACAAAGATGGACATCATTTGGATGATTTAATGGTTTATTATTAAGGTTGATTTGGTAATTTATAATTAAAATGTTAATTAAATAAAACAAAATAGGTATTTTGTGTTCATCTTCTTCAAAAGAAAAAACCAAACCGGTTTTCTTAAGAAAAAGAGGGCTAGGGTTCGGCATTCTTATTTCTATCAATTAGGTATGTATTTTTTATTCGTTTTTAATGATTTCTATTTTAC
Source organism: Gossypium arboreum (assembly GCF_025698485.1). Classification (NCBI taxonomy): domain Eukaryota; kingdom Viridiplantae; phylum Streptophyta; class Magnoliopsida; order Malvales; family Malvaceae; genus Gossypium; species Gossypium arboreum. The sequence goes on from NC_069082.1 coordinate 36,586,004, forward strand.
AAAACTGTTAAATAATAAGGATGTTGCCATTGATGAACAAGCATGTATTTTAGTGATTGATGATAGATTATGGATGTTTGATGATAGTTACACAAATTTTGTTAAGTGATTTTTAGTGAAAATACAAATTAGGGATTAAATTGTGAAATGTGGAAACTTTGTTGTTAAAATGTGAAATAAATGAAAAATATTGCCTGATAAGGACCTAATTGAAATTCAGCTAGCATGGGTTTGGATGAATGTAACAGCCTAGTTTAGACCCTAGTCAGAAGAGTGGTTTCGGGACCATAAATTTGAGTCAAAAAATATTTTAATATTATTTTCCTTGCTTATAATATGTGAATTGACATCTGTGAAAATTCTGTGATTTAATTTTATTATTTGTGTGCACGATTTGATAAAAGGACTTAATTGCGTAAAATATAAAAGTGGCTAGATATTTGTTAAAAATACTTAAGTGCTATGTCTTATTAAAAGAGAAATCCTTATGTTGTTAATAGACCATTTGAATAATGGATGGACAAAAATGCCTATAGTTGATGTAATTTTAATGTTATTTCATTAAGGGCATAATAGTAAACTATGTATAAATGATATAATAAATAAAAGAAGACATAAAATTAGTGCTTCATTCTTCCTTGTTTATCCAAAATTGAAGAAGAAAAGATAGGGTTTAAGTGTTTGAAGCATTTGGCCAACATCTAGCTTGATTAAAGGTCCGTTTTGACTCAGTTTTTAGTAATTTCTATGTTTTTACGATTGTTGTGTAGTAATCTAGCTAGCCCATGCTCAAATTTCTTAAATTTATGATGACTTTGGGATATGCCATTTTTGAATATGTGAGTTTTGAGATGTTAATTAATGGAATATGAAAGCTCGGTGATAGATAAACATGTTTTGTATTGTGATTTTTTATGAATTTGAGTATTTTGGACTAATTTGTGAAAATGAGAAATTGACAGACTAAAATGTGAAATGAATGAAATATGTGGGCTTATAAAGGAAAATTTGGCTAGGCATGTGTGAAAGGAAATCATGCATATTTTGTGATTTTATGAAAAAGTGAATAAAGTGTTAAAATGTAAAAATGTGAGGGCTAATTTGTAAAATGCCCTAAATATGTGTAAATGGATTGAATTTAATGATTTGTTGAATAAAAGAGTTAAATTTGAATTTATATAGATCAAGAACCAAAGAAAACGGAATTAGATTGGGGAAAGTCGAACGCCTTTGAATAACCATTCATTTCCGTTAATTTTCGTACGAGGTAAGTTGATATACAAATAAACGTGTTTGAATTGAATTGTTATTGCTTATATGTTAATGAATTGTGATGAATGGGTATTTGAGTTCAATATGAGGAGTCTGAGAAAGTTCTGATAATGTGGCGACGTCCAAAAAGTCCCGTACGAACTATCGGAATAGTTAAGATACATATCTCATTACATAGGATTCCAATATGTGATTTTTTGTAAGACCATGTCTGGGATGTTGGCATCGATTTGAGATTTACGTGTAAGACCATGTCTGGGACATTGGCATCGTATTTGATTTCGTTTAAGACCCTGTCTGGGATAGTGGCATCGATATTTGGTTACATGTAGGACCACGTCTGAGACATTGGCATTGTATGAGCTTTTCGTGTTATCCGCATATCCTATTTAATTCCATACGGTTCAATGGGCATTTTGAGAAATACATGATTAAATGAATGAATAACCGATTCAAGTACGTAGAGATGTGTTCAACATTTGTCAATGAGAAGTAAGTATATGTGCATGTGATGATATGTGATATAAGTATGAGAAATTATGCTATATGTGCAATGAATTGGGGATATGTGAGATATATATGAACTATGTGGTTTGTGATAGTATTTGGTTATGGAGGATATGTATTTTATGATGCTTATATGCTTATAATGATAAGTTTATTTGTATATGGCTTACTAAGCTTTTGAAACCTTACTTTGTGTGTTTTTCATCTGTTTTATAGATATCAAAGCTACCGAGAGCTCAGGGATCGTAGAGGATCATCGCCTCACTATCGAATTCTAGTTTAGTACCTTTTGAAAGTGTAAATATATATGTATGGCATGTATAGTCTAGTTAAATTGAGATATGTTTTTGAGTTATGAATATTTAGCCATGTGATATGGCTTGGTTTTGGTTGTGTTTATGAATGACTTTTGAGTATAAACTATGTGATGGAATATTTCCAATATGATGTGTTCATGGATGGCCAAAGAGAATTGGTCAATTTGGTAAGATTTTTGTATGTGCTTACTTGAGGAATTGGCAAGATTATGGCATGAGATTGAATGAAGTAAATTGAGGTTATGAAACATATAATTTGGTATGACTTTGGCTTATGATTTGGTATGGATTATATGCATGAAATAGGTTGAAAATGAGATGAGTAATGTATGTTTTGTGGATGAAATTGGTTCAAATTATGGTGCATTTGATGCTTATTTGATGCTTGCTAGGAAGGACCAAATACGGGTGGCATATTGGCCTTGTAAATGGCCTCTTTTTGCCCACACGGGCAGGGACACGGGCATGTGTCTCTGCCATTTTGCTCGAGGACCATTTCAAAATAAGCCTGGTTAGACCACACGGTTGCACACACGGGCATGAACCAAGCCGTGTGGCTTAGTCAGTTTCGAGCACGGGCTAGATACACGGGCGTGACTGGCCGTGTAACCTAAGTTAGTAGCTTCCCTAATTTTCACACGGTCTGACACGCAGACGTGTCTTATGGTCGTGCGGACAAGTCAGTATGTATGCCCTATTTAGCCACAACCTAGACACACTAGCGTGTCTAATTTCGTGTCAGGCACACGGCCTGTTCACACGAGCGTGTGACCTTTGTAACTTAGAAAATTTATTTAGCTTGGAAAAATTTTGCATGTGTTCGATTTAGTGCGAACCTCTTCCTAATGCATGTTTAAGGTCTTGTTGACCTAAGAAAGAGACCTTATGTTGATATTTGACTTTGATATGATAATGTATGACTTTTGATTGTAAAATGATTGCGAAATGTTCCGATATGTCCGGTAATGCCTCTTAACCCTAGTCCAGCGACGGATACGGGTTAGGGGTGTTACATTTGGTCAGTATCAGAGCTACGATTTAGTCGATTCTCTGACTAATTTAGCGTATGCGAGTCTAGCTATACATGTCATATTTGTAAACTGTGATAGTGTGACGATTCCTAACAATGAGATGTTAAAAGTAATGCACCTGCTCCCACTTAAGGGACAGCGCCATCTGATTCCAGACCTGCTACTAGTAGCCACAAAGGAGAGGCTAAGTAAGCCTTTTACCAAATGATGAATGATTTGCTCACTCAGTATACAAGAACTAATCCAGCTATTCCATAACCTTCACCCCCACTAAATCCTCCACAAGTTTCTATCATGCCACAAGCTCATCCGATTCAGTTGAGTAAGCCACATATTAATAAAATTAAAAAAATATGAGGCCAAAGAGTTCCGTGCTACTACTAATGATGATGCTGAGAGAGCTGAATTCTGGCTAGAGAACATGATGCGAGTGTTCGATGAATTATTATGTACTCCAGGCGAATGTCTTAAATGTGTCATTTCACTTTTGAGAGATAAACATATCATTGGCGGAAGACATTGATATTAATGGTTCTGAGAGAACGAGTCACCTGGGATTTCATTCAAGCTGAATTCTGAAAGAACTACATTAGTCAAAGATTCATCGATCAGAAACACAAACGTTTCTTGAGTTAAAAAAGGGTTGTATGACTGTTACAGAATACGAGCGAGAATTTGTGAGATTGAGCCAGTATGCACGGGAATGTGTCTCGACCGAAGCAATAATGTGTAAAAGGTTTGAATATGTCTTAAATGAAGATATCCGCTTGTTAGTCAAAATTTTGGAGATAAAAGAGATTGTTGTCCTTGTTGAACGAGCATGTAAAGCTGACGAACTCAGGAAAGAGAAAAGAAATGTTGACTCAGAAGCTAGAGATGTGAGAAAGAGATCCACAAGTAAATCATTTTAGTTTGTGTCAAACAAATTCTGAGATGATTATAATCGTTCAAAGGCTAATGTGGGATATTCGAGTAGAGATTGTACTAGATTGCATTCGAGTTTCAGAGCTCCCGCTATTTCTATTGCAAGTGTTGGAAATGTCTGATCCGATTGACCCGAGTGTAGACATTATGGTAAAAGACATCCAAGAAGTTGTAGATTGAATGACCGAGCTTGCTTTATATGTGGATCCTTAGATCACTTTATTCGTAAATGTCCTAAGTCTGTAGAGTAAGAAATTGTGCAAAATCTGAGGCCGAGTGGTAATACAACTCAAGGTAGACCGCCCAAAAATATGGGTAGTGTGAGTGGTAGCCAGAGGGGAACTAAAGATACGACTGTTAGATTTGAGGCTCAAACACATGCCAGAGCCTATGCTATTCGTGCATGCGAAGAAGCTTTGTCTCTAGATGTTATTACTGGTATTTTCACTCTTTATGATACTTCTGTGATTGCATTAATAGATCCGAGATCAACGCATTCTTATATATGTATGAACTTAGTGAGCAATAAGACTTTGCCTATAGAGTCTATTGAATTTGTAATTAGAGTATCGAACCCTTTAGGCCGGTGTGTTTTGGTTAACAAAGTGTGTAAGAATTGTCCGTTGATGATTCAAGATTCATGTTTTCTAGCTGATTTGATGTTATTACCATTCGGCGAATTTGATATAATTCTGGGTATGGATTGGTTAACTTTGCATTATGCTATTGTAAACTGCAAACGAAAGACTATTGATTTGCGATGTCAGAATAATGAGATTATTTGGATTGAGTCTAACGATCTAAATGGCTTACCGACAGTGATTTCTTTGATTTTAGCTCTGAAATATGTGAGAAAGGGTTGTGAAGCCTACTTTACTTATGTGATTGATTCGAAAGTGACATAAAAGAAAATTGAAACAATACCTGTTGTGTGTGAATTCCCTAATGTGTTTTTTGAAGAACTTCTGCGATTACCTCTAATTTGAGAAGTTGAGTTGGGCATTGAATTAGTGCTGGGGACTATTCCGATTTCGATAGCTCCGTATGGAATGGCTCCGACCGAGTTAAAAGAATTAAAGTCTCAGTTGCAAGAGTTGACTGATAGAGATTTGCAAGATCGAGTTTCTCACCTTGGGGGTGCTCCTGTTCTATTTGTGAAAAAGAAATATGGTACGATGAGAATGTGCATTGATTATCATTAGTTGAACAAAATGACTATCAAGAATAAATATATTTTGCCACGTATTAACAATCTGTTTGATCAGTTGAAAGGGGCTATGGTGTTTTCAAAGATAGATCTCAGACCAGGATACTATCAGTTGCGAGTAAAAGATTCAGACATTCTGAAAACTGCTTTCTGAACGAAGTACGGACACTATGAGTTTTTAGTTATGCCTTTCAGATTAAGGAATGCACCTGTTGTTTTTCTGGATTTGATGAACAAAATTTTCAGACCGTATTTAGAACGATTTGTTGTTGTATTCATTGATGACATATTAATATATTCACGTGATGAAACCGAACATGTTGAGCATTTGAGAATAGTGTTACAGACATTGCGTTATAAGCAGTTATTTACGAAGTTTAGTAAATGTGAGTTCTGGTTACGTGAAGTTGGTTTTCTGGGATATATTGTGTCAGCATTAGGTATTCGAGTAGATCCGAGCAAAATTTCAGCTATATTAGATTGGAAGCCCCTGAGAAATGTTTCTGAAGTCCACAGTTTTCTCGGACTTGCTGGTTATTATAGACGATTTGTGAAAGGCTTTTCTATGATTGCTACTCTGTTGACAAAATTGTTTTAGAAATATGTGAAATTTGAATGGTCTAAAAAGTGTTAGAAAAGCTTTAATCAGTTGAAAGCCCTATTGACAGAAGCTCCGGTGTTAGTACAACCAGAATCGGGTAAAGAATTTGTAATATATAGTAATGCATCATTGGATGGCCTCGGCTGTGTTTTGATGCAGAAAGGCAAAGGCATAGCTTATGCTTCGAGACAGTTAAAGCTGCCCGAAAAGAATTATCTGACACCCGATCTGGAATTGGCGTCTATTGTGTTTGCTTTTAAGAGTTGGCGCCACTATCTTTTTGGTGAGAAATGTCATGTCTATTCTAATCATAAAAGTTTGAAATATCTGATGACTTAGAAATATTTGAACCTGAGACAGAGAAGATGGCTAGAACTGCTAAAAGATTACGAGCTTGTTATTTATTATCATCCTGGAAAAGCAAATGTTGTTGCTAATGCTTTGAGTCGAAAATCATTGTTTGGACTGCGTACGATGAATACTCATTTAGTTTTTTCCGATGATGGTTTGATTTTAGCCAAATTGAAAGTGAGACCATTGTTTTGACAAAAGAATATTGATGCTCAGAAAGTTGATAATGAGATAATAGCAAAACGAGCTCAATGTGATTTGGATTTTGATTCTAAAAATCGAATTGATAATGACGATTATTTGAGATTCTGAGGTTGGATTTGTGTACCGAGAAATTCAGATTTAAATCAATTGATTTTGAACGAAGCTCACAACAGTCGTTTATCTGTACATCCGGGTAACTCAAAAATATATAATGATCTGAAACATTATTACTGGCGGTTAGAATGAAAGGAGATATCTCTTACTTTGTTTCAAAATGTTTGATATGTCAGCAAGTTAAAGCTTAACATTAAGTGCCATATGGATTGTTACAACTGATTATGATTCTGGAGTGGAAATGAGATAGAATAACAATTGATTTTGTTTCGAGTTTTCCCTTATCTCTGAGAAAGAAAGATGCGATTTGGGTTGCAGTTGACCGGTTTACGAAATTAGCTCATTTTATTCTAGTACGATCTGATTACTCGCTTGATAAATTAGCTGAGTTATACATGTCTGATATTGTAAGATTGCACGAGGTGCCATTGTCTATTATGTCAGATAGAGATCCGAGATTCACTTCACGATTTTGGAAGAAACTACAAGAGGCTTTAGGTACAAAATTACACTTTAGTACTACTTTTCACCTGTAGACAGATGGTTAATCTGAGCGGATTATTAAGATTCTTGAGGATATGTTGAAATGTTGCATTCTTGAGTTTGAAAGTATGTAGGAACAGTATTTGCTATTGATTGAATTTGCTTATAATAATAGTTTTCAATCGATCATTAAAATGGCACCGTACGAAACCTTATATGGTAGAAAATGCCGTACACTATTGTGTTGGTCAGAGCTTGGTGACAATAAGATATACTGGATCAACTTGATTAAAGAGACTGAACAGAAAGTAAAAAAAATCTGAGATAGTTTGAAAGTAGCTTTCGATTGTCAGAAATCATATGTAGATTTGAAACGAAAAGATATTGAATTTGAGATCGGTGATAAAGTGTTTCTGAAAGCGTCTCCGTGGAAGAAAGTACTTCGGTTCAACCGTAAAGGCAAATTGAGTCCGAGGTTCATAGAGTCGTATGAGATTATAGAGCGTATCAGGCCAGTTGCATATAGATTGTTATTGCCTCCTAAGTTAGAACAGATTCATAATGTATTTCATGTATCGATGCTTCGACGATACAGATCAGATCCCTCACATGTGATTTCCCCATTTGAGATACAAATTCAGTCCGATATGACTTATGAAGAAGAACCAATCCATATCTTGGCTCGCGAGGTTAAAGAATTGAGAAATAAGAAAATTCCGTTAGTAAAAGTAATGTGGCATCGTCACAGAGTCGAAGAGGCTACGTGGGAGCCCGAGGATGCTATGAGACAGCAATATCTGAATCTGTTCAATGGTAAGATTTTTGGGGACGAAAATCCCTAAAGGGGAGAGTTGTAATAGCCCGGTTTAGACCTTAGTGGGAATAGTGGTTTCAGGACCAAAACTTTGAGTCAAAAAAATATTTTAATATTATTTTTCGTGCTTATAATATGTGAATTGGTATCTGTGAAAATTTCGTCCTTTAATTTTATTGTTTGTGTGCACGATTTGATAAAAGGACTTAATCGCGTAAAATGTAAAAGTGGCTAGATATTTGTTAAAAGGACTTAAGTGCTATGTCTTATTAAATGAGAAGTCCTTATGTTGTTAATAGACCATTTTAATAATGGATGGACTAAAATGCCTATAGTTAATGGAATTTTAATGTTATTTCATTAAGGGCATAATAGTAAACTATGTATAAATGATATAATAAATAAAAGAAGACATGAAATTAGTGCTTCATTCATCCTTGTTTTTCTGAAATTGAAGAAGAAAATATAGGGTTTAAGTGTTTGAAGCACTCGGCCAACATCTAGCTTAATTAAAGGTTCGTTTTGACTCTATTTTTAGTAATTTCTATGTTTTTGTGATTGTTGCGTAGTAATATAGATAGCCCATGCTCAAATTTCTAAAATTTGTGATGGCTTTGGGATATGCCATTGTTGAATATGTGAGTTTTAAGAAGTTAATTGATGACATATGGAAGCTTGGTGATATATAAACATGTTTTGTATTGTGATTTTTGATGAATTTGAGTATTTTGGACTAATTTGTGAAAATGGGAAATTGACGGACTAAAATGTGAAATAAATGAAATATGAGCGCTTATATGAGTTAAAGGAAAATTCAGCTAGGCGTCTGTGAAAGGAAACTATGCATATTTTTTGATTTTATGAAATAGGGACTAAAGTGTTAAAATGTAAAAATGTGAGGGCTAATTTGTAAAATGCCCTAAATATGTCTATATGGATTGAACTGAATGATTTGTTGAATAAAAGAGTTAAATTTGAATTTATATAGATCAAGAACCAAAGAAAACAGAATTAGATCGAGGAAAGTCAAAAGTCGTTGAATAGCAGTTTGTTTCCGTTCATTTCCGAACGAGGTAAGTCGACATACAAATAAACATGTTTGAATTGAATTATTATTGCTTCTATGTCAATGAATTGTGATGAATGGCTATTTGAGTTGAATATGAGAAGTCTGAGAAAGTTCCGATAATATGGCAACGTTCGAAAAGCCCCGTACGAACCATAAGAATAGTTAGGATACATATGTCATGACATAGGATTCCGATATGTGATTTCATGTAAGACCATGTCTAGGACGTTCGATTTGAGATTTAAGTGTAAGACCATGTTTGGCACATCGCCATCGTATTTGATTTCGTGTAAGACCCTGTATGGGACAGTAGCGTCGATATTTGGTTACATGTAAGACCACGTCTGGGATATTGGCATTGTACGAGCTTTTCGAGTTATCCGCGTATCCTATTTAATTTTGTACGGTTCAACGGGCATTCTGAGAAATATGTGATTAAATGAATGAATAACCGATTCAGGTACGTAGAGATGTGTTCAACATTTTTCAATGAGAAGTAAGTATATGTGCAAGTGATGATATGTGATATAAATATGAGAAATTATGCTATATGTGCAATGAATTAGGGATCTGTGAGATAATTATGAACTATGTGGCTTGTGATTGTATTTGGTTATGTAGTATATGTATTTTATGATCCTTATATGCTTAAAATGATAAGTTTATTTGTATATGGATTACTAAGCTTTTGAAACCTTACTTTGTGTGTTTTTCATCTGTTTTATAGATATCAAAGCTATCGAGAGCTCGAGGATCGTAGATGTTCATCACCACGCTATGGAATTCTACTTTGGTACCTTTTGAAAGTGTAAATATTTAAGTATGGCATATATAGCCGAGTTAAATTGAGATATTTTTTTGAGTTATGAATATTTTGCCATGTGATATGCCTTGGTTTTGGTTGTGTTTATGAATTATTTTTGAGTATAAACTATGTGATGGAATATTGCCAATATGATGTGTTCATGGATGGCCAAAGAGAATTGGTCAATTTGGTAAGATTTTGGTATGTGCTTATTTGAGGAATTAGTAAGATTATGGCATGAGATTGAATGAAGTAAATTGAGGTTATGAAACATATGATTTGTTATGACTTTGGCTTATGATTTGGCATGATTTGGTATGGATTACATGAGTAATGTTTTTTTTGTGAATGAAATTGGTTGAAATTATGGTGCATTTGATGCTTATTTGATGCTTGTTAGTGTGGACCCAAAACAAGTGGCATATTGGCCTTGTAAATGGCCTATTTTTGCCCACACGTGTAGAGACACGGGCGTGTGTCTCTACCGTGTTGCTTGAGGGCTATTTCGAAATGAGTCTGGGTAGGCTATACGATTGCACACACGAGAGTGTGCCAAGTTGTGTGGCTAAGTCAGTTTCGAGCACGGGTTAGATACACGGGTGTGTGACTGGCCATGAAACCCAAGTCAGTAGCCTCCCTAATTTTCACACGGCTTGACACATGGGCCTGTCTTGTGGCCATGTGGCCATGTGTCTAATGCCTTGTGAGGCACACGGCCTGTTCACACGGGCGTGAGACCTTTGTAACTCAAAAAAATTGTTTAGCTTGGAAGAATTTTGCATGTGTTCAATTTAGTCCCGACCTCTTCCTAATGTATGTTTAAGGTCTTGTTGACCTAAGAAAGGGACCTGATGTTGATATTTGACTTTGATATGATAATATATGACTTTTGATTATGAAATGATTTCAAAATGTGTCGATATGTCCAGTAATGCCTCTTAACCCTAGTTCGGTGACGGATAAGGGTTAAGGGTGTTACAGTGAAATTGCATAATTGTAATTTTATGAAATAAAGACTAAATAGTAAAAGTTGTGAAATACTTGGGGCAAAAGTTTAAAAGTTCTTTATTGAGTGTTTTGGATTAAATTGAATAGAAAGATTATTAAATAAGCTAAATTTGATATTGTATAGATCAAGAAAAATGAAGTTCGGATCTAGATCGGGGAAAAATTAAGTACTCGACTAACCGATCTATTTCACCCTTTTTGAGAATCGAGGTAAGTTTGTATGTTATAAGTTTTATTATAAATGCATTTTAAATTGCTTTGATATTGCATAAATTGTGAATATGAGACTACGAACATGTTCGATGATGGTTTGACAAACGTGAAAATCCCTGTTGAACCTTAGGAATAGATTAGGATACGAATGACATGTTATTATGGGTTATTATGATATTGTGATCTAGGTGCTGGTCCCGTATGTCCTACCGGTGATTGAGTATATCGACATGGGGTGCGGTTACTTGACAGCTTGTGTAAGCAGCACCGTGTAGCTACGTCTTAACCCATAGCTTGTGTGAGCATGTCCGTTGATAGCTCGAGAGTGAGCATATATGTGTTATGAGATTGAGATAGCATTGGCTATGTATGTGCCACTTTGGTTTGAGTTTCTCGTGTATCTAATAGTATTTCAATTTGTTAAATCGATAAATGATAAATGTGGTTGAGTATAAGATTGATACGAGATGGTACAGGTAACATGAACCGTATAAGCTTTAAATTGAAGGAATTTGTGAAAGATGTGTATAATCTTATGACTGATTATGGAAAGGTTTGTTAGTTAATATGAGTTACATGTTGACATATTCAATTCGTTGAATGGTATATTTATAATCAAATTGATATATTCAATTTGTTGATGGTATATTTATTATCAAATTGCATTTATTTCATATGAGCTTACTAAGCTATAAAGCTTACTTTGTTTATTTTATCGTGTTTTATAGTGATTTCAAAGCTAGCTCGAATTCAGGGATTGTCGGAGACTTCGTCACACTATCCTACTATCACTTTGGTACTTTTGAGATTATGTTTTGGTTATATGGCATGTATAAGATTTATGGTTGTTTTGGTTATGAGTTGATAAAGATTTTGGTTGTTTAAAATGGCTTGTAAATGTTAAATGTTTTTGTTTGTTTATAGCCATGAAAGTTGGCTTAACTTGGTTGGTTTGATTGTGCATATGGCTCTTATTATGTGCTTGAATATGGAGATGTGATGATAGATGGTTTTTGGTATTTATAAGTACAAAATGATTGCGTAATGAACTCAACATGTTTATGAAATTAGGTAAAAAATGCATGTTTAGAAAATGACTATATTGATGATTTAATAAAGTGAAATTGGCAAGAAATTTAATGGCATATTGTCGTATTTGTGTTTTGTATTGGCTGGTAATGAAATGGTATGAATATTGCTTGGTTGGAGTTGATTTAATTGTTCATTTATGCTATGTTTTGATACCATTGAGTTTGGTGTAGGTGTGCACAAGTTTCGGTGACAAATTGGCTTGGTAAATACCCTATTTCTGTCCAGCCGGGCAAAGACACGGGCTCGTGTCTCAACCGTGTGTGATACACGGTCATGTACACGACCGTGTGTCCCTTGGTGTTGAAATTAAAATTAACTCAGTATGCTCCACACGGCCTCACACACAGGCATGTGACTTGGCCGTGTGGCATAGGTCAGTATACCATATAGGTTTGGCACGGCCTTGCACACGGCCTAGCACATAGGTATGTATGGCCATTTTTAGGGCATATGGGTGAGCCACACGGGTGTGTGTGTTGGCCGTGTGACCCAATTTAGTGAGTTACACAGGGTCGAACACGGGCTGGGATATGGCCATGTGCTTCCATTTCGAATGTCCACACGACCTGTGGCACAGGCGTGTCTTTGGCCTTGTGAGAAACATGGCCAGGCGACACAGGTGTGTGTCCCCTGTTTTTGAGAAAATAATTCTAAGTGTTCTAAAAGTTTCTAAAGTTATCAGTTTAGTCCCGAACCAACCTAAATGCATGTTTTGGGCCTCGTAGGCTCGTATTAGGGACAATATGATTGGTTGTGAATACATTGTATTTGAATTGACTAATTGTATGAGAAATATATGTTTAAATGTGTGATAAGTTTGGTAATGCTTTGTAACCCTATTCCGGTATTGAAGATGGGTGAGGGCTGTTACATTTATTAGTATCAAAGCTACGGTTAGTTGATTCTAGGACTAACATAGCATATGTGAGATTCTAGCTATACACGCCATATATAACCTGTGATAGTGTGTTGACTCCTGACAATTTAAAATGTGTTTTCATATAGTAAATGGATCCTAATGGAGTTGTAGCTGATGATGTTGAAAGTAATGTGCCTGCCTCCATTTACGAGGTAGTGCAATCTGAGTCTAAACCCGTATTGGGTAGCCAGGGAGGAGAGGCTAAAGAAGCCTTCTTCCATATGATGAATGTGTGGTTTTCGAAGTATGTTCGAACAAATCCGATTGCTCAACAACCTCCACCCCCACCTAATCCCCAACCAGTTCCTATAGCTCCTCAAAGTGTGGAATTTCTATGATTGAATAAACTGCCAATTGATAAGATTAGAAAACACGGAGCCGAAGAGTTTAGAGCTAATGTTGACAACGATCGTGAGAGAGTTGAGTTTTGGCTTGAAAATACTATTCGGGTGTTTGATGAACTTTCATCCACATAGGCAGAGTGTTTAAAATGCGTCATATCACTTTTGAGAGAGACAGTGTATCAGTGGTGGAATACCCTAGTATCAATGGTGCCAAGAGAAAGAGTTACCAGAGATTTCTTTCAAGCTGAGTTCAGAAAGAAATACGTAAGTAAACGGTTCATTGATCAAAAGCGAAAAAAGTTTCTTGTACTGAAACAAGGCTGTATGTCTATGACAGAGTGTGAGCGAGAGTTTGTGAGACTCAGTCAATATGCTCAGGAATGTGTTTCAACAGAAGCCATTATGTGCAAGAGATTTGAACATGGGTTAAACGAAGACATCATACTGTTAGTTAGGATTCTGTAATTAAAAGAATTCGTTGTGTTGGTTGACAGAGCCTGTAAAGCTGAAGGACTTAGAAAAGAAAAGAGAAAAGCTGATTTTGAAGCTAGAGATTCAAGAAAGAGATTGATGAACAAACCATATGAATCCTCGTCAAAGAAATCACAATATTCATATAACAGTTCAACTACTTCAGCGGGATATTCCAATAGAGATCATGAGAAGCAACATTCAAGTTCTAAAGAACAAGCTACATCAATAGTGAGCTTTGGTAATACTAAGTTCAATAGACCTTAATGTCAATGATGCGGATGACGACATCTTGGTAAATGTAGAATGAATGATCGGGCTTGTTTCAGATGTGGCTCGCAAGATCACTTTATTTGGAATTGTCATGAGTTAAATGAGAAAGATACATCTCAGAATGCAAGATCAAGCAACACAGTTGCTAGAGGGAGACCAACCCGAAACATTGTAAGTATGAGTGGTAATCACAGTACTATGAGAGATTCTACAATGAGATCAGAGCCCAAAGCACTTGCTAGAGCTTACACTATTTGTGCTCGCGAAGATGGGTTATCACCCGATGTTATCACTGGTACATTTTCTCTTTATAACACTAATATGATTTCTTTGATTGATCCTAGATCAACTTATTCATATATTTGTATGAATTTGGTGTTTAGTAAGAGTTTTCATGTTGAGTCTATTGAATTTGTGATTAAAGTATCGAACCCCTTAGGTAAGTATGTTCTAGTTGATAAAGTTTGCAAGAACTATCCTTTAATGGTTCGGGGTTACTATTTTTTGGCTTATTTAATGCTACTACATTTTGATGAATTCAATGTAATTCTAGGTGTGGATTGGTTAACACTACATGATGCCGTTGTGAATTGTAGATGAAAGATAATTGAATTGAAATGTCAGAATAGTGAAATCCTTCGAATTGAATCTGATGAGTCGAGTGGATTGACTATTGTGATTTCATTTATGTTAGCTCAGAGATGTGTAAGAAAAGGTTGCGAAGCTTATCTTGCTTATGTTTTGGATACAAAAGTGTCTGAATCTAAGATTGAATCAGTGCCAGTTGTTTGTGAATATCTAGATATGTTTCCGGAATAATTACCGGGGTTGCCACCTATTAGAGAGGTTGAATTTGCTATTGAATTAGTGCTAGGGACATCACTGATATCTATAGCTCCATACAGAATGGCTCCGATAGAATTAAAAGAGTTGAAAGCTTAGTTGCAAGGGTTAACTGATAGGTGTGACATCCCTAATTTGACCCTAGTCGAGATGTGGTTTTGGGACCACAAAATCGAGTTATAAAATTTATTAAATATTAAAATTCATATCTACAATGTGTGATAGTGCATGTGTGAAATTTTGATGCTTAAATTCTGTTAGTTGAATGTGAATTTTAGTCAAAGGGCTTATGTGAGAAACAAAAAAAAAAAGTGATGAATTAATTTGAAGACTAATTAGTGCATGATTCTCAAAATGGGGACTTGCATGTCAAATACCCCATTTTGAGAAGTAGTGGCCGGCCATAATGATTAGGGTGCATAGAAAATGAATTTAAGTAAGTATATTAATATTATATGGCCTTAATTTATAAAGAAAAGATAAATAAAATATTTTGGGGTGAAGAAAAAAACAAAGTTTGGTTCATTCTTCTTCTTCATTGCCGTGGAAAAGAAAGAATAAGGGAGTGAAGCTCAAATAACAGGCCATATGCGTAGATCTAATTCTAAAGGTATGTAATGTGATTTTTGTCAAATTGATTGTGAAATTTGGTTGTTAATGACATGTGGTAGATAACCCATGATTTTAATTCTAGATTAAGTGATCATAAGGCATTCGACCATTTAAGAGAAATGTGGAAATTTTTTTTTAAAGCTCGTAATTCATGTTTAATTACTGAATGGAGTTTTGAATTGGTAGAATTGAGTTTTAATTTTAAGAAATAAGTGATGTTTGTAAGGATTTTCAAAATTCATGTAAAGCTTACATTCGGCCATTGTTAAGGAATTTTGAATTGGTTATAAATTTCTATGTTTTAATTAGCAAATTGAATTTTTGAAGGTTGAGCTAATTATATATGTATACGTTTTATATGTACATTAATTTCTTAGTCTATGTTATTCGGCTATAATTGTCATGGTAGAATTTTTTTATTTGTAAATTTGTTAATCATTAGCTCAAGAGCATCAAGGACAAAAGTCAGAAAAAGGGAAGGCAAAACTAAGCGAATAGCCGTAGAATTATAGTCGTCGACAACTCTTAAGGTATGTTTCTAGCATATAAGTTTTGTAACACCCCAAACCCGACCCAGACGTTATGGCCAAATCTGACGTGCCACATTGGAGTTGAAAATCCGCATTTCGTTTTAGTGTTTTAAAAGCCATATATTTTGTTGAGTTAACAAAGTGTATGGAAGCTAGGCACCAAGTAGGTATCCGAGCGGAGGAGGTGAGCCATGAAGGTCGCTTAAGTACCAAGCTCTTTGATTGGATCCAATCCTAGACATGCCCACAACCATAGCCACACTTTGTTATCTTGAGTTTAAATTTGTTTAAGTGGGCGTCTTTGATAAATCAATTAATCATGGCGTTGAGATATTTTAAAACAATTATCGTTTGAAAACACGTCCTAAGTCTAGCCCATTTGAATAATTATTAAAAAATTTTAAAGTTATTAAAATTAAAATAATCCCGAAAAGAAATAAAAGAAAAGTTAAAATTGGCCTTATTACAACCCAAAAATAAATAATAATTAAAGGAAATTAAATGAAAACCAACACTTATTTAAAAGCCCAAAGACGATCACCGTGGCCATTCTGAATCCCCTCTGGCCTAAGTCCCCACATCAAGGCTCACCTGCAAGGTTAAGGAAAGGGGGTGAGTTTGGAAACTCAGTGTGCAACAAGCCCCTTTCAGAGCCCAAAACAATGACAGCCTGTTGGGCCTAAGCCCATATCCAATCTCAAACATGTACTGGGCCATAGCCCCTTTTCATATTTAATATTTCATATTACTGGGCCGAAGCCTTTTCGGTAAAC
Organism: Gossypium arboreum; assembly: GCF_025698485.1. Lineage (NCBI taxonomy): Eukaryota > Viridiplantae > Streptophyta > Magnoliopsida > Malvales > Malvaceae > Gossypium > Gossypium arboreum. Next base: position 36,602,781 of record NC_069082.1, read on the forward strand.
GGTATGGCCCATAGGCCCATTTCAATATCACATGTAATGTGAAATGAAAAAATGCAACCCATTTGGGGAGACTACTCAACCCACCATCCGCTACTCTCCACTCGTACCAACCAACACACCATGTGGGGATTAACTCGACCCACCCCGTCATAACTCTCCACTGGCAGCATAGCTGCTTTATCATATAACTGGAGGCCTAGCCTCTTTTAATAACTGGGGCAAAGCCCTTTTTTAATAACTGGGGCATAAGCCCTTTAATAACTGGGGCGTAAGCCCTTTTAATAACTGGGGCATAAGCCCTTTTAATAACTGCGGTATAAGGCCTTTTGCACTTCCTCCATCCATATAAAAAACCCAACCCAATGCATTTATGAACATCTCGTGTGCATATCATACATATCATGTGCATATCATACATGTCATGTGCATATCATACATATCATGTGCATATCATACATATCATGTTTATCAAAATCTCATGCATTAAGTTCATGTATAAACCCTAGGGGTATAATGGTCATTTTTACCTAGGGGCAAAATGGTCATTTTCATATTATAAGGGTAATCTTGTAATTTTACCAAAAATTAGGGTTTCCATGTTCATTAACGGTTACAAACAATTCATGGGTGCAAACAGTGATTCTGGCCCATTTTTAGCGAAAACGAGTTATTGGGCCAAAAACCCCTAATGGGCCCTACTCAGTTGATTTTGTCATCTAGGCCCATTTAGCCTATGTCCATAACAGTATTAACAGTCTTAACATGCAATTTAACATATTTCGTTCTCTACCAATTTTACCCAAATGGGCCCGAAAGCCCAATGGGCCCCACTTCGGCCCCTCGAGGCCCAACTTACCAAGAACGCCAAAAATCACATTCTTACCGTTTCCATCGTCTCGATCATTGTCTCATCGATTCTAACTAACTAGTGAGCATTCGCTTGCTCACAAGTCCTCGAAATGCCAGGATTTCGGCATTTCGGCTTTTCGGCATTTTATCGCTTTAAGCTATGAAAAAGGGTTCGTTACACACCTGTTTTGCGATATTCCTTGACGAGATCTCCTATGCGATTTCTCCTATAATCAACCACTTATAGATTAGACCATGTTAATATTAAACCAAATCGAAAACTTCCTATTATCATCACTTACACATTCGGCCACCATCCATAATGGCCTTAGGAATCTTACCTTTGTCTCGATTGATGACTAAGTCTAGCCACTCCGGCGATCCAAGCTACTCCAAGTCGACACTACACCTTTCTGCTCCTCCAATAAACAAACCAAAAAAAAAATATTAAAAGAATACCCCATAAAGTCTATACCCATATTCGGCCATCTCCCTAAATTTGGGGTTTCGGCTTTTGGCCAAAGTTACACTAGGAATTGTTTAGAGTTTGAACACTTACCACAGTCTTTCTCCTCTTGAATTTGGATGCCTAAAAGGTAAAGGAATCGAGCGCCAACTATTAAAAAGAAAAGAAAAGGTTGCTGGTCACAAAGAATCGGCACCCCCTATCTTCACTGATTTGACTTTTTTATGCACTTCGGCAGAAATAGAGATAAGGGAAAGAAATAATAAATGAGTGGAGGAAAATAATAGGCTGGTTTTTGAAAAAAGAAACGGGAGAAAAGATGAGAGAGAAGATGGTAGATTCGGCTAGGGAAGAAAATAAGAAGAGAAAACTAATACAAAAGAGATAACGGCACAGCTAAGACCCTAATGCCGAAATTACTAACCTAATACCCTCTTGCCGAATTCCCCTCTCTAACCCCTTCCAAATGGCTAAGCTCTATCCTTCTCTCAAATCCCTAAAATCTCTCCCCTTATCCCTCCTTAATTTATGCATTTGACTTGATCCAACTCTCCTCTTACAGAATCCACTTAGGTTCCAACACTTACCCTTCCTGCACATAAAAATAAATACTCTTATTTGCCAACACAGGGAATCGAACCCAGGTCTTCCCTTATGCTCCACACGCCACCTTTTTAGGAACTTAGTGGCATCACCCTTGCCACTTTACTACAGCTCTTTTTGTGATACATTTTACCCACAACTTAATATAAGGGTACCTAGCCAGAACCCCTAACTCCTAAGTCCAACATTTAAAAATTCTACTGGTTTTGGCCAACTCATGGGCCTTCCATAAGCCCATTTACATACCCAAATTATGAATTCGTCATCACATACCAAATTTTAGAAATTTACTTAAAATATCAAGAATCGCGAAAAACCCGAAAATCAGGATGTTACAACTCTACCCTCCTTAAAGAAATTTTGGCCTCGAAATTTACCTGATCCAAACAGTTGAGGGTATCACGACGATTGCCTCTTCGGTCTCCCAGGTAGCTTCTTCCTTGCCATGGTTCCTCTAAAGTACCTTCACTAACGGGACTGACCTCCTTCTCAACACCTTGACATCATGATCAAGTATTTGCACAGGTTCCTCTTCAAAGGTCAAATCCATTGTACCTCAATTTACGCAATCGCACGATATGAGTTGGGTCGAACGATATCGCCTTAGCATGGACACATGGAAGACATCGTGAATGTGATCCGATTCGAGGTAACTCTAGGTGATAAGCCACCGCCCTATCCGCTTAATGATTCGGTAAGGCCCAATAAACCGTGGGCTCAACTTACCCTTCTTACCAAATCTCAAAATCTTCTTCCAAGGCGAAACTTTCAAAAAGACCATGTCCCCTACCACATATTCAATATCCTTACGCTTCAGATCGGCATAAGACTTTTGTCGATCCCGCCTCTTTAACCGCTTCTCGATCACCTTAATCTTGTCTTGATGTCGCTACCAACTCGGTCAAAGTATTTGCCTTTCCCCAATTACGCCCAACAAGTAGGCGAACGACACCTTCGCCCATATAGTGCCTCGTATGGAGCCATCTGAATACTTGCTTGGTAACTGTTGTTATACGCGAACTCCGCTAATGGCAAATGGTCCTCCCAGCTGCCTCTAAACTCAATAGCACAACCCCTCAACATATCCTCTAAAATCTGAATAACCCTCTCTGACTGCCCATCCGACTGAGGGTGAAGAGCCGTACTGAAATCCAATCGCGTTCCCAATGCCTCATGCAACTTCGCCAAAACCGAGATGTAAACCTTGGGTCTCGATGCTGAAATTATCGATCTTGGCACACCATGCAACCGTACTATTTACGCCACATACAATCCGCCAACTTCAAGTGAGTAATCGGTTCGGACGGTATGAAATGAGCAGATTTCGTGAGTCTATCCATAATCACCCAAACCGAATCCTTCTTAGAAGGTGTCAACGGTAACCCACTCACAAAGTCCATAGTTACCCTTTCCCACTTCCAAAGTGGTATCTTTACCGGCTGTAACAATCCCAAAGGTAGTTGATGCTCGGCCTTCACTTGTTGACATGTCAAACATCTTCTTACAAATTCGGTCACTTCTCGCTTAAGCGCAGGCTACCAATATTGCTCTCGCAAGTCGCGATACAACTTACTCCCTCCTGGATGCATAGCACAAGGTCCATTATGTGCCTCTTTCAAAATCATCAATCTCAAATCAGAGTTCTTCGGCATACATATTCTCCCTCGAAAACAAAGAACTCCCTCACTATTTAACCCAAAGTCAGGATTTTCCCCCTTCTCAACTTGCTGAAACCGAGCAACCAACGACTTGTCCTCCAACTGTTGCTTCTTAATCCGTTCTACCCAAGTCGGTCTCACCTGTAACTCTGCCAACAGACTCCCGTCGTCATACAAACTTAGACGAGCAAACATCGCCTTTAATTCCACCACAGCCCTTCGACTTAGCGCATCAGCCACGACATTCGCCTTACCTGGATGATACTCGATCGAACAGTCATAGTCCTTTAACAACTCTATCCACCTTCACGCTCGAGATTCACTCCTTTTGAGTCAGCAAGTACTTAAGACTCTTGTGATCCGTATAGATGATGCATTTCTCACCATATAGGTAATGCCTCCATATCTTAAGTGCAAAGATTACCGCTGCCAATTCCATGTCATGTGTAGGGTAGTTCACCTCATGTGGCTTAAGGCGTCGTGAAGCATAGCGACCACTTTACCCTCTTGCATCAACACGCAGCCCAAACCTACATGTGACGATCGTCAGACACCGTGAAATCCTTACCGGACTGGGTGAATCAAAAGCTGGCGCTTAGTCAAAACCTTCTTCAACTTCTCAAAAGCCTCTTGCTGCTTATTTGTCCAAACAAAAGGTGCTCCCTTCCTTATAAGTTTCGTTAACGGTGCTGCCAACACAGAAAATCCTTCCACGAATCTCCGATAATAACCTGCCAACCCCAGAAAACTTCAAATCTTTGTTACCGACTTCGATGGCTTCCATTCCAAAATTGCTTCAATCTTTCGAGGATCCACCTTGATCCCCTCGGCAGACACAACATACCCCAAGAAGGTAACTTCCTTCAGCCAAAACTTGCACTTACTAAACTTTGCATAAAGTTGCTTCTCCCTTAACACTTGCAGCACTACATGAAGATGCTCATCATGCTTCACTTCCGTTTCTGAATACACCAAGATATCATCAATAAAAACGACTACTGAACCGATCCAAGTATGGTGGAATACCCGATTCATCAAATCCATGAATCTTTGTCTTGCATTAGTCAACCCAAATGGCATTACCGAAACTCGTAATGACCGTGTCGAGTCTTGAACGCCGTCTTATAAATATCCCCTCTTTAACTCTTAATTGATGATATCCACAAGAAGGTCGATCTTAGAAAACACCGAGGCTCCTTTTAATTGGTCGAACAGATCATCGATTCTTGGTAACGAATACTTGTTCTTGATAGTCAGCTTATTCAACTGCCGATAGTCAATACACATTCGCATAGTCCCATCTTTCTTCTTTACGATCAGAACCGGTGCTCCCCACGGGGAAACACTTGGTCTTATAAACCCTCTATCCAACAGCTCTTGAATCTGAGCTTTCAATTCTACCAACTCCTTTGGTGCCATCCGATAAGGCGCAATGGACACAGGAGCTGTTCTAGGTAGTAAGTCGATTCCAAACTCGACTTCTCTGTTCGGGGGTAATCCAGGAAGTTCATCTGGGAATACATCCTAAAATTCCTTAATAGTCCTAACCGACTCTACCGTTATCTCCTCAAGTCCCGTTTGACTTACAAGGGCCAAGTATGCCTCACAACCTTTCCGAATCAACTTCTCGGCTCTTAAAGCCGAAATAACATGGGACAAATAATCCCTTCGTTCCCCTATGACCATTACCTCCTCATCTTGGCGATTCTTAGTACCATCCTCTTTGCCGCACAATCCAATGTCGCCTTGTGCTTAGTTAACCAGTCCATTCCCAAGATAAGATCAAAATCCCAAAATGGCAGCTCCATCAAATCTCCTTCAAAGATTTTATCTTGTGTCACTAATGGTACTGCCCTAAAAATTTTATCTACCTTAACCGAATGTCCCAATGGACTTATCACTAATACCCCACTCACAGTCTTCTCAGGAAGCACATCCAAAGCCCCAGATACATCACAAGCAACATACGAGTGGGTAGAACCCACATCAATCAAAGCAGTGTAAGGCATGCTTTGAATGAAGAACGTACCAGTTATAACATCAGGAGCGTCACCCTCCTCACGACGTCGTGCAGCATAAACCAACGCCGGTTGTCGAGCTTCAGCGTGTCCAGCACCTCTGCCAGGTGCCCCACGTCCTCGTCCATTACCATTACCACCTCTACCTTGCCCACGACCCCTCTGTGGTGGTGGTCCTCCTTGCCGTGGTTGGACATCCCTTTGCTCTGCCGCTAGCTCCTGAGCTGTTGTAATATCCTAAATTAGGGCTTAATCAGAATAGTGGTTTCGTGACCACAAATCCGAGATAGAAATAATTATTTTACAATGATTTTGATGTTTATGATATGATTGCATGATTGTGTGAAAATTTCGTGATGAAATTCTATGCCTAAAGTGCTTAAATTGAAAGTAGGGACTAAATCGAATAAGTTGCAAAACTTGCATTCTAGAAGTTTTTAGTATGAAATTGTTTTGGAATATTAATGAGGAGGTCTTAAATAGCAATTTTACCAATTTTAAGTTCATGGACAAAATTAGGACATGGAAGGAATTTTTGGAAAGTTTAGTAGTAAGGGTATTTTGGTCATTTAGTTATTAAAATGAATTAAAAACAAAATTAAAAGCCAATTTTGTCCATCTTCTTCATTAGGCCGAAATTTCAAGGGTTCTCCATAGCTAGGGTTTGTTTCAAGCTTCCAAGCTCCATAGTAAGTGATTCCAAGCCCGCTTTTAATGATTTTTACGTTTTTGAGATCCTGGTAACTCGATAAAGCTTATGTTAGCAATAATTTAACCTAGGGTTTATATTTGGAAAAATACCCATAGGTGAAATTTGTGTATTTTGATGTTTTATGATAGAATATAAAGTTTTAAATTATGTTAGACAACTTGTACTACTCGATTTTAAGCAAAAACGAGTAAAGGGCTTAATCGGTAAAAATACCTAATAGTCACAAGTACATGTTAGAGTGAGAATTTGATGTTGCCATAGAAGAGAAAAGTGATCAGCATGTTGTAAAACATAAGAATAAGGAATAAAGTTTAATCCAGAGCCTAGGGGCAAAAATGTAAATATGCAAAAGTTTAGGGGTAAAATTGTAATTTTGCCAAAATTTGAGTTAAGGATTAATTTGATAATGTGAGTATTAAATAAGCTAAATGTGTTATTTTAGATCAAGAAAGACGTGGAATCGACCTCAATCGAGGAAAAGAAAAGATTGTGGACTAAATTGCAAAATCTTTGTATTTTGGTACCAAGGTAAGTTCATGTGTAATAATGTAGCATAATTGTTATTTTTAAGTTATTGATATTAATTATGTGTTATGCTGAATTTTATTATGAAATGTATGCTTTGTGGTTAATTTCAAATAATATGTAAATTATGTGAACTACTTGTTAAATATAATTGTTACTAGAGTATTGATTTGGCATTCTACGGGAAGGCGACAAGGATAAGTGTTCGAGGAAAAAGCCCGTTTGAACCTTAGGAATAGATTAGGATACAAGTGACATGTCACTAGGATGGTTGAGCATCCGAACTCGTTGAGTTGAGTCCGAGTTCACTTATGGATGCGAATGTCCGAACTCGTTGAGTTGAGTCCGAGTTCGTGAGATGTAACTAGGCATCCGAACTCGTTGAGTTGAGTCCGAGTTCACTTATGGATCTGAACGCCCGAGCTCGTTGAGTTGAGTCCGAGTTCACTTATGGGCGGGTTACATGATTGCTTGATTGCGTATATGGCACTTATGTGCAAGTTATCCATGTATCCGAATTATATTCGATGTGTTCAGCGGGTAAAGTTCTACTCAAATGGAGGAAAATTTGAGATGTAAAGAGACGTATTGGTAAGTGATATGAAATGGATATTTTGGACAGGTATGTATTTAACCCTCGGGTTGAGTATTGATACAACCACGATAAAGTAATAAGATGATGAAGAATGATTAAAATGTGATATGTGTTTTAGTGATGTATGCTAATGTTGGTGGTATAACTGTTTGTTATGTTACTTATTATTTGCATATGAACTTACTAAGCATTTATGCTTACTCCCTCCTTCTTACTCATTGTAGTTTTGGACAAGCCAGCTCAGGAGTCGGGATAGGTCGAAGGCTCAGTCACACTATCCAGAAGATTTTTGGTAAATGGCTTGTAAATTTAAGTATGGCATGTATAGCAATATACCCATTTTGTGTAAATGATCTTATGGTATGGTTGTGAAATGGTTGAGGAAATGCTTGATAATGATAAATTATGAAAATGGTTAGTTTAGATTATGTTTGATGTTAAGGAAAACTATTAAGATACTTAGTGCATAAAAACTCATAAAAAGGATGAAATTTACCATAAACAGAATACCGCAGCAACACTAACGCGAGCTTGAAATTTTACTAAAAATCATAGAAATTGAATTTGGTGGTGAAATACATATCAAATTGAAGCTTATTATGTCTAGTTTCATATGAAACAAATGAAACAAGTAAAGGAAGTATATGTTAGAAGATATTTTAATTTTAGTGAAACAGAGTCATAGCAGTTTCTGAATCCCCTGTTCCTACTTTAGAAATTCACCATAAATTGTAAGGATATAATTAGGTGGTGTATTTTATATCCTCAGAATCCTTATTGAGTCTAGTTTTAGTATAAACAAACCTAATAGTCAGATGAATTTTGTACAGAGAGAAATGTGGTTCGTAGTAAACAGAGGTCAGACCAGTCGAGTCTTGAAACAGGGGTAACTTTAACTAATAAACTGTACTAATTGGCCTAACTAAAAATTCTAGAAAAAAATTAGTAGATAGTTTTCTGAGTCTAGATTCAGGGAAAATTTACGGATCTTAATTTTGAGTTTCGTAACTCGAGATATGATTTTTCTTGTGACTGTGACGCAAGTAGCTTAAAAGCTGTGAATGTAGAAACAAATAATTCAAAGTTCTAAAATGTTAAACTAAGCTTAGTAACACCTCATACCGACTCATGACGGTCTCGGGTGTGGGGCGTTACATTTAGTGGTATCGAGCAGGTTTAGTCGGTTCTCGAACTACGTGTTGTATGTACGGATTTTGCTATACATGCCATATGTATGAATTGTGATAGTGTGACGACTTGACCTTTTAAATGAAATTTTTTATATAGTAAATGGATCCCGATCCAGTGTGGCGAGATGAAGTCTGAGTAATGCGCCACTCCGGCTGATGGAGCGCGATCGAAAACCCACCCCCACTGTTGGTCGGGAGGAGGAAAGGGATCGGAAGCCTTTCTCCAAATGATGAGTCGTGGTACACTCGAGTTCGTCAGATCACGAACCCAAATGTACGACCTCCCCACCTTCCCAATTCCTCAACCTATGCCTCCAATGCCTCAAGGAGTGGATATGATAAAATTTCACAGAACCCCGTTGATAGAATTAAGTAAACAAGGGCTGAAGAATTTAGAGCAAATATTGATGATGATGCGAGAAAGCGAGTTCGCTTGAAAATTCTATCCGGGTATTTGATGAATTATCTTGTACACGAAGAATGTTTGAAATGTGCTACATCTTTGTTGAGAGATTCACCTATAATTGGTGGAAGACTTTGATTTGGTGGTACCGAAAGAGAGGGTAACACTGGGAATTCTTTCAAGAAGAGTTTGGAAGAAATATATTAGTGAAAGATTTATTGATCGAAATGTAAAGAGTTTCTTGAGTGAAGGAAGGTAATATGACAGTCTCGAATATGAAAGAGAGTTTGTTCGATTAAGTAAGTATGCTGGGAATATGTTCCTCTGAAGCCAAGATGTGCCGACGATTTGAAGACGGGCTTAACGAAGACATTAAGGTATTTGTTGGGATCCTTGAACTAAAAGAAATGGTGGTACTTGTCGATCGAGCTTGCAAGGTGAAGAATTATCAAGGAAAAGAAAAGGTAGAATCAAACACGAAATTGGAAGAAAAGACCAATGAGTAATGCACCTCACAAAGAAACCGGAAAGTCAAGAAATATGAATCCTCGTTCCCAAGTTTCATTTGGGCAATCATATGGAAATTTTAAGAAGCGAAATGTGGGTCCTAAATCTCGGACTACTGCGGCTAGTGTGGGAAATACGAGATTTGTTAAACCCGAGTGCCGCGTGTGGTAGAAATCATTTTGGTCCGTAAGAGCAAATGAATGTTTTCGATATGGTTCTCCGGATCATTTTATTAGAGGCGCCCAGAGAGTCGAGAAAGAAAAATTTCAGAATGTAAAAGCTAGTGGTGCAGACTCGAGGGAAGGTATCCGAGAAAAGTTGGAAGTGAAACAAGCAGAAGAATGTAGCTGAGGATGCACCGGTTAGACTCGAAGGAAGGGCTCGGCTAGAACTTATGCTATTAAAGCGTGAAGATGCTTCCTCACCGATGTGATTACGGTACATTTCTCTCTATAATGTTAATGTTATTGCTTTGATTGATCCGGTTCTACTCATTCATATGTGTGCATGAAATTGGTGTCTAGTATGAATATACTGTTGAGAATCTGAATTTATGATTAGAGTGTCGAATCCGTTAGGCAAATGTGTGATTGTTGATAAAGTATGTAAGAAATGTCCTTTAATGATTCGGGATCATTACTTTCCTACCGACTTGATGTTGTTGCCGTTTGATGAATTTGATGTTATTTTGGGTATGGATTGGTTGACATTGCATGATGCTATAGTAAATTGCAAAGAAAAGGTTATAGAATTAAAGTGTGGAAATGGTGAAACTCTGCGGGTTGAATCAGATAAATCGAGGCATTGCCTAGTGTGATTTCTTCAATGTCGGCTCAAAGATATCTCGAGAAAGGGTTATGAAGCTTATTTGGCGTATGTAATTAATACAAAAGAAGTTGAAAAGAAAGTTGAATCGTCTTTGGTTGTGTGTGAATTTGCGGACGTATTTCCGGAAGAATTGCGGGTTTGCCTCCGTCGGGGAAGTAGAATTTGGTATTGATTTGATAAGGAACAGCTCCGATCTCGATTGCTCCATATAGAATGGCACCAACAGAGTTGAAAGAATTAAAGTCGCAGATTGCAAGAGTTGGTGATAAAGGCTTTGTGAGACCGAGTTTTTCACCTTGGGGTACTTCCGTGTTATTTGTGAAAAGAAGGATGGTTCTATGAGATTATGTGTTGATTATCGGCGGTTAAACAAGGTGACAATCAAAAACAAGTATCCGCTGCGAGAATTGATGATTTGTTTGATCACTAAAAGGAGCGACATGGTTTTCAAAGATTGACTTGAGATCCGGTATTACCAAGCTGCGGGTAAAGGAGTCGGATGTACCTAAAGCGCTTTTAGAACAAGGTATGGTCATTATGAATTTTAGTTATGCCATTCGGATTGACAAATGCTCTCATTGTGTTTATGGATTTAATGAATCGCATATTTCGCCATACTTGGACAAATTTGTTGTGGTGTTTATAAATGATATTTTAATTTATTCAAAAGATGAGATGAACATCTTGAGCATTTGAGGATAGTTTTGCAAACTTTGAGAGATAAGCATTTGTATGCTAAGTTTAGTAAAAGTGAATTTTGGCTCAGGAAGTTGGAGTTTTGGGTCATATTGTTTGGTGATGGTATACTGGGTTGATCCTAGTAAAATTTCAGCCATTGTTGATTGGAAACCACCAAAAGCGTGAATCGAAGTTAGAAGTTTCTTGGGGCTAGCTGGGTATTATCGGCGGTTTGTAAATGGATTTTCTATAATTGCTGCTCCTATAACTAGATTACTCAGAAAGGATGTTAAATTTGAATGGACGGAAGAATGTCAACAGAGTTTTGAAGAATTGAAAAGTTATTAACAGAGGCACCGGTGTTAGTACAAACTGAATCGGGTAAAGAATTTGTGGTGTATAGTGATGCTTCTCTAAATGGTTTGGGGTGTGTGCTCATGCAAGAAGGAAAAGTGGTGGCATATGCTTGAGGCAATTAAAACCTCATGAGAGGAATTATCCTACTCACGATTTGGAATTGGTGCGGTGGTGTTTGCTTTGAAAATTTGGCGACATTATTTGTATGGTGAAAAATGTCGGTATATACCGACCACAAAAGTCTTAAGTACTTGATGTCACAAAAGACTTGAATTTGAGACAACGAAGATGGTTGGAGTTGTTGAAAGATTACGAGCTTGTTATTGATTATCATCCGGAAAAGCGAATGTGGTTGCCGATGCTTTGAGCGAAAGTTGTTGTTTGCTTTGAGAGTTATGAACACTCGGTTGAAAGTGTCAAATGATGGTTCGATTCTAGCAGAGTTAAGAGCAAAACCAATGTTTTTACAAGAGATTTCAAACTCGGAAAAATGATCAAGATTTGCTAGCCAAAAGAAAATAAAGTGTGAAGTCGACACGGGATCGATTTGTAATTGGTTCGATGGGTGCTTAATGTTTAAAGATCGGATTTGAAAATAGAAGAATGAGGAATTGATTCAAAAGATCCTACAGGAAGCACATAGTGGTTATTTCTCGATTCATCCGGGTAGTACGAAAATGTATAATGACTTGAAGAAAATGTATTGGTGGAATGGAATGAAAAGAGATATATCGAGCTTGTGTCCAAATGCTTAATTTGTCAACAGTGAAAGTTTGAACACCAAGTACCTTGGGACTACTCCAGCCTATTATGGTTCTGAATGGAAATGGGATCGGATTACTATGGATTTTGTTTCAGATTGCCATTGACTCGGAAAGAAAGATGCCATCCGGGTAATAGTTGATGATTAACTAAGTCGGCTCATTTTATCCCAGACGCATTTAATTATTCTCTTAACAAGTTGGCTGAATCTGTATATTAAAGAAATTGTTAGATTACGGAATACCATTATCAATTATTTCAGATAGAGATCCAAGGTTTACCTCGCGGTTTTGGCAAAAGTTGCAAGACGCGTTAGGTACAGTTAAATTTCGATCTTGCTTTTCATCCATAAACCGATGGACAATCGAGAGAGTAATTGATTCTTGAAGACATGCTCGGATGTTGTGTATTGGAATTTCAAGGAAGTTGGGAAAGATATTTGTTGGTAGAATTTGCTTACAACAATAGCTATCGACGAGCTTGAAAATGGCACCTTATGAAGCATTGTATGGTCGCAAGTGTCGAACGCCTTTGTATAGGACTGAACTCAAGGAAAATCAGATTTATGGAGTTGATTTAATAAAAGAAACTGAAGAAAAAGTGAAGATAATTCGAGATTGTTTGAAAGCTGCTTCAGATAGATGTAAATCTTATGCGCACCTAAAGCGAAAGGACATTGAGTTTCAAGTTGGTGATAAGGTATTTTTGAAAGTGTCTCCATGGAAGAAAGTCCTTAGATTTGGACGAAAGGGCAAGTTAAGTCCGCGTTTTATTGGACCGTATGAAATAATTGAAAAAGTTGGACCGGTAGCATATCGGCTAGCTTTACCACCCGAATTAGAAAAGATTCATGATGTGTTTCACGTATCTATGTTACATCGGTATCGTTCAGATCCTTCACATATAATTTCACCGATGTAAATTGAGCTGCGACACGATATGACTTATGAAGAAGAACCGATTAAGATTTTAGCTCGAGAAGTCAAACAACTAAGAAATAAAAGTGTTACACTTGTGAAAGTGTTCGCAAAAGCATGGGGTAGAAGAGACTACATGGGAAACTGAAGAAACTATGAGAAACCAATACCCACACTGTTTACGGTAAGATTTTCGAGGACGAAAATCTTTAAAAGAGGGGAGAGTTGTAATATCCTAAATTAGGGCTTAATCGGAATAGTGGTTTCGTGACCACAAATCCGAGATAGAAATAATTATTTTACAATGATTTTGATGTTTATGATATGATTGCATGATTGTGTGAAAATTTCGTGATGAAATTCTATGCCTAAAGTGCTTAAATTGAAAGTAGGGACTAAATCGAATAAGTTGCAAAACTTGCATTCTAGAAGTTTTTAGTATGAAATTGTTTTGGAATATTAATGAGGAGGTCTTAAATAGAAATTTTACCAATTTTAAGTTCATGGACAAAATTAGGACATGGAAGGAATTTTGGAAAGTTTAGTAGTAAGGGTATTTTGGTCATTTAGTTATTAAAATGAATTAAAAACAAAATTAAAAGCCAATTTTGTCCATCTTCTTCATTAGGCCGAAATTTCAAGGGTTCTCCATAGCTAGGGTTTGTTTCAAGCTTCCAAGCTCCATAGTAAGTGATTCCAAGCCCGTTTTAATGATTTTTACGCTTTTGAGATCCATTAACTCGATAAAGCTTATGTTAGCAATAATTTAACCTAGGGTTTATATTTGGAAAAATACCCATAGGTGAAATTTGTGTATTTTGATGTTTTATGATAGAATATAAAGTTTTAAATTATGTTAGACAACTTGTACTACTCGATTTTAAGCAAAAACGAGTAAAAGGGCTTAATCGGTAAAAATACCTAATAGTCACAAGTACATGTTAGAGTGAGAATTTGATGTTGCCATAGAAGAGAAAAGTGATCAGCATGTTGTAAAACATAAGAATAAGGAATAAAGTTTAATCCCGAGCCTAGGGGCAAAAATGTAAATATGCAAAAGTTTAGGGGTAAAATTGTAATTTTGCCAAAATTTGAGTTAAGGATTAATTTGATAATGTGAGTATTAAATAAGCTAAATGTGTTATTTTAGATCAAGAAAGACGTGGAATCGACCTCAATCGAGGAAAAGAAAAGATTGTGGACTAAATTGCAAAATCTTTGTATTTTGGTACCAAGGTAAGTTCATGTGTAATAATGTAGCATAATTGTTATTTTTAAGTTATTGATATTAATTATGTGTTATGCTGAATTTTATTATGAAATGTATGCTTTGTGGTTAATTTCAAATAATATGTAAATTATGTGAACTACTTGTTAAATATAATTGTTACCGAGTATTGATTTTGGCATTCTACGGAAGACGACAAGGATAAGTGTTCGAGGAAAAAGCCCGTTTGAACCTTAGGAATAGATTAGGATACAAGTGACATGTCACTAGGATGGTTGAGCATCCGAACTCGTTGAGTTGAGTCCGAGTTCACTTATGGATGCGAATGTCCGAACTCGTTGAGTTGAGTCCGAGTTCGTGAGATGTAACTAGGCATCCGAACTCGTTGAGTTGAGTCCGAGTTCACTTATGGATGCGAACGCCCGAGCTCGTTGAGTTGAGTCCGAGTTCACTTATGGGCGGGTTACATGATTGCTTGATTATGATATGGCACTTATGTGCAAGTTATCCATGTATCCAATTATATTCCGATGTGTTCAACGGGTAAAGTTCTACTCAAATGGAGGAAAATTTCGAGATGTAAAGAGGCGTATTGGTAAGTGATATGAAATGGATATTTTGGACAGGTATGTATTTAACCCTCGGGTTGAGTATTGATACAACCACGATAAAGTAATAAGATGATGAAGAATGATTAAAAATGTGATATGTGTTTTAGTGATGTATGCTAATGTTGGTGGTATAACTGCTTGTTATGTTACTTATTATTTGCATATGAACTTACTAAGCATTTATGCTTACTCCTCCTTCTTACTCATTGTAGTTTTGGACAAGCCAGCTCAGAGTCGGGATAGGTCGAAGGCTCACCACACTATCCGAAGATTTTTGGTAAATGGCTTGTAAATTTAAGTATGGCATGTATAGCAATATACCCATTTTGTGTAAATGATCTTATGGTATGGTTGTGAAATGGTTGAGGAAATGCTTGATAATGATAAATTATGAAAATGGTTAGTTTAGATTATGTTTGATGTTAAGGAAAACTATTAAGATACTTAGTGCATAAAAACTCATAAAAAGGATGAAATTTACCATAAACAGAATACCGCAGCAACACTAACTCGAGCTTGAAATTTTACTAAAAATCATAGAAATTGAATTTGGTGGTGAAATACATATCAAATTGAAGCTTATTATGTCTAGTTTCATATGAAACAAATGAAACAAGTAAAGGAAGTATATGTTAGAAGATATTTTAATTTTAGTGAAACAGAGTCATAGCAGTTTCTGAATCCCCTGTTCCTACTTTAGAAATTCACCATAAATTGTAAGGATATAATTAGGTGGTGTATTTTATATCCTCAGAATCCTTATTGAGTCTAGTTTTAGTATAAACAAACCTAATAGTCATATGAATTTTGTACAGAGAGAAATGTGGTTCGAAGTAAACAGAGGTCAGACCAGTCGAGTCTTGAAACAGGGGTAACTTTAACTAATAAACTGTACTAATTGGCCTAACCAAAAATTCTACAAAAAAATTAGTAGATAGTTTTTTAAGTCTAGATTCAGGGAAAATTTACGAATCTTAATTTTGAGTTTTGTAACTCGAGATATGATTTTTCTTGTGACTGTGACGCAAGTAGCTTAAAAGCTGTGAATGTAGAAACAAATAATTCAAAGTTCTAAAAATGTTAAACTAAGCTTAGTAACACCTCATACTCGACTCCGGCGACGGTCTCGGGTGTGGGGGCATTACAGCTGTCCTCCAAGGACACTCTCTGAACTTATGCTCCTTAGACCCACATCGAAAACATGCTCCAGTTCGTTTCCAGCACTCTCCCATATGCACCTTACCACAGTCCCTGCAAGCCTACGGTCTATAAGTATTTACTGGAACTGCTCGAACCGGTTCCTCCATCCTTGCTCTTTTAACATTTCGATTCGTGGCACTTGAGGGTCTAAAATCCCTCTTGAATCTGGGTTGATCCTTCTCACGATTCTGTCGCTCAGTCAGCTTCACCTCCTCGGCTATCTTAGCCTTTTCTACCAATGCAGCAAAACCACGCTCCCTCTGTGGAGCTATCAATATCCTAAGCTCATCGCGGAGACCATCCTCAAATCGGACCTCGCTCATATTCGATTGCCACTATGCCACTAGCATATCGACTCGACCTCAAAATTCGCCTCATACTGCTACTGGTCTTATCACCTTGAGTCGATTCAAGAATTCCTTCGATGAGCATCCACATAGCTTGCTCCAACATACCTCCCTTCAAAAGCGTTTTGAACAATTCCTGTGTTACTTGCTCAATTGGGGTACTCTCCCTTACGGTGATCCACCATCGGTATGCCTCGTCACGAAAAGCGACATGACTCCTTTCACTTTTGCTCCACCGAGCAGTCTAGATCGTCAATGATCCGCTCTGTTGCCTCTAGCCAATATTACGCCACATTTGGGGCTACTCCAGATACACCCCTAAATACTTACGCTCGTTGGCTTGAGTCGCTCCGATATAGACCCCTATTCACCGCCCTAGTTCTAGCTCCACCACTCTTTCTAAAACCCTTAGCATGGCTTGGGATAAAGCGTCATCCTCGCAGCTCGATCATAAGACCCAGTCTCCGTTGCTTGCGGCACAGATGGCTCCTCTGCTAGCTTATGCCCTGAGGATAAAGATTCAGCTTGCACCCTTCCGCGACCACGTCTGCGGCCTCGTCCACGAGCTCCTCTTGTATTCATTTTGAATTTTCTGTTTACGAGTTTTATGAAATTAGTATAACGTTCCACTGTTTATTAAGAAAATGTCTTATGAAGATATAGCAGTTCAAGGATTATTTTCGTATCATCGTAGCCTAACTACAGTCTCATTCCTACCGTTTACAGCTCTACCCTAGCTAAAGTATCATAGTAGGGTCTCAGCACTATTCATAATATCATGTCATTATCATATATCGTAAAGAAAATATACTTACAGACTTGGTGCCGGGATTCAAGCGCCACTTCTTTCTCCAATCCATTTAGAACTTAAAATCATGTTTTGATCATCGAAAATAGAAATTTGAAAACTTTGATTTGAAAACTCCCTTTATTTTGAACTCTTGATTTAAAACAGAAAAACTGGTACCTTTTTAACATATATTCTCCGCAAAACATCTTTAAAATGAACTTTTCAAAAACCATTTCCAAAAATACCCTTCTTAGGCCTAAGTTTCCGAAAACATTTTTGGACCCGATCCACAAACCGAGTTGTTGCAACCTAGGCTCGATACCACTAAATGTAACACCCCAAACTCGCCCAGACGTTATGGCCAATCGGCGTGCCATATTGGAGTTGAAAATCCGCGTTTCATTTTAGTGTTTTAAAAGCCATATATTTTCTTTGAGTTAACAAAGTGTATGGAAGCTAGGCACCGTGTAGGTATCTCGAGGCGAGGAGGTGAGCCATGAAGGGCGCTTAAGTACCAAGCTCTTTGATTGGATCCAATCCTAGACATGCCCATAACCATAGCCACACTTTGTTATCTTGAGTTTAAATTTGTTTAAGTGGACGTCTTTGATAAATCAATTAATCGTATGTTGAGATATTTTAAAAACAATTATCGTTTTGAAAACACGTCCTAAGTCTAGCCCATTTGAATAATTATTCACAAATTTTAAAGTTATTAAAATTAAAATAATCCCGAAAAGAAATAAAAGAAAAGTTAAAATTGGCCTTATTACAACCCAAAATAAATAATAATTAAAGGAAATTAAATGAAAACCAACACTTATTTAAAAGCCCAAAGACGATCACCGTGGCCATTCGAATCCCTCCGCCTAAGTCCCCACATCAAGGCTCACCGCAAGGTTAAGGAAAGGGGTGAGTTTGGAAACTCAGTGTGCAACAAGCCCCTTCGAGCCCAAAACAATGATGACTGTTGGGTCTAAGCCTAAATCCAATCTCAAACATGTCTTGGGCCATAGCCCTTTTCATATTTCATATTTCATATTATTGGGTCAAGCCTTTTAGAAATGGCAGTATGGCCCATAGGCCCATTTCAATATCACATGTAATGTGAAATGAAAAATGCAACCCATTTGGGAGACTACTCAACCCACCATCCGCTACTCTCCACCGCATTCAACCAACACACCATGTGGGGATTAACTCGACCCACCCCGCCATAACTCTCCACCGGCAAAGATAGTCTTTATCATATCTTGGAGGCCTAGCCTCTTTTAATAATCGGGCAAAGCCCTTTTTAATAACTGGGATCATAAGCCCTTTAATAACTGGGGCGTAAGCCCTTTTAATAACTGGGGCATAAGCCCTTTTAATAACTGTGGTATAAGGCCTTTTGCACTTCCTCCATCCATATAAAAAACCCAACCCAATGCATTTATGAACATCTCGTGTGCATATCATACATATCATGTGCATATCATACATGTCATGTGCATATCATACATATCATGTGCATATCATACATATCATGTTTATCAAAATCTCATGCCTTAAGTTCATGTATAAACCCTAGGGGTATAATGGTCATTTTTACCGAGGGGCAAAATGGTCATTTTCATATTATAAGGGTAATCTTGTAATTTTACCAAAAATTAGGGTTTCCATGTTAATTAACGTTACAAACAATTCATGGGTGCAAACAAAGTGATTACGGCCCATTTTTAGCTTAAACGAGTTATTGGGCCAAAAACCCTAATGGGCCCTACTCGGTTGATTTTGTCATCTAGGCCCATTTAGCCTATGTCCATAACATGATAATAGTCTTAACATGCAATTTAACATATTTCCGTTCTCTACCAATTTTACCCAAATGGGCGAAAGCCCAATGGGCAAAAGCCCAATGGGCCCCACTTCGGCCCCTCGAGGCCCAACTTACCAAGAACGCCAAAAATCACATTCTTACCGTTTCCATCGTCTCGATCATTGTCTCATCGATTCTAACTAACTAGTGAGCGTTAAGCTTGCTCACAAGTCCTCGAAATGCCGGATTTGGCATTTCGACTTTTCGCATTTTATCGCTTTAAGCTATGAAAAGGGTTCGTTACACTGTTTTGCGATATTCCTTGACGAGATCTCCTATGCGATTTCTCCTATAATCAACCACTTATAGATTAGACCATGTTAATATTAAACCAAATCGAAAACTTCCTATTATCATCACTTACACATTCGCCACCATCCATAATGGCCTTAGGAATCTTACCTTTGTCTCGATTGATGACTAAGTCTAGCCACTCCGTGATCTAAGCTACTCCAAGTCGACACTACACCTTGCTGCTCCTCCAATAAACAAACCAAAAAAATATTAAAAGAAGACCCCATAAAGTCTATACCCATATTCGGCCATCTCCTAAATTTGGGGTTTGACCAGCCAAAGTTACACTAGGAATTGTTTAGAGTTTGAACACTTACCACGCTCTTTCTCCTCTTGAATCCGGATGCCTAAAAGGTAAAGGAATCGGCGCCAACTATTGAAAAGAAAAGAAAAGGTTGCTGGTCACAAAGAATCGGCACCCCTATCTTCACCGATTTGCTTTTTGCGGCACTTGGCAGTAAATAGAGATAAGGAAAGAAATAATAAATGAGTGGAGGAAAATAATGGGCTGGTTTTTGAAAAAGAAACGGGAGAAAAGATGAGAGAGAAGATGGTAGATTCGGATAGGGAAGAAAATAAGAAGAAAACTAATCTAGAGAGAGAAAAGCAGCACACTAAGACCCTAATGCGAAATTACTAACCTAATACCCTCTGGCCAAATCCCTCTCTAACCCCTTCCAATCGGCTAAGCTCTATCCTTCTCTCAAATCCCTAAAATCTCTCCCCTTATCCCTCCTTAATTTATGCATTTGACTTGATCCAACTCTCCTCTTACGTAATCCACTTAGGTTCCAACACTTACCGTTCTCGCACATAAAATAAATACTCTTATTTGCCAACACAGGGAATCGAACCCAGGTCTTCCCTTATGCTCCACACGCCACCTTTTTAGGAACTTAGTGGCGTCACCCTTGCCACTTTACTACAGCTCTTTTTGTGATACATTTTACCCACAACTTAATATAAGGGTACCTAGCCAGAACCCCTAACTCCTAAGTCCAAAATTTAAAAATTCTACCGGGTTTTGGCCAACTCATGGGCCTTCCATAAGCCCATTTACATACCCAAATTATGAATTTTGTCATCACATACCAAATTTTAGAAATTTACTTAAAATATCAAGAATCGCGAAAAACCCGAAAATCAGGATGTTACAACTCTACCCTCCTTAAAGAAATTTTGGCCTCGAAATTTACCTGATCCAAACAGTTGAGGGTATCACGACGCATTGCCTCTTGGTCTCCCGGTAGCTTCTTCCTTGCCATGGTTCCTCCAAAGTACCTTCACTAACGGGATGACCTCCTTCTCAACACCTTGACATCATGATCAAGTATTTGCACGAGTTCCTCTTCAAAGGTCAAATCCATTGTACCTCAATTTCGTGAATCGCACGATATGAGTTGGGTCGTAACGATATCGCCTTAGCATGGACACATGGAAGACATCGTGAATGAGATCCGATTCGAGGTAACTCTAGCTGATAAGCCACCGCCCTATCCGCTTAATGATTGATGAGGCCCAATAAACCGTGGGCTCAACTTACCCTTCTTACCAAATCTCAAAATCTTCTTCCAAGGCGAAACTTTCAAAAGACCATGTCCCTACCACATATTCAATATCCTTACGCTTCGGATCAACATAAGACTTTTGTCGATCCGCCGCCTCTTTTAACCGCTTCTCGATCACCTTAATCTTGTCTTGATGTCGCTACCAACTCGGTCAAAGTATTTGCCTTTCCCCAATTACGCCCAACAAGTAGGCGAACGACACCTTCGCCCATATAGTGCCTCGTATGGAGCCATCTGAATACTTGCTTGGTAGCTTGTTGTTATCTGTGAACTCCGCTAATGGCAAATGGTCCTCCCAGTGCCTCTAAACTCAATAGCACAACCCTCAACATAACCTCTAAAATCTGAATAACCCTCTCGATCGCCCATCCATTGAGGGTGAAGAGCCGATCTTGAAATCAATCGCGTTCCCAATGCCTCATGCAACTTCGCTTAAAACCGAGATGTAAACCTTGGGTCTCGGTCTGAAATTATCGATCTTGGCACACCATGCAACCGTACTATTTACGCCACATACAATCGCCAACTTCAAGTGAGTAATCGGTTGGACGGTATGAAATGAGCGATTTCGTGAGTCTATCCATAATCACCCAAACCGAATCCTTCTTAGAAGGTGTCAACGGTAACCCACTCACAAAGTCCATAGTTACCCTTTCCCACTTCCAAAGTGGTATCTTTACCTATTGTAACAATCCGAAGGTAGTTGATGCTCGGCCTTCACTTGTTGACATGTCAAACATCTTCTTACAAATTCGGTCACTTCTAAGCATGCCCGGGCCACCAATATTGCTCTCGCAAGTCGCGATACAACTTACTCCCTCCTGGATGCATAGCACAAGGTCCATTATGTGCTTCTTTCAAAATCATCAATCTCAAATCAGAGTTCTTCGGCATACATATTCTCCCTCGAAAACAAAGAACTCCCTCACTATTTAACCCAAAGTCAGGATTTTCCCCCTTCTCAACTTGCTGAAACCGAGCAACCAACGACTTATCCTCCAACTGTTGCTTCTTAATCCGTTCTACCCAAGTCGGTCTCACCTGTAACTCTGCCAACAGACTCCCGTCGTCATACAAACTTAGACGAGCAAACATCGCCTTTAATTCCACCACAGCCCTTCGACTTAGCGTATCGACCATGACATTCGCCTTACGGATGATACTCGATCGAGCGATCATAGTCCTTTAACAACTCTATCCACCTTCATTTTTGAGATTCACTCCTTTTGAGTCGCAAGTACTTAAGACTCTTGTGATCCGTATAGATGATGCATTTCTCTCCATATAGGTAATGCCTCCATATCTTAAGTGCAAAGATTACCGCTTCCAATTCCATGTCATGCGTAGGGTAGTTCACCTCATGTGGCTTAAGGCGTCGTGAAGCATAGCGACCACTTTACCCTCTTGCATCAACACGCACCCAAACCTACATGTGACGATCACAGACAATCGTGAAATCCTTACCGGACTCATTTGAATCAAAGCGGCGCTTAGTCAAAACCTTCTTCAACTTCTCAAAAGCCTCTTGCGCTTATTTGTCCAAACAAAAGGTGCTCCCTTCCTTATAAGTTTAGATTAGCGGTCTTTGCCAACACAGAAAATCCTTCCACGAATCTCCGATAATAACCTGCCAACCCCAGAAAACTTCAAATCTTTGTTACCGACTTCGGTGGCTTCCATTCCAAAATTGCTTCAATCTTTCGAGGATCCACATTGATCCCCTCGGCAGACACAACATGCCCCAAGAAGGTAACTTCCTTCAGCCAAAACTTGCACTTACTAAACTTTGCATAAAGTTGCTTCTCCCTTAACACTTGCAGCACTACACGAAGATGCTCATCATGCTTCTCTTCCGTTTCTGAATACACCAAGATATCATCAATAAAAATGACTACGAACTGATCCAAGTATGGCTGGGATACCCTATTCATCAAATCCATGAATGCTGCCGGTGCATTAGTCAACCCAAATGGCATTACCAGAAACTCGTAATGACCGTATCAAGTCTTGAACGCCGTCTTATAAATATCCCCCTCTTTAACTCTTAATTGATGATATCCCGACCGAAGGTCGATCTTAGAAAACACCGAGGCTCCTTTTAATTGGTCGAACAGATCATCGATTCTTGGTAACGAATACTTGTTCTTGATAGTCAGCTTATTCAACTGCCGATAGTCAATACACATTCGCATAGTCCCATCTTTCTTCTTCTGAACAGAACCAGGTGCTCCCGGGAAACACTTGGTCTTATAAACCCTCTATCCAACAGCTCTTGAATCTGAGCTTTCAATTCTACCAACTCCTTTGGTGCCATCCGATAAGGCGCAATGGACACAGGAGCTGTTCTAGGTAGTAAGTCGATTCCAAACTCGACTTCTCTGTTCGGGGGTAATCTAGGAAGTTCATCTGGGAATACATCCTAAAATTCCTTAATAGTCCTAACCGACTCTACCGTTATCTCCTCAAGTCCCGTTTGACTTACAAGGGCCAAGTATGCCTCACAACCTTTCCGAATCAACTTCTCGGCTCTTAAAGCCGAAATAACATGGGACAAATAATCCCTTCGTTCCCCTATGACCATTACCTCCTCATCTTCGGCAGTTCTTAGTACCATCCTCTTTGCCGCACAATCCAACGTCGCCTTGTGCTTAGTTAACCAGTCCATTCCCAAGATAAGATCAAAATCCCAAAATGGCAGCTCCATCAAATCTCCTTCAAAGATTTTATCTTGTGTCACTAACGGTACTGCCCTAAAAATTTTATCTACCTTAACCGAATGTCCCGATGGACTTATCACTAATACCCCACTCACAGTCTTCTCAGGAAGCACATCCAAAGCCCCAGATACATCACAAGCAACATACGAGTGGGTAGAACCCACATCAATCAAAGCAGTGTAAGGCATGCTTTGAATGAAGAACGTACCAGTTATAACATCAGGAGCGTCACCCTCCTCACGACGTCATGCAGCATAAACCAATGCCGGTTATCGAGCTTCAGCGTGTCCAGCACCTCTGCCAGGTGCCCCACGTCCTCGTCCATTACCATTACCACCTCTACCTTGCCCACGACCCCTCTGTGGTGGTGGTCCTCCTTGCCGTGGTTGGACATCCCTTTGCTCTGCCGCTAGCTCCTGAGCTGTCCTCCGAGGACACTCTCTGAACTTATGCTCCTTAGACCCACATCGAAAACATGCTCCAGTTCGTTTCCAGCACTCTCCCATATGCACCTTACCACAGTCCCTGCAAGCCTACGGTCTATAAGTATTTACTGGAACTGCTCGAACCGGTTCCTCCATCCTTGCTCTTTTAACATTTCGATTCGTGGCACTTGAGGGTCTAAAATCCCTCTTGAATCAGGTTGATCCTTCTCACGATTCATCGCTCGCCATCGACTTCACCTCCTCGGCTATCTTAGCCTTTTCTACCAATGCAGCAAAACCACGCTCCCTCGTGGAGCTATCAATATCCTAAGCTCATCGCGGAGATCATCCTCAAATCGGACATGCGCTCATATTGATTGCCACTATGCCACTAGCATATCGACTCGACCTCAAAAATTACGCCTCATACTGCTACTACGGTCTTATCACCTTGAGTCGATTCAAGAATTCCTTTCGATGAGCATCCACATAGCTTGCTCCAACATACCTCCCTTCAAAAGCAGTTTTGAACAATTCCCAGGTTACTTGCTCAATTGGGGTACTCTCCCTTACAGTGATCCACCATCGGTATGCCTCGTCACGTAGCAGCGACACAGCTCCTTTCAGCTTTTGCTCCACTGAGCAGTCTAGATCGTCAATGATCCGTTCTGTTGCCTCTAGCCAATATTCTGCCACATTTGGGGCTACTCCAGATACACCCCTAAAT
The DNA here is from genome assembly GCF_025698485.1 of Gossypium arboreum. Lineage (NCBI taxonomy): Eukaryota > Viridiplantae > Streptophyta > Magnoliopsida > Malvales > Malvaceae > Gossypium > Gossypium arboreum. Next base: position 36,627,614 of record NC_069082.1, read on the forward strand.
ACTTCTGCTAGGTTGGCCCGGAGTCGCTCCGATATAGACCCCCTATTCACCGTCCTAGTTCTAGCTCCAGCCACTCTTTCTAAAACCCTTAGCATGGCTTGGGATAAAGCGTCATCCCCCGCAGCTCGATCATAAGACCCAGTCTCCGTTGCTTGCGGCACAAATGGCTCCTCTGCTAGCTTATGCCCTGAGGATAAAGATTCAGCTTGCACCCTTCCGCGACCACGTCTGCGGCCTCGTCCACGAGCTCCTCTTGTACTCATTTTGAATTTTCTGTTTACGAGTTTTATGAAATTAGTATAACGTTCCACTGTTTATTAAGAAAATGTCTTATGAAGATATAGTAGTTCAAGGATTGTTTTCGTATCATCGTAGCCTAACTACAGTCTCATTCCTATCGTTTACAGCTCTACCCTAGCTAAAGTATCATAGTAGGGTCTCAGCACTATTCATAATATCATGTCATTATCATATATCGTAAAGAAAATATACTTACAGACTTGGTGCCGGGGATTCAGTGCGCCACTTCTTTCTCCAATCCATTTAGAACTTAAAAATCATGTTTTTGATCATCGAAAATAGAAATTTGAAAACTTTGATTTGAAAACTCCCTTTATTTTGAACTCTTGATTTAAAACAGAAAAACTGGTACCTTTTTAACATATATTCTCCACAAAACATCTTTAAAATGAACTTTTCAAAAACCATTTCCAAAAATACCCTTCTTAGGCCTAAGTTTCCGAAAACATTTTTGGACCCGATCCACAGCCGAGTTGTTGCAACCTAGGCTCTGATACCACTAAATGTAACACCCCAAACCCGGCCCAGACGTTATGGCCAAATCTGACGTGCCATATTGGAGTTGAAAATCCGCGTTTCATTTTAGTGTTTTAAAAGCCATATATTTTGCTGAGTTAACAAAGTGTATGGAAGCTAGGCACCAGGTAGGTATCCGAGGCAGAGGAGGTGAGCCATGAAGGCTGCTTAAGTACCAAGCTCTTTGATTGGATCCAATCCTAGACATGCCCACAACCATAGCCACACTTTGTTATACTGAGTTTAAATTCGTTTAAGTGGACGTCTTTGATAAATCAATTAATCATGGCGTTGAGATATTTTAAAAACAATTATCGTTTTGAAAACACGTCCTAAGTCTAGCCCATTTGAATAATTATTAACAAATTTTAAAGTTATTAAAATTAAAATAATCCCGAAAAGAAATAAAAGAAAAGTTAAAATTGGCCTTATTACAACCCAAAAATAAATAATAATTAAAGGAAATTAAATGAAAACCAACACTTATTTAAAAGCCCAAAGGCGATCACCGTGGCCACTGAATCCCTCCGCCCAAGTCCCCACATCAAGGCTCACCGCAAGGTTAAGGAAAGGGGTGAGTTTGGAAACTCAGTGTGCAATAAGCCCCTTTCAGAGCCCAAAACAATGACAGCCTGTTGGGTCTATGCCCAAATCCAATCTCAAACATGTACTGGGCCATAGCCCCTTTTCATATTTCATATTTCATATTCTTGGGCGAAGCCTTTTTGATGGCAGTATGGCCCATAGGCCCATTTCAATATCACATGTAATGTGAAATGAAAAAATGCAACCCATTTAGGGAGACTACTCAACCCACCATCTGCTACTCTCCACCCGTACCAACCAACACACCATGTGGGGATTAACTCGACCCACCCCGCCATAACTCTCCACTGGCAGCATAGCTGCTTTATCATATAACTGGAGGCCTAGCCTCTTTTAATAACTGGGGCAAAGCCCTTTTTTAATAACTAGGATCATAAGCCCTTTAATAACTGGGGCATAAGCCCTTTTAATAACTGGGGCATAAGCCCTTTTAATAACTGGGGCATAAGCCTTTTTGCACTTCCTCCATCCATATAAAAAACCCAACCCAATGCATTTATGAACATCTCGTGTGCATATCATACATATCATGTGCATATCATACATGTCATGTGCATATGATACATATCATGTTTATCAAAATCTCATGCATTAAGTTCATGTATAAACCCTAGGGGTATAATGGTCATTTTACCTAGGGGCAAACAGTCGTTTTCATATTATAAGGGTAATCTTGTAATTTTACCAAAATTAGGGTTTCCATGTTCATTAATGATTACAAACAATTCATGGGTGCAAACAGTGATTCGGCCATTTTTAGCTTAAAACGAGTTATTGGGCCAAAAACCCTAATGGGCCCTACTCATTTGATTTTGTCATCTAGGCCCATTTAGCCTATGTCCATAATGATATAACAGTCTTAACATGCAATTTAACATATTTCGTTCTCTACCAATTTTACCCAAATGGGCCCGAAAGCCCAATGGGCCCCACTTCGGCCCCTCGAGGCCCAACTTACCAAGAACGCCAAAAATCACATTCTTACCGTTTCCATCATTCTCAATCATTGTCTCATCGATTCTAACTAACTAGTGAGCGTTCGCTTGCTCACAAGTCCTCGAAATGCCGAGATTTTGGCATTTGACTTTCAACATTTTATCGCTTTAAGCTATGAAAAAGGGTTAGTTACACACTTTTGCGATATTCCTTGACGAGATCTCCTATGCGATTTCTCCTATAATCAACCACTTATAGATTAGACCATGTTAATATTAAACCAAATCGAAAACTTCCTATTATCATCACTTACACATTCACCACCATCCATAATGGCCTTAGGAATCTTACCTTTGTCTCGATTGATGACTAAGTCTAGCCACTCTGGTGATCCAAGCTACCCAAGTCGACACTACACCTTGCTGCTCCTCCAATAAACAAACCAAAAAATATTAAAGAAGACCCCAAAAGTCTATACCCATATTCGGCCATCTCCCTAAATTTGGGGTTTCGACTTTTGGCCAAAGTTACACTAGGAATTGTTTAGAGTTTGAACACTTACCACAGTCTTTCTCCTCTTGAATCCGGATGCCTAAAAGGTAAAGGAATCGAGCGCCAACTATTGAAAAGAAAAGAAAAGGTTGCTGGTCACAAAGAATCGGCACCCCCTATCTTCACTGATTTCGGCTTTTTGCGGCACTTCGGCAGAAATAGAGATAAGGGAAAGAAATAATAAATGAGTGGAGGAAAATAATGGGCTGGTTTTTGAAAAAAGAAACGGGAGAAAAGATGAGAGGGAAGATGGTAGATTCGGCTAGGGAAGAAAATAAGAAGAGAAAACTAATACAGAAAAGAAGAAGGCACAGCTAAGACCCTAATGCCAAAATTACTAACCTAATACCCTCCTGCCGAATTCCCCTCTCTAACCCCTTCCAAACGGTTAAGCTCTATCCTTCTCTCAAATCCCTAAAATCTCTCAAATCACCATAAAGTGTTGAAGTGGAATTAGAGACTGAATAAAATATGTAATCAAAGCTCAATGAGTCTAGTTTCTTATAAAATAAACACGCAAGCAAAGGAATTTCCTATAGAGAGATATTTAAAGTTGTGTGTGATAGTGTCGAATGAATCAAATCCCTATTACGCTTTTTAGAAAATCATTATAAATAGTACAAAAATTTTATAAGATAAAATTTATATTCTTAGACTCCTTAATGAGTCTAGTTTCAAATGAAATAAACAAGATTATTTTGAAATCTGTACAATGAGAAATTTGATTCGTAGTGAAGAGTGGTCAGTATAGTCAAACAGTGAAATAGGGGAAACTTTATGAAAATTATGTTTTGATTGGCTAAACGAAAAATCCTGAAAATTTTATGGATAGAAGATATATGAGTCTATTTTCGGGGAAAATTTGCAGAACTTCATTTGGAGTTTCGTAGCTCTAGTTACAAATAATTTAATCATTGTTGCTCAAGAAAATAGCTTGTGGTGAATCTGTGATTTTGTTGTAAACATTGATGAAACTAATTGAGTTGCTTATAAGCTATTGCTGAATTGATGTACAAGATAAATATATAGGTGGTGAGGCCAAAATGGCTAAAATTTAAATGTGTGCAAGTTATCCGAATGGCTATTTTATAAACGCAAGCAATGTATATGTAATATGTGTTGATAGTTTTATAAATTGAAGGTGTAGTGACTTATATGTTGTTTAGCCGAATGGTTGTCATGAGAAGAATGTAAGTCATGTGTGTATTTTCTTATTTAGTAGGAAGTTTATTGAAAGGGATATATATATATATATATATATATATAAATATGTATTAAAGTCGAATGATATTATGACATGAAGTTAAGGTACATGCTATATGCTTATATTCGAATGAGGTTAATGAATTACAATGGTGATAGCTTGTGTGAAAAGTGGTAACATGTGATTAAATATACGCGAAATTTGGAAAGTATCCGGGTTAAGACTCGCTGACTACGTGATGTGGCCTAATGGCTCTTGTGAAATGAGACTAGCTATATTGAGATACGAATAAGTTCGAATGAAGTGATACCTTACTAATGTGTTTCCGTGTTGGAAAAATCGAAGGTATGTGAATTGATGTGTATACAACTTTGTGAATTAACTATGATGATATATCCAGGCTTAAAGTCCCGCAGGCTTGGTACTCGTAACTGGATTCGGATTTTTTTTGAAACCTAGCAGGCTATGGCTAAGTGCCTTGAATTATTTCAAACCGAATACCATTTGTATATCTTTAAGATAAGGATTTAATTAGTTTCATAAAAAATTACTAATTTGAGTTGTATTCGGCAGGATGTGCAATTACAAGGTATGGATTGCGTTTGGTCATTTATGTATATGTGATAAGGAATATGTTTGGTCCTTTATATACGTATACGAAACTTTAATACTTGTCATGATTTGATTATTTGAAATATTAATGTGAATATGAACTAAAGAACTAAGATCCTAAATACATTTATACATTTTTGTATGTGCACGAAAAGAGTGCATATGATTAAGTGGTTAGAGGTATTGAAAGATTGAATTGGTAATTGGTAACTATGGAAATGGTAAGTGTACAAAGGTTAAGTATATGGTAAGTGATACTTACTTGCTATGTGAACTCGATTTCGTTTGTATTACAAATGTACTTGGGGAATCACTTATGAGATGGTTATAAGTTATATTCAACGAGTATTGACTCTATCAAATTGTTTATGTAAGATGAAAACTTGAATATGTGCTTCCAAATATGGAAACCGAATGTGATTATAGTGTTATGTTTTAGTTCGACTGATTAAACTAAAAGTAGCATTGATGTTTTTAAATGCGAAAGGGTATATACTCTTAAATTGGGATGAAATAGATGAATTACATATGCATACATAGGGTTTAATCTATTTGATCGAATGGTGATATATCTTCACATTTCAAAACGTGATTTGTGTAAGGCTAATCTTAAGCGACATAGTAATAAATCAACAATTACGGATGTTCAGCACATTAAGTTGGCCAGGTATGTATTATGTACTTGTGTAGGCTTATTAAGCCCATCGAGACTTCACTTGGATTTTGTGTAAGTTATAAATGTATTTAATCCAGCAAAGTTAATTGTTTTACTTAAGACTTACTAAGCCTTGAAAGCTTACTCTGTTGTTACGTTTCTCTATTTTATAGATTATCAAATTTGGCCTTTGCTCGGGGATCGTTAACAACTCGTAACACTGTCACTATCCATTGTTTGGTACTGCTATGTTTTGGATTATTTTATGGCATGTATAGAATAGACTAGTAGCGAAATAATATTCTGGTTAATGTATATAAGCCATGCGAAAATGGCATCTTTTGAATGTGTACTTATAGAAGTTTAATTTTATCCCTAGCTGTATTTAGCATTTATCTAAATGAATGATCTTTATTTCAAGAAAAAGTTTAAAATTTTACTGTTCTGACATGAGTTACAAATCTGGTAGTACCCCTTCGCTATTCCGACAACGGTTACGGGATAGGGGTGTTACATAGAGGTTTTGCATGACCTAGTTTTTCACCCTGGGGTGCTCTAGTGTTGTTTGTAAAGAAGAAAGATGGGTCAATTAGAATGTGTATTGATTATCAATTATTCAACAAAGTTACAATAAAGAACAAGTATCCTTTGCTGAGAATAGATGACTTGCTTGATCAGTTGAAAGGGGTAACAGTATTCTTGAAGATTGATTTGAGATCGGGCTATTATCAATTGAGGGTTGAAAATTTAGATGTGCCAAAAATTGCGTTCAGAACAAGGTACGGGTATTATGAATTTCTTGTTATGCATTTCGGATTGATTAATGCTCTTGCAATTCTTATGGATTTGATGAATCAAATTTTTAGACTATATTTAGATAGAGTCGTTGTTGTATTCATTAACAACATCCTGATCTATTCTCGAGATGAGTCTGAGCATGCCGAGCATTTGAGGATCGTGCTACAAACCTTAAGAGATAAACAATTGTACGCTAAATTCAGTAAATGTGAGTTTTGGCTCCTTGAGGTTGGATTTCTAGGACACGTTGTTTCAACAGAAGGTATATGAGTTGATCTGAGTAAGATTTCTGCAATTGTCGATTGGAAACCATGAGAAATGTATCGAAGTCAGAAGCTTTTTGGGACTAGCTGGCTATTATCGACATTTTGTCCAAGGATTTTTGATAATTTCTTTACCGATGACTAGATTGCTACAAAAAGATGTGAAGTTTGAGTGGTCCAAGAAGTGTCCACAAAGTTTTCAACAATTGAAAGCATTGTTAACAGAGGCACCAATTTTGGTTCAACCTGATTCGGGTAAAGAGTTTGTGATTTACAGCAATGCTTCATTGAACAATTTGGGTTGCATTTTGTGCAAGAAGTAAAAGTGGTAGCTTATTGCATGAAAAGAATTATCTGATACATGATTTAGAGTTGGCCGCTATTGTTTTCGCATTGAAAATTTGGTGTCATCATTTTTACACTGAAAAGTGCCATATCTTTACCAATCACAAAAGTTTAAAGTATATAATGACTGAGAAAGATCTGAATTTGCATCAATGAAGGTGGCTTGAGTTACTAAAAGACTATGAGCTACTGATTGATTATCATCCAGGGAAAGCGAATGTAGTCGCAGATTCTCTGAGTAGAAAATAATTATTTGATTTGCTGGCGATGAATACTCAGTTAACCTTATCAGATGATGGTTCAATTTTAGCAGAGTTGAAAGCTCAACCAGTTTTTCTTGAGTAAATTTGTAAAGCTCGAAAGTGTGACAATGATTCGTAAACCAAAAGAATACAATGTGAGTCAACTAGTGATTCAACCTATCAGATTGGATCAAATGATTATTCTTGTTTCGAGGTAGAGTTTGCATCTGAGATATCCAGAGCTTATACAGAAAATTCTGAATGCAGCACACAATGGATGTTTATCTCTTCAACCGGGAGGTACTAAAATGTACAATGATTTGAAACAGTTGTATTGGTGGTCGGACATGGAACGAGACATTTCAGAGTTTGTATCGAGGTGTTTAGTTTGTCAACAAGTAAAAGTCGAACATCAAGTGCCTTCGAGATTACTACAACTGGTGATGGTACCAGAATGGAAATGGGATAAAGTTACGATGGATTTCATATCAGGATTACCCCTATCTCCAAAGAAGAAAGATGCTATTTGGTTTGTCATTGATCAACTGAAGAATTTCACTCCGGTACGTATTGATTATTCACTTGATAAATTGGGTGAGTTGTACATCACTGAGAAGTTAGATTTCATGGGTGCCAGTTTCAATTATTTTGGATAGAGATCTAAGGTTTACACTGCAATTTTAGAAGAAATTGCAACAAGCTCTCGGTACAAAGTTGAATTTTAGCACTGCATTTCATCTGCAAACTGATGGTCAATCTAAGAGAGTAATTCAGATTCTTGACGATATACTTCATTTTTTTGTTTTGGAGTTCGAAGGCAACTGGGAGAAATATTTATCATTGGTTGAATTTGCGTATAATAATAGCTTTGAATCAAGCATAAAAAAGGCACCGTATGAAGCATTGTATGGTCGCAAATGTCGAACTCCATTGTATTGGACCAAGCTTAGTGAGAAAAAAGATTCACGAGATTGATTTGATTAGAGAGACTGAAGAGAAAGTGACAGTAATTCATGAAAGTCTAAAACTAGCTTTAGATCGACAGAAATAGTACGCAGATTTGAAATGAAAAGACATTGAATTTCAGATTGGCGACAAAGTATTTTTGAAAGTATCTCCGTGGCAGAAAATTCTTCGATTTGGTCGCAAAGGCAAACTGAGTACGCGATTTAATGGGCCGTATGAAATTATTGAAAGAATAGGACCAGTGGCATATCGGCTAGCATTACCATTAGGATTAGAAAAGATCCATAAACGATAAAATTCTTTAATGAACACAAACATATTATCATACTGTAGACATTAGAATAATAATAAAATAATTATTTTGACATTGAATTTGTGGTCCATTAACCACTGTTCTAACTTGACCAAAAATAGGCGGTTACAACTCTCCCCCTTAGGGATTTTTGTCCCCAAAAATCTTACCAGTGAAAAGGTTAGGGAACTGTTTTCTTAGAGCTTTCTCGGGCTCCCACGTGGCTTCTTCAACACCGTGTCATTGCCAAAGTACTTTCACTAAAGCTATGCTTTTATTTCTCAACTGTTTAACCTCTTGAACTAAAATTCTAATCGTTTCTTCATTGTATGACATGTTGGGTTGAATTTGAATCTCTGCCGAAGAAATTACATGTGATGGATCTGATCTATATCGATGCAACATCGACATACGAAACAAATTATGGATTTGCGAAAGTGTAAAAGTAGAGTTCTATTAGTTAAAGGTATCTAATAACTATGGATTATTAAAGTAGAGGTCCTTAAGTTGCAATTATACCATTATTAAAATAAGTGGACAAAGATAGACATAATTTGGATGATATTCATGGGTTATTAAATTTGATTTGGTAATTTATAATTAAAATGTTAATTAAATAAAACAAAATAGGTATTTTGTGTTCATCTTCTTCAAAAGAGAAAACCAAATCGGTTTTCTTAAGAAAAAGAGGGCTAGGGTCCGACATTCTTACTTACATCAATTAGGTATGTATTTTTGATTTGTTTTTAATGATTTCTATGTTTTTGAGATCGTTGCAACTAGGTCTAGCTTGCCCAGGGACTATTTTGCAAAATTGTTCAAGATTGAGGATGTTGCTATTGATGAATAAGCATGTATTTTAGTGATTGATGATAGAATATGAATGTTTGATGATAGTTACACAAATTTTGTTAAGTGATTTTTAGTGAAAATGCAAATTAGGGATTAAATTGTGAAATGTGGAAACTATGTGGTTAAAATGTGAAATAAATGAAAAATATGGGCTGCTAGGGATCTAATTGAAATTCGGCTAGCATGGGTTTGGGTGAAATTGCATGAATTTGTAATTTTATGAAATAAGGACTAAATGGTAAAAGTTGTGAAATACTTGGGGCAAGGTAAAAGTGTATTATTGAGTGTTTTGGATTAAATGGAATAGAAATATTGTTAAATAAGCTAAATTTGATATTATATAGATCAAGAAAAATGAAGTTCAGATCTAGATCAAGGGAAAAACAAAGTACTCGACTAATTAATCTGTTTCATCGTTTTTGCTAATCGAGGTAAGTTCGTATTTAATAAGTTTCATTGTAAATGTATTTTAAATTGCTTTGATATCGCATAAACGTGAATATAAGACTATAGACATGTTCGATGATGATTCAACAAACGTGAAAATATCGGTTGAACCTTAGGAATAGATTAGGATACGAATGACATGTCATTAGGGTTTACTGTTATATTGTGATTCGAGTGCTGGTCCTGTACGTCCTACCGGTGGCTGAGTATACCAGCATGTGTTGCGGTTACTTGAAAGCTTGTGTGAGAAGCATCATGTGTGTAACACCCCGAACCCGAGACCGTCGCCGGAGTCGAACGCGAGGTGTTAACAGACTTCAACCCACTTTATTGACAATTTTCAGACAAGCTGCCAATCTGAGTACTAGTCGCTCCAAAATTCATAACTTGAGTTTTACAACTCGAAAATCAGTTCCGTAAATTTTTCCTGAAACTAGACTCATATGTCCATCTACATATTTTTTCTAGAATTTTGGTCGAGCCAATTAGTACAGTTTATTAGTTAAAGTCTCGCCTGTTGTAGGGATCGACTACACTGACCTTTGTGCGTTACGAATTGGATATCTCCCTGTACAGGGCTTCAATACTAATGCCGTTTGTTTCTATAGAAACTAGACTCAGAGAGGAATCTACACATATATGGAATGACTCCTAATTATCTCTGGTTAATTTACAATGATTTTCCAAAGTTGGAACAGGGGATCCAGAAACCGTTCTGGCCCTATTTCACAAGAACTTTAAAATCTGTTAACTTATAACTCATATGACCATTTCGTTTCTTCCATATGAAAGTAGATTCATCAAGGTACACTTACATAATTTATTTGCTATTTAATACCATTCCTACTATTTTTAGTGATTTTTCACATCCACGTCACTGCTGCTGTCAGCATCTGCCTTTAGTAGGCTTTACCTATTTCATACTTTCCATGATTCAATTGGCCCTTTTTACATACATAGCACAAAGCGTGATCATGATTAACCATTCCAATGGCTAATCGTTTCAAAATAATTCCATACCTCATAAGGGTCAACATACAAACGATTATAGTTCTATGCTAAAAGCATTATATAAGCCATTTTCGCATGGCTATCCAAGTTTACACAAACCGGAAGGTACATGACCTTCAACAAAGGATGGTCCTATACATGCCATTTCAAAGTTCAACCAAAATTTGTACCAAAATGGGGCTTCGATAGTGTGGATGACTTCGACTTCTTTGATCCCGAATCCGATAGCTAACGAGCAAAACCTATAAAACAGAGAGCCAAAGCAACGGGGTAAGCATTTTAATGCTTAGTAGTCTCAAGCAATGAAATCAGCTTTGACTAAGGTATTTTATTCACATGGCTAATTAAACCACTTTACTAATTCACATTCCCATACTCATACTTATTTCACATCACCAACCCTTATGTTCATACACAAAAGAACAACTTAGCCCAAGGCCGGTAGCTCGTTTATCAACTTAGCGCATACTTACTTGTAAGAATTCAATTAGTACAAGTACATACAAACATACCTCATTGCTGGAATTTTCACAAGTGTATAAGCTGAAATTTTCACAGCAAGATTGCTCACTTCGAATCACATACTTTCGGATTTAACCGGATATGGCGACTCATACGATTGCCTTGGTCATAACCCGGATTTGGTGACTCGCACAAAGGCCTTGGTCTTAGCCGGATATATCAACTTCATACGAATGCCTTGGTCTTAGCCGGATATATCAACTCGCACGAATGCCTTGGTCTTAGCCGGATATATCAACTCGCATACGAATGCCTTGGTCTTAGCCGGATATATTTTCAATGTTCACTTACATATATCAATATTCAAGACACGTCCATAGTTCATTTTCGTTACTAAAGCTCTAACACAAAATATTTATCAACCTTTACTATTTGGCTCAATGGCCACACAAACAAGGAGCATAATTTTGATATAATTCAAGTAGGGTCATCACTCAAGACTTACCTTGGATGTTGTCGAGCGATTTCGACGGCTATTCAACTACTTTTTCCTTCCCTTTATCGGATTTAGCTCCCTTTGCTCTTGAGCTAATTTACACAAATTTAACTTATTAAAATCTCATCATGATAGCTTATGGCGAATATGACAAGGAGTGTAAATGGTCATATGGCCATCCTTTAGCTCAAATACACAATGGTCATGCACATTTTACATCACAACAAGCAATTCAATACATTCAAACATCAACGTGAAGTTCAAAGTACTTGGCCCTTATATACATTAGGCATCAAAGTTGTATATATACGAAATCATAAATCGAACTCAACACATTAGTTAATATTCCTCTTAGCGAATTTTCTAAGCCAAGAATAGGCATCAATATGCTTGCCTCAAACCGAATGCATGCACACTAATTACCCTCATGTGGCGAATATACACTTAATACCACACAAAAAAACAGCATACATTTTACTACTAACACATTACATATCGTAATTCATTGCACATCTCTTATTTACTTCATAATCAACACATCATCACAAGCAAATATACACTTTGAATTAGTATATATGTCATACCAATCCATCATGTGCAAACATATATTCATGTAGGTGCAAGGGCGAATTCTCAAGTGGCTTATATCCAAATATATACACATTTCCAAAGCTTAAATCTTACTTACCATGCAACATGCATGAATTATACTTATGGATATATCATGGCGAATACCACAACACCACACCATTTCAATTTGGTCATGGTGAAACAAAGAACTTAGTATCTCATTCAAAAAATGCCAAAAGAAAATCTAAGAATCTTCAATCCTCCATCACATGTATCACTTTCAAGCTTGTTATTTAACATGCAATGGCATTAACACCACATTCACTTTGGCGAATTTCATTCCCATGACATAACAAGGATTTGAACCATGGGCTAACAAGAACATTAAGCTAGCAACTAAAAACATGCATGAACCTCAAACATACCTTAATCTTGATGCAAGTTTAGCCAACCTCTTCCTAATCCTCTTCCAAACCAAGTATGAAGCAAAACTCCTTCCTTAACCTTAGTATTTTCGCCAACAAGAGAGTGAAAAGAGATGAACAAAATTTTTCTTTCTTCCTTTAGGACATTCGGCCAAGCTATGGAGGAAGATGGACACTTTTTTTTTGTTTCTCATCTACTAACATTAATTGTTTATTCCATACCCTTATTTTATTCTTTCCATCATAACCCATTTACCAAACATGTTTCATGACATGATTTTTTCCCATAAATCCTTGTCATGGCGGCCACTAGCTATGGGGGAAATTTGACATGCAAGTCCATTGTTTTGCATGCATCCTTTAATTAGTCATCACACATTTCCCTCATACTTTCAAAGTTTATTACTAGGTCCTTTCTAGTGAAATTCACATCTATAATTCTAAATCAAAGCATAAAAATATCACACATGAGTTAACACATTATAGGCAATAAAATAAATATTAAATTATTTTTATGCCTTGGTTTTGTGGTCCCGAAACCACATTTCGACTAGGGTCGTTTTAAGGTCATCACAACTCTCCCCACTTTAGAAATTTTCGTCCCGAAAATCTTACCAGTAAATAGGTTTGGATATTGCTCTTTCATAGAGTTCTCGGGTTCCCAAGTAGCTTCTTCTATTCCGTGTTTGAGCCATAACACTTTCACTAGCGGAACCTTTTGTTTCGCAACTCTTTCATTTCACGAGCTAGGATACGAATCGGTTCTTCTTCATAACTCATATCGGCTTGAAATTCAACCTCGATGGACTAATTACGTGCGACGGATCAGATCTATAGCGTCGAAGCATTGAAACATGGAAGACGTTGTGAATCTTTTCAAGTTCAGGGGCAAGATCAAGCGATACGCAATCGGGCCAACTCGTTCGGAGATTTAAATGCGGCCCAATGAATCTCGGCTCAACTTGCCCTTACTACCGAATCGAGTATCTTTTCCACGCGAAACTTTAAGAAACACTTTATCTCCCACGATACTCAATGTCCTTTCGTTTCAAATCCGCATACGATTTACGACGATCGGAGGCTATCTTGATTTTCACGGATTACTTTTACTTTCATTCAGCATCTTTAATCAAATCCACTCCAAAAATTTTGTTCTCACCGAGCTCGGTCCAAAACAATGGTGTACGGCATTTACGCTCGTACAAAGCCTCGTAAGCGCCATCTTAATACTTGATTGAAAACTATTGTTGTAAGCGAATTCAATCAAAGGTAGGTACCGTTCCCACGAACCACCGAACTCGAGGATGCAACATCTCAACATATCCTCAAGTATCTGAATTATACTTCGGATTGACCATCGGTTTGGGGGTGAAAGGCGGTCTTTGAAATGCAACTTGGTGCCCAATGCTTCTTGTAATTTCTTCCAAAATCGCGAGGTGAACCTCGGATCTCTATCCGACACAATGTAAATCGGTACCCGTGTAATCTCACAATCGAGAAGCGTACAATTCAGCTAGTTTATCCAATGAAAATCCATACGCATACGGGGATAAAGTGAGCCGACTTAGTTAGTCTATCAATAATAACCCAAATTGCATCCTTCTTACTTGTCGACAACGGCGGTCCGGACTAAAGTCCATTGTGACTCGATCCCATTTCCACTCGGGTATCGTGATCGGTGAAGTAACCACGAAGGCACTTGATGCTCCGCTTTCACTTGTTGACATATTAAACATCTTGCAACAAAGTCGGAGATGTCTCGTTTCATACCATGCCACCAAAACCGACGTTTCAACTCATTGTACATCTTCGTACTCCCGGGTGGATTGCCATTCGGCTACAATGAGCTTCGTTCGAATTATCGAAATAAGTTCAATTCTTTGGAACACACAAACGACTTCGAACCTCAAACAATCGTCATCATCAATTTGAAACTCCGATTCCTTGTTCGAACACACTCGGCCCGTTTTGCACGCAACTCCTCATCAACTTTACGAGCTTCACGAATTTGATGAGTCAACAATGGTTTGGTCATTAATTGGCTACTAACACATTGTCGGGTAGGATAGACAAGTGTACATTCATCGTCAGTAAAGCAAACGGTGATTTCGGCTTAAGGCATCCGCAACCACATTAGCCTTTCCCGGGTGATAGTCAATGACCAGCTCATAATCCTTTAACACTCGAGCCAACGTCTTTGTCGCAGATTTAAGTCTCTTTGAGTCATCAAATATTTGAGACTTTTGTGATCCGAATACACATGGCACTTCTCACCAAATAAGTAATGTCGCCATATCTTTAAAGCGAATCGATGGCGACCAATTCGAGATCATGGGTCGGATAATTTTTCTCATGTGGCTTTAATTGTCTCGACGCATAGGCCACAACTCGACCTTCTTGCATCAATACGCAACCTAACCCAAGTAGGAGGCGTCACTATAGATGACAAACTCTTTGCCGATTCGATTTGTACTAATCTTGGAGCTTCCAGTCAAATGAGTTTTCAATTGGTCAAAACTTTTCGACACTTTTCCGTCCATTCAAACTTGACATCTTTACAAGCGGTTTCGTCATGGGTGTGGCTATCATCGAGAATCCTTTTACAAACCGTCGGTAAGTAAGCAAGTCCCAAAAAGCTCGAACCTCGGTAATATTTCTTGGAGGTTTCAGTTAAGTATGGCTGAAATTTTGCTTGGTCGACTCGAATACCCGATCACGGATACCACGTGACCCAAGAAGCTAACCTCTTAACCGTAACTCACACTTGCTAAACTTAGCATATAACCGCTTATCCCGTAAAATTTGCAACACTAATCTCGGTGCTCGCATGTTCGGTCTCATCTCTTGAATAGACCAAGATGTCGTCGATGAACACAACTACGAACCGATCCAAATATGATCGAAGATCCGATTCATCAAATCCATAAATACCATAGGGCATTAGTGAGCCCAAACGGCATCACTAAGAACTTGTAGTGACCATATCTCGCTCAAGGCGGTTTTGGGTATGTCCGAATCTCGGATTCATGGCGATAATAGCCCGATCTCAAATCTATTTTTGAGAACACCGAGGCTCCTTCAATTGATCGAACAAATCATCGATACGTGGTAGCGGATACTTGTTCTTTATTGTCACTTTATTAAGTCGACGATAGTCGATGCACAACCTCATGGTTCCGTCCTTCTTTTCACAAACAACACCGGTGCACCCCAAGGTGAAAAACTCGGCGAGCAAAACCTCTATCCATCAACTCTTGCAACCGAGCTTTCAACTCCTTTAATTCCGTTGGTGCCATACGATATGGAGCTATTGAAATCGGTGTGGTCTGTGTACAAGCTCAATGCCAAACTCTATCTCCGAACAGTGGCAAACCCGGCAATTCTTGGGAAAACGTCCGGTATTCACAAACCACCGCACAGATTTGGGTTCTATTCCTAACTCCTTATCATCAAGTACATACGCAAGGTATGCTTCACACCCTTTTCTTACATATTTCGGGCCAACATTGATGATATTACGGTGGCAACCCTTCAAGTTCGTAGACTCAACTCGGATCATCTCGTTGTTTGCGCATCTCAAATCAATAGTCTTGCTTTTGCAATTCACAACCGCATCATGCACGGTCAACCAATCCAACCCAAGAATAACATCAAATTCATCGAGCGGCAAAAGCATCAAGTCCATGGAAAAGCAGTACCTCAATTACTAGGGGCATTTCTTACACACTTTGTCGACCAAAGACATAACGACCCAAAGGATTTGACACCGAATTACGAACTCGAGAGACTCAATAGGCAAAGTCTTCTTTGGATGCTAAGGTTTCGCATATATAAGAATGAGTAGAACCAGGTCAATCAAAGCAATCACATTAGTATCAAAGAGAGTGAAAGTACCGTAATAACATCCGGCGAGGAGGCATCCTCGCGTGCCAGTATAGCATAAGTCCTAGCGGAGGCGCGAGCCTCGGATCTGGTCGCGACATCTCTAGATCCTCTCGACCACCACTAGCCTTGCCCGTATTTCCGGATGGTCTACCTCGGCGGTGGTAGTACCGGTTTCCCACTCCGATCTACATTCATTCGGACAACCTCGGGCAATCTTTAATGAAGTGGTCAACTGATCCACACTTGTAACAGAGGCGGTCACGGAATCTCTGACTTCCAAAATGCCATTTGCCACAACATCGCACTCAGTCCTCTCTCGTCGATCATTCCCACTCTGGCGATCAAGTGATTCGTGGTCACAGGGGTCGATCGCGATCTCGTCTAGAAAAGCCCGAAGTGTCTCTAGATCGGCCTAAGCCATCTCTAAGTTTCTTTGATGATTGTTGGAAGGGCTTCCCGAATACCTCTTCTGAAACTCCCTTGCTCCCGCTTCGCTTTCCTTTTCTCCATACTAAACTCCTCGGCTTTGCATGCTCGCTCGACGAGAGTCACAAACTCTCGGATTTCAAAATGCCAACATACACTTTATCTCATCATTCAGTCCATCTTGAGCGTTTACACATCACGACTTACGAAGAAATGCATTCTCGCTGCGTCGGCTAAGCCTCACGAATTTTCGTTCATAGTCGATAACCGACATGGAACCTTGTTTAAGTTCGAGAAATTCCTTTCGTTTTGGTCCATAAATCGATCGATATACTTTTTCGAAACTTCGGTTTGGAAGAACTCCCAAGTTACTTGTTCGCGGGGCACAACAAGTCGAGTACTCCACCAATAGTAGGCGTAATCACGTAGCAAGGAGATGGTACACTTTAGGCATTCATCGGTGTACAAGATAGCTCATCGAGTATGCGGATCGTGTTGTCCAACCAAAATTGACTTGCTCGGCATCATCACTATCCGTAGCTTTAAATTCAGTAGCCCCATGTTTTCGGATTCTATCAACTGGGGCTTATTCGACCTTATTTGGTCAATTCTGGAGGCATTGTAGGTCTTGGGGTGTGTTTGTTGGGAATGGAGGTTGTGGAACACCAGTATTAGTTCGAATGTATTGGTTGAACCAATCATTCATCACGCTATAAAAGGCTTGTCTAGCCTCGTCATTCGGATTACTAGCAACAGGTTGAGAGTCCATGGCGCTGTCCCTTGTGCGGAGCAGCGCCACACTCTCCACATCATCAGCTATCGCTCGGTTGGGATCGGGATCCATTACTATAAATAAACACAAGTTCAAACGTCGTAAATCACCACACTATCATATAATCACATAAAATGGCATGTATAGCTAGACCCCAAACGCATTACGGTAGTCCTAGAATCGACTAAACCGTAGCTCGATACCAATAAAATTGTAACACCCGAACCGAGACCGTCACGAGTCGAACGCGAGGTGTTAATGAACTTCAACCCACTTTATTGACAATTTTCAGACAAGCTGCCAATCTGAGTACTAGTCGCTCCAAAATTCATAACTTGAGTTTTACAACTCGAAAATCAGTTCCGTAAATTTTTCCTGAAACTAGACTCATATGTCCATCTACATATTTTTTCTAGAATTTTGGTCGAGCCAATTAGTACAGTTTATTAGTTAAAGTCTCGCCTGTTGTAGGGATCGACTACACTGACCTTTGTGCGTTACGAATTGGATATCTCCTGTACAGGGCTTCAATACTAATGCCGTTTGTTTCTATAGAAACTAGACTCAGAGAGGAATCTACACATATATGGAATGACTCCTAATTATCTCTGGTTAATTTACAATGATTTTCCAAAGTTGGAACAGGGGATCCAGAAACCGTTCTGGCCCTATTTCACAAGAACTTTAAAATCTGTTAACTTATAACTCATATGACCATTTCGTTTCTTCCATATGAAAGTAGATTCATCAAGGTACACTTACATAATTTATTTGCTATTTAATACCATTCCTACTATTTTTAGTGATTTTCACATCCACGTCACTGCTGCTGTCAGCATCTGCCTTTAGTAGGCTTTACCTATTTCATACTTTCCATGATTCAATTGGCCCTTTTTACATACATAGCACAAAGCGTGATCATGATTAACCATTCCAATGGCTAATCGTTTCAAAATAATTCCATACCTCATAAGGGTCAACATACAAACGATTATAGTTCTATGCTAAAATTATATAAGCCATTTTCGCATGGCTATCCAAGTTTACACAAACCGGAAGGTACATGACCTTCAACAAAGGATGGTCCTATACATGCCATTTCAAAGTTCAACCAAAATTTGTACCAAAATGGGGCTTCGATAGTGTGGATGACTTGACTTCTTTGATCCCGAATCCGATAGCTAACGAGCAAAACCTATAAAACAGAGAGCCAAAACAACGGGTAAGCATTTTAATGCTTAGTAAGTCTCAAGCAATGAAATCAGCTTTGACTAAGGTATTTTATTCACATGGCTAATTAAACCACTTTACTAATTCACATTCCCATACTCATACTTATTTCACATCACCAACCCTTATGTTCATACACAAAAGAACAACTTAGCCCAAGGCGGTAGCTCGTTTATCAACTTAGCGCATACTTACTTGTAAGAATTCAATTAGTACAAGTACATACAAACATACCTCATTGCTGGAATTTTCACAAGTGTATAAGCTGAAATTTTCACAGCAAGATTGCTCACTCCGAATCACATACTTTCGGATTTAACCGGATATGGCGATCAGACGATTGCCTTGGTCATAACCGGATTTGGTGACTCGCACAAAGGCCTTGGTCTTAGCCGGATATATCAACTTCGCACGAATGCCTTGGTCTTAGCCGGATATATCAACTTCGCACGAATGCCTTGGTCTTAGCCGGATATATCAACTCGCACGAATGCCTTGGTCTTAGCCGGATATATTTTCAATGTTCACTTACACATATATCAATATTCAAGACACGTCCATAGTTCATTTTAGTTACTAAAGCTCTAACACAAAATATTTATCAACCTTTACTATTTCGGCTCAATGGCCACACAAACAAGGAGCATAATTTTGATATAATTCAAGTAGGGTCATCACTCGAAGACTTACCTTGGATGTTGTCGGCGATTTAACGGCTATTCAACTACTTTTTCCTTCCCTTTATCGGATTTAGCTCCCTTTGCTCTTGAGCTAATTTACACAAATTTAACTTATTAAAATCTCATCATGATAGCTTATGGCGAATATGACAAGGAGTGTAAATGGTCATATGGCCATCCTTTAGCTCAAATACACAATGGTCATGCACATTTTACATCACAACAAGCAATTCAATACATTCAAACATCAACGTGAAGTTCAAAGTACTTGGCCCTTATATACATTAGGCATCAAAGTTGTATATGTACGAAATCATAAATCGAACTCAACACATTAGTTAATATTCCTCTTAGCAATTTTCTAAGCCAAGAATAGGCATCAATATGCTTGCCTCAAACCGAATGCATGCACACTAATTACCCCTCATGTGGGCGAATATACACTTAATACCACACAAAAAAACAGCATACATTTTACTACTAACACATTACATATCGTAATTCATTGCACATCTCTTATTTACTTCATAATCAACACATCATCACAAGCAAATATACACTTTGAATTAGTATATATGTCATACCAATCCATCATGTGCAAACATATATTCATGTAGGTGCAAGGGCGAATTCTCAAGTGGCTTATATCCAAATATATACACATTTCCAAAGCTTAAATCTTACTTACCATGCAACATGCATGAATTATACTTATGGATATATCATGGCGAATACCACAACACCACACCATTTCAATTTGGTCATGGTGAAACAAAGAACTTAGTATCTCATTCAAAAAATGCCAAAAGAAAATCTAAGAATCTTCAATCCTCCATCACATGTATCACTTTCAAGCTTGTTATTTAACATGCAATGGCATTAACACCACATTCACTTTGGCGAATTTCATTCCCATGACATAACAAGGATTTGAACCATGGGCTAACAAGAACATTAAGCTAGCAACTAAAACATGCATGAACCTCAAACATACCTTAATCTTGATGCAAGTTTAGCCAACCTCTTCCTAATCCTCTTCCAAACCAAGTATGAAGCAAAACTCCTTCCTTAACCTTAGTATTTTCGGCCAACAAGAGAGTGAAAAGAGATGAACAAAATTTTTCTTTCTTCCTTTAGGACATTCGCCAAGCTATGGAGGAAGATGGACACTTTTTTTTTGTTTCTCATCTACTAACATTAATTGTTTATTCCATACCCTTATTTTATTCTTTCCATCATAACCCATTTACCAAACATGTTTCATGACATGATTTTTGCCCATAAATCCTTGTCATGGCGGCCACTAGCTATGGGGAAATTTGACATGCAAGTCCATTGTTTTGCATGCATCCTTTAATTAGTCATCACACATTTCCCTCATACTTTCAAAGTTTATTACTAGGTCCTTTCTAGTGAAATTCACATCTATAATTCTAAATCAAAGCATAAAAAATATCACACATGAGTTAACACACATTATAGGCAATAAAATAAATATTAAATTATTTTTATGCCTTGGTTTTGTGGTCCCGAAACCACATTTCGACTAGGGTCGTTTTAAGGCTGTCACAATGTGGCTACATCTTGACCCACTGCTTGTTTGAGCAGGCCCGTTGATAACTCGAGAGTGAGCATATATGTCATATGAGATTGAGATAGCATTGGCTATGTATGTGGCACTTTGGTACGACTTTCCCGTGTATCCGATAGTATTTCAAATGGTTCAACGGGTAAATGATAGACGTGGTTGAGTATGAGATTGATATGAGATGGTACAATTGTCACAGACTTAGAGTTTTCACAAGCAATCTGTACGGCCTTAGGCAGTTTCTTCGCTCACAAACGCCTAAGTTAGCCTAACTCGCAACAATTGAGGATTCAACCGAATTCCTCTAAGGCACCCATGAAGAACAGCAGAAGAACGAAGTAAGAACGATCTTGAAAGTTGAATAAAAGCCATAGAGAAATAAGAACACTTGAGAGAAAAGTTTGAGTGAATGCTCTCAAAATTCTATTAACAACTGAATGAATACAATAAGGGGAATGCTCTCAAAATTCTATTAACAACTGAATGAATACAATAAGGGGGAGAGGCCTTTATTTATAGTTGAGCCTTCCCAATATCAATGATACAAATCGAAATCCGTCAATGGCTAAGATCTAAAGCTATCAAGATATCAAATCTCTAAGATGATAGAATCGTATCTTCTAAAGATTACACTAAATTCTAGGATCACATATCTGTGAAGATCCCCTTCCATATTTGCCAAGCATATCTTTGAAGATTACTTTCCATATTTGCCAAGCTCTGGAGATAGGCTTTCAATCTTTCCAAGCACTGGACCAGTCTGATTGGCCTAAATGACCTCCCTCAAAAGCGATAAATTGCACAAGTCCATCATGGTTGCAAGTTTACCTTCGCAACCCATGACATTCTCCCCCACTTGTTCTAGCGACGCCCTCGTCACGTCCCCTTCATAGAACTGGGCTATATTCTCTTGGAATTGCCATAATGCCTCGGCAGGTTCCCAACTTGCTTCGCTGTCAGGTAGTCCTTTCCATCGTACCAAGTATTCATGTCGTGGCTGATGATACCTTCGTCTCACCACATGATATTCCTCAATGTTCTCAAATTCTTGGTCATAAGAGACCTTTACCCTCATTGGTCCTCGTTCAGACTTGCCTCGATTTGGATCCTCTTGATCCCCATGGTATGGCTTGAGCATGCTTACATGGAACACTAGGTGGAGCTTCAGCTTTGCTGGCAACTCAAGTTTGTAGGCCTTGCCTAGCCTCTTCAAGAGTTTAAACAACCACTCATACCTTCACACAAGCCCCTTGTGCAAACCCATATATCGCAACATCAAGTGTAGTTTGGCAAGGACTGAATCACCCACCTGAAACTGCACATCCCTTTGATTCTGATCGGCCCACTTCTTGTTGTGCTTGCTTGCTTTGTGTAAACAAGCCCTAGCCAAATCATTCTTTTCTTACCAATCCTTCGCAAATTGGTACGCAGCAGAATTTGGTCTTGTATAATGGGTTGCAACAGTGTTGGGTGTGAATGGCTGTTGGCCTGTCACTATCTCGAACTGACTTTGATTTGTTACCCCACTTTGCTGCAAGTTGTATGAAAATTGGGCCACATCCAACAACTTGGGCCAATCCCTTTGCGTGGCACTCACATAGTGTCGAAGATATGTCTCCAACAATGCATTCACTGATTCTTTTGAAATAACACCGGTACAACATACAGAGATTTAGATGGCCTAATGAATCCCGCATCTAAAAGCTCCTTTAACTGTTTTGTAATTCCTCCAATTCCGATGGGGACATACGATATAGGGCCCTAGTTAGCGGCACCATGTTGGACACCAGTTCGATCCTATGATCCACCTCCCTCTTAGGTGGCAAACTCTTTGGCAACTTTGCAGGCATCACATCTCGAAAGGATTGTAGTACTTGACCCACTTCCATAGGGATCTCACCCACGGTCTTATCAGTTTCCTCAATCTTCAAAGTGGCTAAGTAGGAGACTTCATCTCTATGTACTCCCTTAGCAAATTGGATTGCAGGTAATGTTTTCCCTTCCAGGCTCCCCTTTCTTGTCAATCGCACCATGCATTGATGGTTCAAATCCGAAATCACCATGAAATTACCGAAAGGATGAATCGTCGCATTAACCTGATCAAGAAAAATCAATCCAACTACAAAATTATAGTCATCAAGTGGTATTACCTTGATGGATGCCTTACCGGTCCAGTCGCCAAATTAGAGATTTACTCCCTTTCCAACCCCCTTGATTGGAACACTTTCCGAATTCACCGTCTTAATCCGACTCGGCTCATTTTCAATCTTAAGGCTAAGTTTATGAGTAGCCCCTTCGGGCATGAATAAATCAAACACACCTGTGTCGACAAGTGCATTCAACTTTCTGCCAGCCACTATGATGTCTGAAAACATTAGCCTATGACTCGTCTTATCTTCGACACCCCTTAGTATCGAACCAAAATTGTTATCCTCCACATCGGACTCCACTTTCGCTTCTGTAGTGGCGAGCGCAGTCTTCTTTGGACAATCCTTAATCATTTGCAGGCCATCACAATGGAAGCAACTTATAGGCCCTCCCTTCTTTTTGTCCCACGGCTTCTTACCGTTCCCATTTCTAGTGGGCCTTTCTTTATCTCCCCTGTGACAACCCGAATTAGGGCCTAATCGAAATAGTGGTTTTGTGACCACAAATCCGAGATAGAAATAATTGTTTTATAAATATTTTGGGGTTTATGATATGATTGCATGATTGTGTGAAAATTTCGTGATGAAATTCTATGCCTAAAGTGTTTAAATTGAAAGTAGGGACTAAATCGAATAAGTTGCAAAATTTGCATACTAGAAATTTTAGTATGAAATTGTTTTGAAATATTTATTAGGAGGTCTTAAATAGCAATTCTACCAATTTTAAGTTCATGGACAAATTTAGGACATGGAAGGAATTTTTGGAAAGTTTAGTAGTAAGGGTATTTTAGTCATTTTGATATTAAATGAAATAAAATGGGAAAAATAACACAAAATAGTCATCTTCCCATTTAGTTGCTGCCAAACTTCACTCTCTCCATAGCTAGGGATTCTTCAACTTTCAAGCTCCATAGTAAGTGATTCTAAGCCCGTTTTAATGTTCTTTACGTTTTGGAATCCGGAAGCTCGATTAAGCTTATGCTAGTAATAATTTAACCTAGGGTTCATATTTGGAAAAATACCCATAGGTGAAATTTGTGTATTTTGATGTTTTATGATAGAATATGAGGTTTTAAATTGTGTTAAATAATTTGTGCTACTCGGTTTTAAGTGAAAAAGAGTAAAACGGCATAATCGGTAAAAATACCTAATGTTCATAACTATATGATAGAGTGGGAATTTGATGTTATTGTAGAAGAGAAAATGTTCAGCATATCATAAAACATAAGAATAAGGGCTGAAATTAAATTCCCGAGCCTAGGGGCAAAATTGTAATTTTGTAAAAGTTAGGGGCAAAAATGTAATTTTTCTACAATGTGATTTTTGGATTGAAATAAATAGTATGAGTATTAAATGAGCTAAATGTGTTATTATAGATCAAGAAAGGCGTGAACCCGACCTCGAGCAGGGAAAGAAAAAGTTTTGGACTAAGTTGCAAAATTTCCATATTTTGCACCAAGGTAAGTTGTATGTAAATATTACAATAATTTCATGTACATTCTTATATTTCAGCCTATTATATAAATATACTAGTTGATGTTAAAATATAAATTGACTATGGGAAGAATGGAAATAAATACAGAGAGAGAGATCCGGTTGAACATTGAGAGATCGAATGAAATAGAGGGCGTAGCTAGGTCACATGTATGATCTGAGTGCACATCATGTGTACAAGAAAGCTACGAGACACCTGTAGTAGCTAGGTCACATGCGTGATACGAGATGTATCCCATGTAGACAAGAGAGCTACGTGAAAGATAAATGTAGCTAGGTCGCATGCGTGATTCCAAGTGAAGGACACCATGTAGACAAGAGAGCTACGTGAAAGATAAATGTAGCTAGGTCGCATGCGTGATTCCAAGTGAAGGACACCATGTAGACAAGAGAGCTACGAGACAAATCGGCTAGGTCGCATGAGTGGTACTAAGTGTTCCCCATGTGTACAAGAGAGCCGAACTAAATGAAGTATGATGGTGGGGTGTGTCTTTGAAACCGTTAAATATCGAGGATTGATCCAATTGTTCAACGGGATGGTTTTGTGGTGACATTGTGGTTTGGACCTACACTTATAGTGAATGAAATGTGGTGAAAATGAATTGTGGCATATACATATATACGATAAAATGAGGTTAGCATAAAGAATGTGTGAAAGAGTGAAATTAGTATTAAAACTGTTTTTAGATGGCAGCAGTGACGTGATTTTGAAAAATCACCAAAAATAGGAGGAATATAATTAGAGGTTTAATGAGATGTGAAATTAAAGCTTAATGAGTCTACTTTCATATAAAAGAAGCAGGGCAAGCAAAGGAATTCTATATTTTGAGATATTTACAATTGTAACTGACTTGCTCAGGATGAATACGTGATCCCCTGTTTCCACTTTGAAAAATCATTAAAAATTGTACAAAGCAAACTAAGAAATATAGTTTACATGCCTAAATTCCTTATTGAGACTAGTTTTAAATACAACAGACTTCAGGGTTGTTTGAGTTATGTACTGAGAGAAATTCAATTCGTAGTGGACAGAGGTCAGGCCAGTCGAGCTGTGTAACAGGGGAAACTTTAACTAATAAACTGTACTAATCTGCTGAACCAAAAATTATAAAATAAATTTAGCAAGAAGCTTTATGAGTCTAGATTCAGGGAAATTTTACGGATATGAATTTCGAGTTTTGTAACTCGAGTTATGATTTATTTAGTGAATATGACACAGCAGAGACAGCTTAATCGAAGTGGAATAAGTAGTGAAGTTAAAGTAGACATACTTGAATTGTTGTGTAAACATGTTAGATTCTTAAATTAGTATTTACATACTACTTACTAAGCTATAAGCTTACTTCGTTTTCTCTCTTTTGTCTTATAGTGTTCTCCAGCTTGCTCAGGAGTCAAGGATCGTGAAGATCTACCCGCACTATCATACTTTGGGGTATTTGAACTAAATGTTTTGAATTATGGCATGTATAGTAGGCAAAATTATTTTGTTATGTGTCATATTTGTCTAGGTTTAAAATATTAGTTCAAGATACTCGACCAGTTACTTTGTATAAGCCATAAAAGTTGGCTAATATTGTTCAAGATATATGTTATACGATGCATTATCAAATGGGATGACATATTTCTATCTTGGTATATGTTATGTTCTGGTAATACCTTGTATCCTGTTCCGGCGACGGTAACGGGTAAGGGGTGTCACATCCCCCACTATTTACCTTTGGATTGAATCTAAGCTTAGAAGACTCAGACCTGTCTTTCTTCCCACCGAATTCGGCCAACGATTCTACTACAGACATGGCCTTGGTAAGCTCTTGCACTTCTCGGCGTTGCAACTCTTGCTTAGCCCATGGTTTCAACCCATCCATGAAGGAAAAGAATGTTGCTTTCTCACCCATATCTGAGATCTGAAGCATGAGTTCACTAAACTCCTGCACATACTCCCTCATAGTGCCTTGTTGCGAAAGCCGACACAACATTGCCCGAGCTTCATCCTCGGCATACTTTGGGTAAAACTGTGCCTTGAACTCGTATTGGAACTCTTTCCAAGTTCCAATTTCTGTCCCACCCCGTCTCACATCGGTGGACCTACGATGCAACCACAATAAGGCAACGTCAGTAAGATACATAGCAGCAGTAATTACTTTAGTGGCATCATCCGTGATGCCTTTGGCACGGAAGTATTGCGCGACACCCCACAGGAAGTTGTCCACATCTCTCGCAGACCTTGTTCCCTTGAATTCCTTGGGCTTGGGAACATCAACACTAGGCTTGGGCGGGACAGCAGCTAACCCACCATGGCCCAAAGCAACCTTGTAGATTGTGAGTTCACCCTTGAGCTCCCCAATCTCCTCTTTCAATGCTGTCATCATAGCCTCAATGACATCATTCCTACCACCAATCTTTTCCTCAATTGCATCATCCCTAGCAGTCAGCTTCTCAACATGGTCCAGCACATAGTGTCTAAGTTGCTCATTCACAGACAGCAACCCATCATTGACCTTATCATCAATATCATCAACCCTCTCCATGGCATCCCCCACAGATTCCTTGAGAGTGACAACTCGATCTTCCAAAGTTGACAGTATGTCCCTCGAGCGGCTAGCTTTCCTAGCCCTTCCACGGGTCTATATTCCATCAACATTCTCAGCAACTTCTTTCAACTTCTTTTGACGGTGCCTTCGAATGCTAGCTCGAATACCAATTTTCACGGACTTAGAGTTTTCACAAGCAATCCATGCAGCCTTACGCATTTTTTTCGCTTACAAACGCCTAAGTCAGCCTAACTCGCATCAATTGAGGATTCAACTGAATTCCTCTAAGGCACTCACGAAGAACAGCAGAAGAACGAAGTAAGAACGATCTTGAAAGTTGAATAAAAGCCAAAGAGAAATAAGAACACTTGAGAGAAAAGTTTGAGTGAATGCTCTCAAAATTCTATTAGCAACTGAATGAATACAATAAGGAGGAGAGGCCTCTATTTATAGTTAAGCCTTCCCAATATCAACGGTACAGATTGAAATCCATCAATCGCTAAGATCTAAAGCTATCAAGATATCAAATCTCTAAGATTACAGAATAGTATCTTCTAAATATTACATTAAATTTTAGGATCACATATCTTTGAAGATCCCCTTCCATATTTTCCAAGCATATCTTTGACGATTACTTTCCATATTTTCCAAGCTCCGGAGATGGGCATTCAATCTCTCCAAGCACTGGACCAGTCTGATTGTGTAACGTCCTGATTTTTGGATTTACTCACGGTTTTCAATATTTTGGTAAAGATTTTAAAATTTTGTGTTTGGATGTGAAATTAATATTTTGGGTAGGTAAATGGGCTAATAGAAAGCCCATGTGTTGGCCAAAACCCGGTTGAATTTTTGAATTTTGGACTTAGGAGTTAGGGGTTTTGGCTAGGTGGCCCTTGTATAGAGTTATGGGCAAATTGCATCACAAAAGGAGCCTTGGTAAAGTGGCCAGGGTGACGCTACTAGGCTCCTAAAAAGGTGGCGTGTGGAGCATTGGGGGAAAGCATGGGATCGATTCCCTGTGTTGACAAATAGATGCATTTATTTTTAAGTGCTGGAGGGGTAAGTGTTGGAGTCCAGGTGGATTCTGCTAGAGGAGAGTTTGAATCAGTCTAAACGCTTGGATTAAGGAGTGATAAGGGGAGAGATTTAAGGGAATGGGAGAGAGGCTAGGAGTTGGCCAAATTTTGGGAATTGAAGAGGGAAAATCGGCAGGCGGTTTTGAGGTTAGTATTTCGGCACCTAGGGTATTGAGTGGTGCCGTTCTCTTCTGCTCAGACATCACAAGGTTTTTCTTTTCTCTCTTCTTCCTCTCTAGCCGAAACTACCACTTCCCCTATTCTTCTTTTTCTATTTTTCTTCTTCAAAACCGTTCATCAAACCTGCTGTTTTTTAACACTTGTGCCGAAAACACAAAAGCCAAAAGCTCAAAAAATACATTAGTTGTGCCGATTTCTTCCGAGCCAAATCCTTCGATACTTTTGTGCCTAATAAATGACAATCATCTTTTCTAAACCCTAGTTACCTTTCGGCCATTCTACATCAAGGTTATAGCCCCACAGTGCCATCTCCTACATCACCCAAAAGCCGAAGAACCATAGTTTTAGGGGCTATAGCCGAAATTTCTTCAACTCCTGGATTTGGGTTTTACCATTGTTTTAAGGATAAATCTGCACTGGATTGAGTGGAAATCGAGAAAGAACAAGGGGTAAGTGCTTATCATCTCAGATCTGGTCCTATTTTACAAAGTTAGAAAAAGCGAAGTCCCTAAAATCTAGGGAGGTCATCGATTTGGGCATGTGGCTCTAAGGGTTTTAATCGACATTTTCATCAATGATTAGTGTCTTCTTAAGTGTTGGATTGAAAGCGTGGGTTGTTGGAGCAATTGGATTCGGAGCTAGCTATCGATTTTGGCAAAAAGGTAAGATTTCAAAGGCTTTTAGGGACATGGTTCGATCATGGATAAGTAGGTTGTGGGTTTAGTGATTATGAGTTGTAAATAAGAACTATGCTAATCAATTGTAGGACATCGGAAGAGATCTCGAGAGCGATCGTCATGAATCGGTGTGTCTAGAACACCTTTTCTTAGTTCAATTCGGCAAAAGCCAAAATGCTGAAATTTCGGCATTTCATGGGCTTCTGAGTATGCGAATGCTCTCAATACATAGAGTAATTGTTAGATCTAGCACCGCAAGGTGGTAAGTAAGTTCGTGTGACGTTTTAATGTACTTCGAAAAAAGGGTCTCGATGGGCCAAAATTGGGCCCAATGGGCTTACGGACCAATATGGGTAAGAGATAGGCAAATTAGCCTGTTAGTTAGATGGTGGAGCCAAATTGCATAAAACTGCTAAAAATTACAGAAGTAGCTTGTGTAGTTGCGTAAGTTATGAAATTACCCATAAAGAGCATAATTACCAAAATACCCCTAGGGTTTAAATTGACTAAACTGCATGATTGATTAAGATTGTATTTTACATGATATGCTTTTATTAATATCTATTGCATGGGATTGGAGTATTGATGGAGGAAGTATTGAAAGTGGTTCATCCACGTACTGGAGGCTTTGCCTCAACTTACTGATATTTGAGTGACGTTCTTTGCAATCTGTGGAGTGTAGGGTGGGTGGGTTGAGATATTCCCCATATGGAGTGTAGGGTGAATGCAGGTGCAGCGTAGCGGTTGGTGGGTTGAGTAGTCGCCCCAGATGGGTTTGCATGCATTACTACTATTGTTACCTATGCTACTGAACTGGGCCTATATGCCACACTGTTTTGTAAAAAGGGGCTAAGGCCTTGCTACTGTTTTCTGAAAAGGGCTTCGGTCCACTGTGTACTGATATCTAAATAGGGCTTAGGCCCAATGGGCTCGAGCTGATTTGGGCTTTGGATGGGTTCCTGTATGCACTGAGTTTTCCCAAACTCACCCCTTTCTCTTCTATCCTTACAGGTGAGCCCTAGTTGGTGGACTTGGAGCTGGGCGGGATTCAGAGTGGCCATGAAGATTGATTGCCGGTTTTAAATAAGTTTAGCATTTATTTTAGATTATTTTAATTATGGTTAAAGTTGTAATAAGGCCGCTCTTTTTAAGAAATTTTATTTTGGGGATTACTAAACTGGTTAGCACTAGGGTTCGTTTTATAAAAACTACTTGTTTTTAAAAAGATCACGATGGCGCATAAAGTTTCCGCTACGTAAATGTTTTTTCCAAGAAAATAAATATTTTAAGCCGACTTAAACTTGATTTAATGTTCCTAGACACGTAACCTGCTTAAAGTGTGGTAATGGATGTGTGCATGTCGAGGATTGGATCCAGGAAGAGCTTGGTACTTAAGCAGTCCAATAAGACTCACCTCCTCTTTTCTGGCTTCCTACCTGGTGCACAGCTTCCATTCACTTTAACTCAAAACGAGAATATATTTTTACTAAACACTAAACAGAGAATTTAGATACACACATGTTTTGAAACATCTCCATGTGACATACTAAATTCGGCCGTAACGTCTAGGCCGGGTTTGGGCTGTTACATTTAGTGGTATCAGAGCCTGGTTACAACAACTGGGCTGTGGATTGGGTCCAAAAATCTTTTCAAAAATAAAAAAAAAGTTTTTCTATAAGTTTTCGAAGATGTTCAAAGTTTTTCTATTGTTACACGGGGTTAAATCAATAGTTTTAAAATAAATGTGTTTTCAAATCAAATCTTTTTATTTCTGGTAAACAAAAACATGGGCTTTTTTTGTTAAAATTTAAATCGACTGATAAGGAAGTGGCACACTGAATCCCCGGCACCAAGTCTATAAGTGTTCTTTTTCTACTTTAAATATTTATATAGAACTGCACTGGAAATAATACTATAGATAGTACTGAGCCTTAGAGATAGTGCTAGTGATAATGTAGTATTAGGGTTACAACACTGGGACTGTAGCTAAATTGTGATTGCGCGAAAATAACTCTGAAACTCTATCTGATCATAAGACATTCTGTAATAAACAGTGGAACCAGTAAACTAATGTCATAAAATTCGTAAACAGATAAATCGTTATGAGTACAAGGGTTACTCGGGGAAGAGGCCGTGGTCGAGGCCGAGGTAGCACTCAAGCTGGATCTGCGTCATCTAAACACATACCAGCTGGCGAGGTACGTCCACCACCGGTTAATGAAAATGGGTCGTATGACCGGGCCGTAGGGGATGACGCTTTGTCTCAGGCCATGTTGAGGGTTTTGGAAAGGGTGGCCGGAGCTAACATCGGGACCATGAATAGGGGGCCCATTTCGAACGACTTGACCAATGATTTGAGATTTTAGGGGCATATCCGAGTGGCCCCAAATGTGGTGAAATCTTGGTTGGGAGCCACAGAGCGGATCATGGATGACCTGGACTGCTCAGTAGAACAGAAGTTGAAAGGGGCGGTGTCGTTGCTGCGGGATGAAGCATATCAGTGGTGGATTACTTTGAGAGAGGGTAACATGGGAGCTGTTCAAACAGACCTGTAAGGCAAAATATGTTCGAGCTAGCTATGTGGATGCACGCAGAAAGGAGTTCTTGAATCTGACTCAGGGAAATAAGACCATTGCTGAATATGAGACGGAGTTTCTACGTTTGATTCGGTATGCTAATGGCATCGTTTCCACCGAATACGAGCACAGCGTTTGTTTTGAGGATGGCCTCAGAGATGAGCTAAGGGTGCTCATAGCTCCGCAGAGAGAGCGAGATTTCGCTGCACTAGTAGAGAAGGCTAAGATAGCTGAAGAGGTGAAACAAACCGAACGGAAGAATCGTTATAGGGATCAGAATCGATTCAGGAGGGATGCTGGACAAGCGGGTGCTGCAAATCAAAATGTTAAGAGAGCTAGGATGGAGGAACCGGTTCGAGCAGTTTCGGTGAACACAGGTAGACCACAAGCTTGTGGGGATTGTGGCAGAATGCATCAAGGAGAGTGTCGGAAGCGTTCTGGGGCTTGTCTTCGTTGTGGGTCTAAGGAGCATAGGATTAAAGATTGTCCTAGGACGGCCACTCAGGCTCAGGTGGCCGAACAAGGGGCTGTCTGACCAAGCTCAACTTTGTGAGGATGGACCTTCACGCCAAGAGGTCGTGGGCAAGGTCGCGGTGGAAATGGTCGTGGATGTGGGGCACCTGGCAGGGGTATTGGTAACGCGGATGCTCGTCAGCCAGCTTTGGTGTGTGCTGCTCATCGCCGCGAGAAGGGTGACGCACCTGATGTCATAACTGGTACATTTTTTATCTATGGTGTACCTTATACTGCTCTGATTGATGTGGGATCAACCCATTCATATGTGGCATATAACATTTCTGGGGCACTAGGTGTGCACTTCGAGGAGACTGTATGTGGGGTGTCTGTGATAAGTCCTTTAGGTCATTCGGTTAAGGTAGAGAAACTCTTCAAGGAGGTGCCTCTGGAGATTCAAGGCGGGGTTTTCTGTGGGGACTTGATGGAGTTACCGCTTAAAGAATTCGATTTGGTACTAGGGATGGATTGGTTGACCAAGCATAAGGAAACTTTGGATTGTGTAGCTAAGAGGATGGTGTTAAGGACTGTCAATGATGAAGAGGTAATGATGATTGGAGAACGGAGGGATTACTTATCCAATGTAGTATCGGCGTTGAGGGCTGAAAAATTGATGCGCAAGGGGTGCGAGGCATATCTAGCTTTGGTAAGCCAAGCTAAAACTGAGGATCTGACTGTGGAGACCATCAGAACTGTTAGGGAATTCCGGGATGTTTTTCCGGAAGAGCTTCCTGGATTACCTCCGAACCGGGAAGTTGAGTTTGGAATCGATTTGTTGCCTGGAACAGCTCCAGTATCTATTGCACCCTATAGGATGGCACCGAAGGAGTTAGTGGAACTAAAGGCTCAAATTCAAGAGTTGTTAGATAGAGGCTTCATTAGGCCTAGTGTGTCTCCTTGGGGAGTATCGGTCCTGTTTGTGAAGAAAAAGGACGGAACGATGCGCATGTGCATCGATTATCGCCAGTTGAACAAACTGACGATTAAGAATAAGTATCCACTACCACGGATTGACGATCTGTTCGATCAACTTAGGGGAGCTTCGGTATTCTCCAAAATCGATCTTCGTTCTGGATACCATCAGCTAAGGGTAAAAGAAGGGGATATTCATAAAACAGCATTCCGAACTCGATATGGACATTATGATTTTTGGTCATGCCTTTTAGGCTGACGAACGCACTTGCAATTTTTATGGATCTGATGAATCGTGTATTCCAACCTTACTTGGATAGGTTCGTAGTCGTCTTTATCGATGATATCCTGGTATACTCTGAAACAGAGACGAAACATGATGAGCATCTCCGTATTGTGCTGCAAGTGTTAAAGGAAAAGGAGCTCTATGCGAAATTCAGCAAGTGTGAATTCTGGTTAAGGGAGGTAACCTTCTTAGGGCATGTGGTCTCTGCCGAGGGGATTAAGGTGGATCCTCGTAAAATTGAAGCAATTCGGAATGGAAGCCACCTAGGTCGATGTCGAAATTGAGTTTTCTAGGGTTAGCAGGTTACTACAGAAGGTTTGTGGAGGGTTTCTCGGTGATGGCGGCACCCTTGACAAAACTCATAAGGAAAAGAGTACCATTTTTCTGGACCGAGATACAGCAAAAAGCTTTTGACCGATTGAAAAAGGTATTGACTGAAGCGCCAGTGTTGATTCAACCGGTGTCAGGAAGGACTTTCTTGTATCTGACGATGCGTCGCATGTGGGGTTAGGTTGCGTACTAATGCAAGAGGGCAAGGTGGTCGCTTATGCATCGCGACAACTTAAGGCTCATGAGGTGAATTACCCTACGCATGATTTGGAGCTAGCAGCGATGATTTTTGCGTTAAAAAATTGGAGACACTACTTATATGGGGAAAAGTGCATCATATACACAGATCATAAAAGCTTAAAGTATCTGTTGACTCAGAAGGAGTTGAACCTTAGGCAACGAAGATGGGTAGAGTTGCTTAAAGACTACGACTGTTTAATAGAGTACCACCCAGGAAAGGCTAATGTGGTGGCGGATGCGTTGAGTCAAAGGGTTGTTACTGATTTGAGAGCCTTGTTTGCACGTTTAAGTCATACGATGATGGAAGCTTGTTGGCGAAGCGCAAGTAAGGCCTACTTGGGAAAGCAGATTAAGGAAAAAGCAGTTGAAGGGCGATTCATTAGCTCTTCGGTTCCAGCAAGTTAAGAATGGTGAGAACGAGGATTTTGGGTTGAACACTAAAGGAGTTCTGTGCTTTCATGGAAGGGTTTATATTCCAAAGGACCCTGAATTGAGGCAGTTAATTCTAAAAGAGGCTCATGGTGGACTCTATGCAATGCATTCTGGAGGAAATAAGCTATATCGAAACTTGCGAGAGGTGTACTGGTGGCCCGGATTATAACGAAAGGTGACTGAATTTGTTGGGAAATGTCTGACGTGCCAGCAGGTTAAGGCTGAGCACCAATTGCCTTTGGTATTATTGCAACCTGTGAAAATTTCGCTATGGAAGTGGGAAAGAGTAACAATGGACTTTGTGAGTGGGTTACCTTTGACACCCACCAAGAAAGATTCGGTGTGGGTGGTTGTGGATAGGTTAACAAAATCTTCTCATTTCATACCTGTTCATACCGACTACTCACTGCAAAAGTTGGCCAAGTTATATGTGGCAGAAGTAGTGCGACTGCATGGGGTGCCAGTGTCGATAATTTCGATCGAGACCCTAGGTTTACATCTCGGTTTTGGCGAAGTTGCGAAGCGTTGGGTACGATTGGATTTTAGCACCGCTTTTCACCTGAGACAAATGGACGATCGAAGGGTTATTCGAGTTCGGAGGATATGTTGAGAGGTTGTATCCTTGATTTTCGTGGAAGTTGGGAGGACTAACTGCCATTGGCGGAGTTTGCCTACAATAACAGCTATCAAGCAAGTATTCAGATGGCACCATATGAAGCGCTTTATGGGAGTAGATGCCATATGCTGACGTGTTGGACAGAGTTGGGTGAGCGACAAGTGCTTGGACCGAAATTGGTGGCAGAACTGAAAGCAAGGTTAGGCTGATAAGAGATCGGTTAAAGGAGGCATCGGATAGATAGAAGTCGTATGTGGATCTGAAGCGCAAAGAGATGGAATTCGATGTTGGGGACATTGTTTTCTTGAAGGTTTCCCCTTGGAAGAAAATTTTGAGATTTGGTAAGAAGGGTAAGTTGAGCCCACGATTTATTGGACCTTACCGAATTGTTAAGCGGGTTGGACCATGGCTTATCGGCTAGAGTTACCACGAAGCGCATCGTATCCACGACGTTTTCATGTATCCATCTTGGCGGTATCGATCGACCCAACTCACATCATACCGATTCTTGTAAATCGAGTGCAATGATTTAACTTTCAAGGAGGAACCTGTGCAAATACTTGATCGTGACGTCAAGGTGTTGAGAAGGAAATCAGTTCCACTAGTGAAAGTACTTTGGAGGAACCATGGCAAAGAAGAAGCTACTTGGGAGACTGAGGAGGCTATGCATCAACAGTACCCTCAACTGTTCTAATAAGGTAAAATTTCGAG
This sequence comes from Gossypium arboreum, assembly GCF_025698485.1. Classification (NCBI taxonomy): domain Eukaryota; kingdom Viridiplantae; phylum Streptophyta; class Magnoliopsida; order Malvales; family Malvaceae; genus Gossypium; species Gossypium arboreum. Next base: position 36,663,466 of record NC_069082.1, read on the forward strand.
GTCAAAATTTCTTTAAGGAGGGTAGAGTTGTAACATCCTGATTTTCGGATTTACTCGCGATTTTCAATATTTTGGTAAAGATATTAAATTTTTGTGTTTGGATGTGAAATTAATATTTTGGGTAGGTAAATGGGCTAATAGAAGGCCCATGTGTTGGCCAAAACCCGGTTGAATTTTTGAATTTTGGACTTAGGAGTTAGGGGTTCTGGGTAGGTGGCCCTTGTATAGAGTTATGGGAAAATTGCATCACAAAAAGAGCCTTGGTAAAGTGGCCAGGGTGGCGCCACTAGGCTCCTAAAAAGGTGGCGTGTGGAGGATTGGTGAAAGCATGAGATCGAATCCCTGTGTTGACAAATAGATGCATTTATTTTTAAGTGCTGGAGGGGTAAGTGTTGGAGTCCAGGTGGATTCTGCTAGAGGAGAGTTTGAATCAGTCTAAATGCTTGGATTAAGGAGTGATAAGGGGAGAGATTTAAGGGATTGGGAGAGAGGCTAGGAGTTGGCCGAATTTTGGGAATTGAAGAGGGAAAAATCGGCAGGGGGTTTTGAGGTTAGTATTTCGGCACCTAGGGTATTGAGTGGTGTCGTTCTCTTCTGTTTAGACATCACAAGGTTTTTCTTTTCTCTCTTCTTCCTCTTTAGCTGAAACTACCACCCCTATTCTTCTTTTTCTATTTTTCTTCTTCAAAACCGTTCATCAAACCTGCTGTTCATCAACACTTGTGCAGAAACCACAAAAGTCGAAACCTCGAAAAATACATTAGTTGTGCCGATTTCTTCCAAGCCAAATCCTTCGATATTTTTGTACCTAATAAACGTCAATCATCTTTTCTAAACCCTAGATACCTGTCGGCAATGCTACATCGAGGTTATAGCCCCACAGTGTCATCTCCTTCATCACCTAAAAGCCGAAGAACCATAGTTTTAGGGGCTACAGCCGAAATTTCTTCAACTCCTGGTTTCGGGTTTTACCATTGTTTTAAGGATAAATCTGCACTGGATTAAGTGGAAATCGAGAAAGAACAAGAGGTAAGTGCTTATCATCTCAGATCTGGTCCTATTTTACAATGTTAGGAAAAGCCGAAGTCCCTAAAATTTAGAGAGGCTGTCGATTTGGGCATGTGGCTCTAAGGGTTTTTAACTAACGTTTTCTGTCAATGATTAGTGTCTTCTTAAGTGTTGTATTGAAGGCGTGGGTTGTTGGAGCAATCGGATTTGGAGCTAGCTATCGATTTTGGCAAAAAGGTAAGATTTCAAAGGCTTTTAGGGACATGGTTCGATCATGGATAAGTAGGTTGTGGGTTTAGTGATTATGGTTTGTAAATAAGAACTGTGCTAATCAATTGTAGGACATCGGAAGAGATCTCGAAGCGATAAATGTCATGAATCGTGTGTGTAGAACACCCTTTCTTAGTTCAATTCGGCAAAAGCCAGAATGCCAAAATTCCAGCATTTCATGGGCTTGTGAGTATGCGAATGCTCTCAAGACATTGAGTAATTGTTAGATCTAGCACCGCAAGGTGGTAAGTAAGTTCGTGTGACGTTTTAATGTACTTCGGAAAAAGGGTCTCGATGGGCCAAAACTGGGCCCAATGGGCTTACAGACCAATATGGGTAAGAGATAGGCAAATTAGCCTGTTAGTTAGATGGTGGAACCAAATTGCATAAAGCGCTAAAAATTACGAAGTAGCTTGTGTAGTTGTGTAAGTTATGAAATTACCCTAAAGAGCATAATGCAGAAATACCCTAGGGTTTAAATTGACTAAAGCGCATGATTGATTAATCTGTATTTTACATGATATGCTTTTATTAATATCATTGCATGGGATTGGGGTATTGATGGAGGAAGTATTGAAAGTGGTTCATCCAAATCTTGGAGGCTTTGCCTCAACTTATCGATATTTGAGTGCGCGTTCTTTGCAAGCTGTGGAGTGTAAATTTGGGTGGGTTGAGATATTCCCACATGGAGTGTAGGGCTAGTACTGGTGCAGTGTAGCGGTTGGTGGGTTGAGTAGTCTCCCGGATGGGTTTGCATGCATTACTACTATTGTTACCTATGCTACTGAACTGGGCCTATAGGCCACACTGTTATGTAAAAAGGGGCTAAGACCTTGCTACTGTATTCTGAAAAGGGCTTCGGTCCATTGTGTACTGATATCTGAATAGGGCTTAGGCCCAAAGGGCTCTAGCTGATTTGGGCTTTGGATGGGTTCCTGTATACACTGAGTTTCCCCAAACTCACCCCTTTCTCTTCCATCCTTGCAAGTGAGCCGTAGTTGGTGGACTTGGAGCTGGACGGGATTCAGAGTGGCCATGAAGATTGATTACCGGTTTTAAATAAGTTTAGCATTTATTTTAGATTATTTTTATTATGGTTAAAGTTGTAATAAGGCCGCTCTTTTTAACAAATTTTATTTTGGGGATTATTAAACTGGTTAGCACTAGGGTTCGTTTTATAAAAACTACTTGTTTTTAAAAAGATCACGATGACGCATAAAGTTTCTGCCACGTAAATGTTTTTTCCTAGAAAATAAATATTTTAAGCCGACTTAAACTTGATTTAATGTTAAATGAACACGTAACTCGCTTAAAGTGTGGTAATGGATGTGTGCATGTCTAGGATTGGATCTGGGAAGAGCTTGGTACTTAAGCAGTCCAATAAGACTCACCTCCTCTTTTCTGGCTTCCTACTTGGTGCACAGCTTCCATTCACTTTAACTTAAAACGAGAATATATTTTTGCTAAACACTAAACAAAGAATTTAGATAAACACATGTTTTGAAACATCTCCATGTGACATACTAAATTCGGCCGTAATGTCTAGGCCAGGTTTGGGGTGTTATAGATTGGGCTAAATGACCTCCCTCAAAAGCGATAAATCGCACAAGTCCATCATGGTTGCAAGTTTCCCTTCGCAACCCATGACACAAGTATGTACATGAAACGTATAAGCTTTAAATTGAAGGAATTTATGAAAGATACGTATAATCTTATGATTGATTATATGAAAGGTTTGTTAGTTAATATGAGTTACATGTCGACATATTCAATTTGTTGGATTATATATTTATAATCAAATTGTGTTTGTTTCATACGAGCTTACTGAGCTATAAAGCTAACTTTGTTATTTTACAATGTTTTATTGTGATTTCAAAGCTAGCTCGAATTTGGGGATCATCAGAGACTTCATCACACTAATTTGGGGATCATCAGAGACTTCATTACACTATCCTACTATCACTTTGGTAATTTTGAGATTATGTTTTGGTTATATGGCATGTATAGGATTTATGGTTATTTTGGTTATGAGTTGATAACGATTTTGGTCATTTGAGATGGCTTGTAAATGTTAAATATTTTTGTTTGTTTATAGCCATAAACGTTGGTTTAACTTTGTTGGCTTAATTGCGTATATATTTGAGCATATGGCTCTTGTTATGTGCTTGAATATGGAGTGATAGATGGTATTTGCTATTTATTATAACCTCCAAAATTATTTTATGATTCTCATGAGGTTTATGTTATAAATCAATACTTGTGTAAAAGTTTCATGAAGAAATTCTATGCATAAAATCTCTAATCGCATTTTAAGGACCAAATTGAATAAAGTGCAAAACTTGCATTCTAGAAGCTTTAAGCATGAAAGTGCATTAGATAATGAATTAGAGGGTCCTACTTAGAAATTTGAACAATTTCTATAATTTTGGACAAAAATAGACATGCATAGGAAACATGTAAAAGAGAAACCCTAGGGGTATTTTGGTCATTTGGTAATTAAAAGAATAAAAAGGGAAAAATAAGTCAAAATTGGTGTCCATCTTCTTCTTTCATTGCCGAAAATTGCAAGACACCATAGCTAGGGTTTGTTCAACATTTTTAAGTTGATTGTAAGTGCATCTAGCCCCATTTTTAATGTTCTTTGCATTTTTGAAGTCTTTGAAGCATCATCTACCCATTTCTAACTATATTTTCAGCTAGGGTTCATGTATGAAATTTGAACCATGTGTAACACGCATGTATTTTGATGATTAATGAAGGAATATGAATGTTTAATGCATGATAAAAATCTTTTACTAGGTGATTTTTAGTGAAAACACCTAAATAAGGGACTTGTTTGTAAAAGTGTAAAAGAGAATAGTAATAAAGTGAAATAAAAAAATATGGGCTGATATGAGCATTGTAAAGGTTTGTCTAGGCTTGGATAACTAAGAAAATGCATGCATTTCATTTTACGAGTCTAGGTACCAAAGTGCAAATATGTGAAAGTTTACAGGTCAAAATGTAAATTTGCAAAAGTATGAATTATGGACCCATTTGAACAATGTGAATAATAAATAAGCTAAATTTTGGCATTATAGATCAAGAAAAACGTAAACCGAGACTTGATCGAGGAAAGAATAAAGTACACAATGATTAAGCTCGATTATCATCATTTTGTACCGAGGTAAGTACACATGCAAATAATGTGGTGTTGTAGTATGTTTTAATGCTTTAATTATTGTAATAAGTGTTTTATTATAATTATGAGTTATATGCTTGCTGATTGTTATGAAAGCATGAATGTTATTATGGTCGTTATCCATGACGTTACGAGCAAGTACGATGGAGATACTATATGCAAGTGAGGAAAAATCCCGTTTGAACCTTAGGAATAGTTTAGGATACAAGTGACATGTCACTAGCAACTAAGACATCCGAACTCATTAACTGGTCTGGGTTCGTGAGATATGTGGCACCCAAACTCGTTGAGAGGTCCGAGTATTGAGAGGTCCGAGTTCATAATGGATGAAATTCATGTAACATTTGAGCTCGTTGAGAGCTCCGAGTTCATTATGGATGTGTTACATGTTATGTGGTAGCTTTGGCTATGTTTGTATATGTGACACTTATGTGCAAGGTTTCCGCGTATCCAATAGTATTCGAGAGTTCAACGGGTAATGTATTGAATGTAATGAGAGTCCCGAGGAGGACATATGAAAGAGTTATGGTTATGGATACTTTACGATGAGTACAGGTACATATGCTAAACCTATGATTAATGCCTTAATAAAGATTGATTTACGATGAGCAAGTATATTTGTGCATATGATGAGTAAGTAGAAAAGTTTGAATGATGAATAAACTTTATGTTTATGTTGCTATGTTTCTGCATGTTTATTCCTTACTACCATTTCATATTATTTGTTTGTGGACTTACTAAGCTTTAATGCTTACTCCTATCTCTTTCCATCCTTATAGTTCCACCAAGCTAGCTCGGGGATCGGAAGCTGTCGGAGTATTCGATCACACTATCAAAAGACTATTTGGCCAAACTTGATCATTTTGTGATATGTGTCATGCTATTTGGCCAAATTGTGAAGGTCTGTGATAATGATGATTCATTTTGTAATGGCCATGTGATATAGCTCATATTTGATCTGTAACACCCCGTACCCGAGACCGTCGCCGGGGTCGGACACGAGGGGTTAACAGACTTCGTTCACTTAATTTCACCGTTCATAAAAAAATATTTTCCAGACAGCTGGCTAACTGTGTTACTGTCACCTTAAAAATCATATCTTGAGTTATACAACTCGAAAATCAGTTTCGTGATTTTTTCCTGAAACTAGACTCATATATCCATCTAAATATTTTTTTCTAGAATTTTTGGTCGGGCCAATTAGTACAGTTTATTAGTTAAAGTCTCCCCTGTTACAGGGTGCGACTACACTGGCCTTCATGCATTACGACCTGGATATCTCCCTGTACAGGGCTTCAATACTGATTCCGTTTGTTTCTATAGAAACTAGACTCAAAAAGGAATCTATACATATATGGAATGACTTCTAAATGTCTCGGGTTAATTTATAATGAATTTCCAAATTCGGAACAGGGAATCCAGAAACCGTTCTGGCCCTATTTCACGAAAACCTAAATATCTCTTAACATACAACTCATATGACCGTTTCGTTTCTTCCATATGAAAGTAGATTCATCAAGGTTCATTTACATAATTTATTCACTATTTAATTCCATTCCAACTATTTTTAGTGATTTTTCACATCCACATCGCTGCTGCTGTCAGCATCTGCCTTTAAGGTAGACTTTACCTATTTCATAGTTTCCATGATTCAATTAGCCCTTTTTGCATACATAGCACAAAGTATAATCATGATTAACCATTCCAATGGCTAATCGTTTCCAAACATTTCCATACCTCTTAGTGATCACTTACAAACGATTATAGTACTATGCTAAAAACGTATATAAGCCATTTTCGCATGGCTATCCAAAGTTTTACATACCAAAGTTCAAACAAACATAATAGCCTATACATGCCGAAATGTTCTCTTAGACCAACTAAGAAGAAGATACCAAAAAGTTGCAAGCTGGTGTGATGACTTCGATGACGGTCCCGAATACGCAAAAAGTCGAGTCCAAGAAACCTAAAATGGGTGACAAGCAAACACCGAATGAGTATATAACTCAGTAAGTCATAAGCATTACACTACCATCCATTAATAGAATTTTGACAAGAGGAAACAACGAAATGAGGCTAAGTACTCCATCCATACCGAACTATGCCATAGTTTCTTAGACCTTATGATTCAATCTCATTCCAAGTCCTATATTGACATTTCATACGCTATTCAATAGGATAATTGAGGCATTTCCGTACATCATTTTATTTTCGTTACAATCATACAACTAAACGAACTTTCACCTATTCCACGATGAACCTTATGTACGTGACTTCAATTATAATCATCACATAGGTTCAAAACTTACCACGCTCAACTCCATATATAAACATAGCACCTATTAGCCATGAACTCAAGGTACTTACCCTTTCCGCTGTTCGAAATCGACTCGGTAAGGTCGCACCCTTAATATAAATAATTGATAGAAAATATATATATATATATATATTTTTATATAGTGGGTTCGCACACATAGTGCTTAATAATCAACCACGCACACTTAGTGCCATGTACTTTAAACTCGGACACTTAGTGCCATGCATTTCAAGCCCGCACACTTAGTGCCATTCTCTCAACCGTGAACACTTATTGTCCGCACACTTAGTGCCGAAAACCAGCCACTATATACGCTTCACTTCCTTTTTACATTCGACAATTTCATCTCTACATACATATACATTTGTATACATTTCATCTCATTAAACACAATTGCATAGGTATTACGATCATTTAAATCAATACCAACTATATGCTTAATGACATACCTTGTGTTGGGTAAAATAATTCCAAGTCGGCTACTCGATGACCTTGATTTCCCTTGTTGGACGCCTCTCCTTTAGGATCTTGAGCTTAAACAAATAAATTAACTCATTCAACCGCTTTGCTACATATATTGGTATTCACATTTTATGATTTTATGACATACGGAACGGCATGGTAAAATTTTATCTTGCTACCTTATGCTCTTAGCTATTCGGCTAATAACCATATGCTATCGCCCTACTATCAATAATCCAATCACACATGCATATATATATATATGGCGAATGTACAAAGCTTAGACTCATCATCACCTATGCTCTTAATTTGATGGCGAATATGCATACATATATATATATATAATATCAACTATACTATCATCTTTAATTCACCTAAACATAAATTTTCATCTCATGAACACTTGACTGAATTTTTCCTAATCTAGCATGGCTTCACATATATTTGTAACATCCTATAAATCCACATATATCACATTTCTACATAAATTTTCTTTTACTTTTCCTCTACTTCCATTCACAACATCAAAAGCACCATACACATGTATCATTACAAAGCTTCACACTTAGCACGCAAATGACATCAACACAAATCCACCTTAGCCGAAACTTAACTCATCTTCATGCCTCATCACCACAACATCAAACATCAAACATCAACCAAGAAGACAACACCCATGGCGAATATCATCCCCATCTCATAGCAAAGATTTAAACCATGGGCTAGGTAGAACTCAAACTAACAACTAAAAACATGCATGAATCTCATGGACAACATCAAACATACCTTAGTCTAGCAACCTCCCATGGCTGATTTTCTCAAGCTCTTCCCCTTCTTCTTAGAACATTCGCCAAGCCAACAAAATGTGAAAGGATGGACACTTTTTTTTCTTTTCTTTGTTTTCATCATATTCCTTTTCATTATTTATTCTTTCTAACATAACCACTAACTAAACATGTTTGCAACATGTTTCCATTCATAGCATGGCCGCCACTATGCTTAAATTTTGGGTAAATTGACATGCAAACCCAAACATTTTCACAACATGCATTTATAGGCCACCTTACATTTGCCTAGCACATTTCTAAATTTTCTCATATAAGTCCTATTTGATAAAATTCACTTACAATTAACAAAATCCAAACATGAAATTTTCACACATGCATATGTACATATAATGAGCATCAACTATGACGGTTAATTATTTTTACGACTCGGTTTAGTGGTCCCGAAACCACTTTCCGACTAGGGTCAATTTAGGGCTGTCACAACTCTCCCCCACTTAAGAAATTTTCGTCCCCAAAAATCTTACCGGTAAATAGGTTTGGGTATCGTTCTTTCATAGAGTTCTCAGGTTCCCAAGTAGCTTCTTCCATTCCGTGTTTGAGCCATAACACTTTCACTAACGGAACCCTTTTGTTTCGCAACTCTTTCACTTCACGAGCTAGGATACGGATCGGTTCTTCTTCATAACTCATATCGGCTTGAATTTCAATCTCGGAGGGGTTTATTACATACGAAGGATCGGATCGGTAACGTCGAAGCATCGAAACATGAAAAACGTTGTGGATCCTTTCGAGTTCAGGGGGTAAAAGCAACCTATATGCAACTGGGCCAACTCGTTCGGAGATCTCATACGGCCCAATGAATCTCGGACTCAATTTGCCCTTACGGCCAAATCTGAGTATCTTTTTCCAAGGTGATACCTTGAGAAACACTTTGTCTCCCACCTGATACTCAATATCTCTTCGTTTTAAATCCGCGTACGACTTTTGACGATCTGATGCTGCCATCAGACTCTCACGAATTATACTTACTTTCTGTTTAGCATCTTTAATCAAATCCACTCTGAAAATTTTACTTTCACCGAGCTCGGTCCAAAACAATGGCGTACGGTATTTTCGACCGTACAAAGCCTCGTAAGGTGCCATCAAAATACTTGACTGAAAACTATTATTGTAAGTGAATTCAATCAAAGGTAAATACCGTTCCCATGAACCACTAAACTCGAGGATGCAACATCTCAACATATCCTCAAGTATCTGAATTATCCGCTCGGATTGACCATCGGTTTGGGGGTGAAAAGCGGTGCTAAAATGCAACTTGGTACCCAAGGCTTCTTGAAATTTCTTCCAAAATCGTGAGGTGAATCTCGGATCTCTATCCGACACAATAGAAATCGGTACCCGTGTAATCTCACAATCGAGAAACATACAATTCAGCTAGTTTATCCAATGAAAAATCCGTGCGTCGGGGATAAAATGAGCCAACTTAGTCGATCTATCAACAAGAACCCAAATCGCATCTTTCTTACTTGTCGACAATGGCAACGGACACAAAATCCATCGTGACTCGATCCCATTTCCATTCAGGTATCATGATCGGCTGAAGTAAACCCGTAGGCACTTGATCTTCCGCCTTTACTTGCTAACATATTAAACACTTCGAAACAAAATCAGAAATGTCTCGTTTCATACCATGCCACCAAAACTGACGTCTCAGATCGTTGTACATTTTCGTACTCCCCGGGTGAATCGACATTCGGCTACAATGAGCCTCGTTTAGAATCATCGAAATGAGTTCTGAATTTCTTGGAACACACAAACAACTTCTAAACCTCAAACAATCATCATTATCAATTTGAAACTCTGATTCCATATTCGGAACACATTCAGCCCGTCTTGCAACCAACTCATCGTCGACTTTCTGAGCTTCATGAATTTGATGAATCAATAATGGTTTGGCCTTTAATTCGGCTACTAACACATTGTCGGGTAGAATAGACAAGTGTACATTCATTGCTCGTAAAGCAAGCGGTGATTTCGGCTTAAGGCGTCGCAACCACATTAGCCTTTCCGGGTGATAATCAATGACCAGCTCATAATCTTTCAACAACTCAAGCCAACGTCTTTGTCGCAGATTTAAGTCTCTTTGAGTCATCAAATATTTGAGACTTTTGTGATCGAAAAATACATGGCACTTCTCACCAAATAAGTAATGTCGCCATATTTTCAAGGCGAATACGATGGCAGCTAATTCGAGATCATGGGTCGGATAATTTTTCTCATGTGGCTTTAATTGTCTCGACGCATAGGCCACAACTCGACCTTCTTGCATCAACACGCAACCTAACCCAAGTAGGGAGGCGTCACTATAGATGACAAACTCTTTGCCTGATTCGGGCTGCACTAAAATTGGGGCTTCAGTCAAATAAGTTTTCAGTTGATCAAAACTTTTCTGACATTTTTCCGTCCATTCGAACTTAATATCTTTTTAAAGTAGCTTCGTCATGGGTGTGGCTATCATCGAGAAACCTTTTACAAACCATCGGTAGTAACCAGCGAGTCCCAAAAAGCTCCGAACCTCAGTAATATTTCTTGGAGGCTTCCAGTTAAGTATGGCTGAAATTTTGCTCGGGTCAACTCGAATACCCGATGCAGATACCACATGGCCCAAGAAGCTAACCTCTCTTAACCAGAACTCACACTTACTGAAATTAACATATAACTGCTTATCCCGTAAAATTTGCAACACTAATCTCAGGTGCTCAGCATGTTCGGTCTCATCTCTTGAATAGACCAAGATGTCGTCAATGAACACAACTACCAACCGGTCCAAATACTGTCTGAAGATCCGATTCATCAAATCCATAAATACCGCAGGGGCATTAGTGAGCCCAAACGACATCACTAAGAATTCGTAGTGGCCGTATCTCGCTTAAAGCGGTTTTGGGTATATCCGAATCTCGAATCCATGAATCGATAATAACCCGATCTCAAATCTATCTTTGAAAACACTGAGGCTCCCTTTAGTTGATCAAACAAATCATCAGTACGTGGTAATGGATATTTATTCTTTATTGTCACTTTCTTCAGCTGACGATAGTCGATGCACAACCTCATGGTTCCGTCCTTCTTTTTAACAAACAATACTGGTGCACCCCAAGGTGAGAAACTTGGTCGAGCGAAACCTCTATCCTTCAATTCTTGCAACTGAGCTTTCAACTCTTTTAACTCAGTTGGTGCCATACGATATGGAGCTATCGAAATCGGAGTAGTCCCAGGTACAAGCTCAATACCAAACTCTACCTCCGAGCAAGGTGGTAAACCGGTAATTCTTCGGGAAAACGTCCGGGTATTCACAAACCACCGCACATGATTCGGTTTCCTTTCTAACTCTTTGTCATCAAGTACATACGCAAGGTATGCTTCGCACCCTTTCTTACATATTTACGAGCCAACATTGATGATATTACGGTGGCAACCCTTTAAGTCCGTAGACTCAACTCGGATTATCTCGTTATTTGCACCCTTAAATCAATGGTTTTTCTTTTGTAACTCACCACTGCGTCGTATACGGTCAACCAGTCCATACTAAGAATAACATCAAATTCATCAAATGGTAAAGCATCAAATCTGCGGAAAAGCAGATTCTCGGATCATTAGAGGCATCTCTTACACACTTTGTCAACAAGCGCATATTGACCCAAAGGATTTGACACTCGAATTACGAACTCAGTAGACTCAATAGGCAGAGTCTTAATGGATGCTAAAGTCTCACATACATAAGAATGAGTAGAGCCAGGGTCGATTAATGCAATTACATTAGTGTAAAAAAGAGTGAAAGTACCAGTGATAACATCATGGGAGGATGCTTCCTCTCGTGCACGGATGGCATATGCCCTAGTAGGAGTACGGGTCTCAGATTGAACAGTCGTATCAGAGGCCCCTCTCTGACTACCACCCTTACCTTCTGAAATTCTCGGTGGTCTACCTCTAGCTGTCATTCCACTAGGTCTTGCACCTTGCATCCTATTCTTCTCATCAAGCTCCGTGCAATCTCTAATGAAGTGGTCCTTCGAACCGCATCCGTAACAGGCCCTGTTAGTAGACTTACCCCAACATTCACCTATGTGTCGTCTTCCACATTGGGGGCATTCAGGTTTCTCTTGGCAATTATTGCCCACACTAGCTACCAAAGTAGCTCGGGAGTCCGTCGATGGTCGTGCTCTAATGGAAATTCCCTTGATCGTCCTCGATTTAATAGTGTCCTCCACGAACTTCTTTACTACCGAGAATGAAGCTTTACCCATCGATCTTTTACGATAGTCTCTAGCTTCAAATTCAGCCTTCTTCTTCTCCTTTCTAAGTTCTTCCGCCTTGCAGGCTCGTTCAACTAGTGTTACGAATTCTTTTATCTCCAAAATACCCACTAGTAGCTTTAAATCTTCATTCAATCCTTCTTCAAATCTCTTGCACATAGCAACCTCATCAGCCACACACTCCCGGGCATACCGACTGAGTCTTACGAACTCATGTTCGTATTCAAATACTGTCATACGGCCTTGCTTGAGTTCCAAGAATTCCTTACGCTTTTGATCGATGAACCGTTGACTAATATATTTCTTTCGAAGTTCCGCTTGGAAGAAATCCCAAGTAACTCGTTCGTTTGGGACTATGGAAATCAAGGTCCTCCACCTATAGTAGGTTGAGTCTCGCAACAAGGATATATCACACTTTAGACATTCATCGAGTGTGCATGACAGTTCATCGAACACCCGAATGGTGTTATCAAGCCAGAACTCGGCCCTTTCAGCATCATCAGTAACTATGGCCTTGAACTCCTCGACTCGCGCTTCCTAATCAAGTCTACGGTGGTTTACTCGGCCTCACGGGATCGATGGCGATGGCATTACGGGCTCTTGGGATGGATTATTCAAATTCGGGAATGGTTGGACAGTAGGAATGGTTCGGGCATATTATGCGACCCAGTCATTCATCATGGTGAAGAAGGCTTGTTTTGCCCCCTCATCCTGATTATTTGCAGATGATTGAGGTTCAACAGGCGGTGTCCCTTCCGCAGGAGCAGCCGCTACACTTTCAACGTCATCCGCTAAGGGTCTCTCTACCCCAGGTTCCATTTGCTAATCAAAACAAAAATTTTAACCGTCAGAAGTCATCACATTATTAAGCACTAACATTAAGGCATGTATAGCTAGACTCATACGCGCTATGGTAGTCCTAGAACCGACTAAACCATAGCTCTGATACCAATTAAATTGTAACACCCCGTACCCGAGACCGTCGCCGGGGTCGAACACGAGGGGTTAACAGACTTCGTTCACTTAATTTCACCGTTCATAAAAAAATATTTTCCAGACAGCTGGCTAACTGTGTCACTGTCACCTTAAAAATCATATCTTGAGTTCTACAACTCGAAAATTAGTTTCGTGATTTTTCCCTGAAACTAGACTCATATATCCATCTAAAAATTTTTTTCTAGAATTTTTGGTTGGGCCAATTAATACAGTTTATTAGTTAAAGTCTCCCCTGTTACAGGGTACGACTACACTGGCCTTCATGCATTACGACCTAGATATCTCCCTGTACAGGGATTCAATACTGATGTTGTTTGTTTCTATAGAAACTAGACTCAAAAAGGAATCTATACATATATGGCATGACTTCTAAATGTCTCGGGTTAATTTATAATGAATTTCCAAAGTCGGAATAGTTAATCCAGAAACCGTTCTGGCCCTGTTTCACGAAAACCTAAATATCTCTTAACATACAACTCATATGACCGTTTCGTTTCTTCCATATGAAAGTAGATTCATCAAGGTTCATTTACATAATTTATTCACTATTTAATTCCATTCCTACTATTTTTAGTGATTTTTCACATCCACATCGTTGCTGCTGTCAGCATCTGCCTTTAAGGTAGACTTTACCTATTTCATAGTTTCCATGATTCAATTAGCCCTTTTTGCATACATAGCACAAAGTATAATCATGATTAACCATTCCAATGGCTAATTGTTTCCAATCATTTCCATACCTCTTAGTGATCACTTACAAATGATTATAGTACTATGCTAAAAACGTATATAAGCCATTTTCGCATGGCTATCCAAAGTTTTACATACCAAAGTTCAAACAAACATAATAGCCTATACATGCCGAAATGTTCTCTTAGACCAACTAAGAAGAAGATACCAAAAAGTTGCAAGCTGGTGTGATGACTTCGATGACGGTCCCGAATACGCAAAAAGTCGAGTCCAAGAAACCTAAAATGGGTGACAAGCAAACACCGAATGAGTATATAACTCAGTAAGTCATAAGCATTACACTACCATCCATTAATAGAATTTTCACAAGAGGAAACAACGAAATGAGGCTAAGTACTCCATCCATACCAAACTATGCCATAGTTTCTTAGACCTTACGATTCAATCTCATTCCAAGTCCTACATTGACATTTCATACGCTATTCAATAGGATAATTGAGGCATTTCCATACATCATTTTATTTTCGTTACAATCATACAACTAAACGAACTTTCACCTATTCCACGATGAACCTTATGTACGTGACTTCAATTATAATCATCACATAGGTTCAAAACTTACCACGCTCAACTCCATATATAAACATAGCACCTATTAGCCATGAACTCAAGGTACTTACCCTTTCCGCTGTTCGAAATCGACTCGGTAAGGTTGCACCCTTAATATAAATAATTGATAGAAAATATATATATATATATATATTTATATAGTGGGTTCGCACACATAGTGCTTAATAATCAACCACGCACACTTAGTGCCATGTAATTTAAACTCGCACACTTAGTGCCATGCATTTCAAGCCCGCACACTTAGTGCCATTCTCTCAACCGTGAACACTTATTGTCCGCACACTTAGTGCCGAAAACCAGCCACTATATACGCTTCACTTCCTTTTTACATTCGACAATTTCATCTCTACATACATATACATTTGTATACATTTCATCTCATTAAACACAATTGCATAGGTATTACGATCATTTAAATCAATACCAACTATATGCTTAATGACTTACCTTGTGTTGGGTAAAATAATTCCAAGTCGGCTACTCGATGACCTTCGATTTCCCCTTGTTGGACGCCTCTCCTTTAGGATCTTGAGCTTAAACAAATAAATTAACTCATTCTACCGCTTTGCTACATATATTGGTATTCACATTTTATGATTTTATGACATACTGAGCGGCATGGTAAAATTTTTATCTTGCTACCTTATGCTCTTAGCTATTCGGCTAATAACCATATGCTATCGCCCTACTATCAATAATCCAATCACACATGCATATATATATATATGGCCGAATGTACAAAGCTTAGACTCATCATCACCTATGCTCTTAATTTGATGGCCGAATATGCATACATATATATATATAATATCAACTATACTATCATCTTTAATTCACCTAAACATAAATTTTCATCTCATGAACACTTGACTGAATTTTTCCTAATCTAGCATGGCTTCACATATATTTGTAACATCCTATAAATCCACATATATCACATTTCTACATAAATTTTCTTTTACTTTTCCTCTACTTCCATTCACAACATCAAAAGCACCATACACATGTATCATTACAAAGCTTCACACTTAGCACATAAATGACATCAACACAAATCCACCTTAGCGAAACTTAACTCATCTTCATGCCTCATCACCACAACATCAAACATCAAACATCAACCAAGAAGACAACACCCATGGCGAGTATCATCCCCATCTCATAGCAAAGATTTAAACCATGGGCTAGGTAGAACTCAAACTAACAACTAAAAACATGCATGAATCTCATGGACGACATCAAACATACCTTAGTCTAGCAACCTCCATGGCTGATTTTCTCAAGCTCTTCCCCTTCTTCTTAGAACATTCGCCAAGCCAACAAAATGTGAAAGGATGGACACTTTTTTTTTCTTTTCTTTGTTTTCATCATATTCCTTTTTCATTATTTATTCTTTCTAACATAACCACTAACTAAACATGTTTGCAACATGTTTCCATTCATAGCATGGCCGGCCACTATGCTTAAATTTTGGGTAAATTGACATGCAAACCCAGCATTTTCACAACATGCATTTATAGGCCACCTTACATTTGCCTAGCACATTTCTAAATTTTCTCACATAAGTCCTATTTGATAAAATTCACTTACAATTAACAAAATCCAAACATGAAATTTTCACACATGCATATGTACATATAATGAGCATCAACTATGACGGTTAATTATTTTTATGACTCGGTTTAGTGGTCCCGAAACCACTTTTCGACTAGGGTCAATTTAGGGCTGTCACATGATCATTTGGGTTGTAATCTAAGTACCCATGCATGCATGTGCTAGTGTTATGATGGTAGGATATGTTGTTGCTTGGTAAGTGCAGGATAATGATATGATATGTTGTTGATTGATGAATGTATGGTAAAGTATGAATTGGGTGCTAGAGGATAAGAGATGACCAAATGTCTTAAAATGACTATAAGTATGAATGCACAATGTGAAGTCATGATAATAAGTTTAATAATGCATGATATTGGTGTGGAATGCCTATAAATAGTGTAACAAATGAATGTGCAATAGGATGACTTTATGAAGACGTGAGAGTTCCATGGTGTGGAATATTTGAGTGCTTAAATATGTCATGTTGCATGTTATAAACTATGTTTGAATGTATGAGTGATTGTGGGTGACTATTAGCCTTGAAAATAGCCTTTAAACAGTCCACACAAGTGTGTGTCTAAACCGTGTGTGACACACGATCTGCCCCAGGGGCGTGTTGAATGGTTGTGTGTCCCTTACACCTAAAATTTCTAAGTCAGTATGCATGGTAGTAAACACACGGGCTGAGACACAGTCGTGTGTCTTAGCAGTGTGGAGGACACGACCTAGCACATAGGCGTGTGCCTTGGTCGTGTGCCCCTAAATGAGTGATGATGTCATAAATAGAATGTGCATGTTTTTGGACACGGATGATGACACAGGTGTCTCTAGGCCGTGTGAGGGACACGGGTTAGGGACAAAGGCTTGTGCTCGGCCGTGTGAAAACCCCTGTAGTTCGAAATGAAAAATAAATTTTAGTAATTCCACACTGGTAAGGGACATGGGTGTCTCGTAATGCACACGGTCGTGTGCGTTGCCTCCACAGGGGTGTGTGAGGCTTAAACCTAGAAACTTTCTTAGAATTTTCTTAAGTTCTCAATTTAGTTTTAGATTGCTTTTATTGTACGTTTTGGACTTCGTAGGTCCTTAATAAGGATAATATGATCTTGTTTGATTGATTTTAATTTGGAATGAAATTTTGTGACTTCGTTTTGCATGTTTGTGAATGTTTAATTCTGGTAAAGCCTCAAACCCTGTCTCGGTATCGGTTACGGGTAAGGGGTGTTACATTTAGTAGTATTAGAGCTATGGTTTAGTTGATTCTCGGACTAACCTAGTGTATCTGAGTCTAGCTATACATGTCATGCATATATATATAAGTAATGATAGTGTGATGACTCCTGACAATATTAAAATGTGTTTTCATATAGCAAATGGATCCTAACGAGGAGTGGCGGATGACGTAGAAAGAAACGCGCCTGCTTCAACAGAACGAGCGGTGCCATCTAAAAGTAGACCCGAAACTATTAGTACAATAGAAGAAGGCAGAGAGGGCTTTCTCCACATGATGAATGCATGGTATACGAATTTCGTTTGAACGAACCCGAATGCTCAACCTTCCCCACATCCCCCAAATCCTTAAACCGCACCTGTGATACCTCAACATATGGATTTCATGAGATTTACTAGAACACCTATTGATAGAATTCGAAAACAATGTATCGAAGAATTTAGGGCAAATTCCAATGATAACCTTGAAAGAGCGGAGTTCTGGTTAGAGAACTCGATACAGGTATTTGAAGAATTGTCATGTACCCCCGAGGAGTGTTTAAAATGTGTCATAACATTGGTGGAGAACGCTGATATCTGTAGTACCACCAGAGAGGGTTACTTGGGAATTCTTTCAAGAGGAATTAAGAAATACATTTGTGAAAGATTCATTGAATAGAAGTGTAAGGAATTCCTAGAATTGAAACAAGGTCGTATGATAGTTAGTGAATATGAGAGAGAATTCGTCAGACTTAACAAATATGCTCGGGAGTGCGTACCCTCCAAGGCTAAGATGTGCAGAAGATTTGAAGATGGACTCAATGATGATATTCAGACATTAGTGGGTATTCTCGAGTTGAAAGAATTTGTGGTACTTGTTGAACGGGCTCGTAAAGCCGAAGACTTGGTTAAAGAAAGGAAGAAGGCCAAGTCTGATGCAAGAGATACAAGAAAGAGGTACATAAGTAAGTCATTACCATCCCAATCTAAGAAATCTAAAGAGATGTATTCTCGTTCACATATGTCAGCTAGGCACTCATACAGGAATCGGAAAAAGTAGAATTTGGGTTTTAGATCTCAGGCTATATCTGTGGCAAGTGTGGGTAACCCTAAACCTTCCAAGGTTGAATGTCCTCAATGTGGAAGACGTCATTCTGGTAACTGTAGAGTGAGGGAAGGATCATGTTTTAAATGTGGTTCTTTAGACCACTTTATAAAGGATTGTCCTGAGATGATGGAAAAAAGAAAGATTTTAGAGTCTGAGACCGAGTGGCGCAGCTTCTAGGGGAAGACCCTCGAGAAATGTCAAAAATGGGTCCAGTAGTAAGAATGTGATGCGAGACACAACAGTGTGGTCTGAGGCTAGGGCTCCAACTAGAGCCTATGTCATACGTGCATGCGAAGACGCAACTTCTCCTGATGAGATCATTGGTAAATTTTCTCTCTATGATACTAATGTTATTGCTATGATAGACCCTGGTTCCACTCATTCGTATGTGTGTATGAAATTGGCATCTAGTCTGAATATTCCTGTCGAGTCTGCAGAATTTGTAATTAAGCTATCTAACCCATTAGAAAAGCATGTGATAGTTGATAAATTATGTAAGAAATGTCCTTTGATGGTTAGAGATCATTGTTTTCTGACAGATTTGATGTTGTTGTCGCTTGAAGAATTTGATGTCATACTAGGTATGGATTGGTTGACATTACATGAGGCTATAGTGAATTGTACACAGAAAGTTATGGAACTGAAATGTGAAAATGGTGAAATTCTTCGAGTTGAATCAGATGATGCAGATAAGTCACCAATGATGATTACTTCAATGATTGCTCAGAGATACTTGAGAAAGGGGTATAAAGCTTATTTGGCATATATATTGAATACAAAAGAATCTGAATTAAAAATTGAATCAGTGTCAGTTGTGTGCGAGTATACAGACATATTGTCAGAGGAATTGTCGGGTTTACCTCCAGTTAGAGAAGTTGAATTCAGTATTGAGCTAATGCTAGGGATGGCAACCATATCTATTATCCCATACAGGATGGCCCCAACTGAATTGAAAGAATTGAAATCACAGTTACAAGAGCTGACCGACAACGGTTTTACAAGACCAAGCTTTTCACCTTGGGGTGCTCCCGTACTATTCGTGAAAATAAAAGACGGCTCTATGAGATTATGCATTGATCACCAGCAACTCAATAAGGTGACAATCAAAAATAAGTATCCTCTTCCAAGGATTGATGACTTGTTTGATCAGCTGAAGGGAGCGACCTAGTTCTCTAAGATAGACTTGAGGTTCGGATACTACCAGTTACGAGTGAAAGAGTCTGATGTGCATAAGACTGCCTTTAGAACGAGGTATGGCCACTATGAGTTTCTGGTTATGCCATTTGGACTAACGAATGCTCTTTCCGTGTTTATGAATTTAATGAACCAGATTTTTTCTCCATATTTAGATAAGTTTCTTGTGGTGTTTACCGATGATATTCTGATTTATTCTAGAGATGAGGCAGAGCATGCCAAGCACTTGAGAACTATTTTGTAGATTCTGAGGGATAAACAATTATATGCCAAGTTTAGTAAAAGTGAGTTTTGGCTTCGAGAGGTTAGGTTCTTAGGTTACATTGTTTCAGGAGATGGTATATGTAATAGCCCAAAATTGGGTCTAGTTGGAACAGAGGTTTCGGGACCACGAAATCTGAGATAAAAATAATTATTTTATGATTATTTTTAGGTCTATGATATGATTGCATGATTGTGTGAAAATTTCGTGAAGAAATTCTATGCATAAAGTGCTCAATTTGAACTTAGGGACTAAATTGAATAAGTTACAAAACTTTCATTCTAGAATTTTCTAGTATGAAATTTCTTTGAAATATTAATTAGGAGGTCTTAAATAGGAATTTGACCAATTTCTAAATGATGGACAAAAATTGGGCATGGATGGAATTTTTGAAAGTTTAGTAAGGAAGGGCATTTTGATCATTTGGTAATTAAAAGAAATAAAAAGGGAAAATAAAGCCAAAATTTACTAATTTTTTTCATGGAGGCCGAAATTAGCATGGGGGAAACTATGGCTAGGGTTTTCAAGCTTTCCAAGCTCAATAGTAAGTCCATTCTAACCCCGTTTTTCAAGTTCTTTACGTTTTTTGAATCTCGGTAATTTGATTAAGCTTATTCTAGCAATAATTTAAGCTAGGGTTCATATTTGGGAAAATACCCATAGGTGAAATGTGTTTATTTTGCTGTTTTATGATAGAATATGAGGTTTTAAATTATATTAGACAACTTGTGCTACTCGGTTTTGAGTGAAAACGAGTAAAAGGGCTTAATCGGTAAAAATACCTAATAGTCATAAGTATATGTTAGAGTGAGAATTTGATGTTGCCATAGAAGGAAAAAGTGATCAGCGTGTCATAAAACATAAGAATAAGGGATGAAGTTTAATTCCCGAGCCTAGCGGCAAAAGTGTAAATATGCAAAAGTTTAGGGGCAAAATTGTAATTTTTCTAAAGTATGAGTTAAGGACTCTTTTGAATATTATATTAATTAAATAAGTAAAATATGATGTTTTAGATCCCGGAAAATGAGATTTGAACCTAGAATGAGAGAAAAATCGAAAATTGGGAAAGTTGGTAAAATGATCGTTTTAGTATCAAGGTAAGTTCATATGTATAATAAGCATTAATTTATACATGTTTCAATGTAAAATTGATATATTTATTATAATTTTGAGGTGTTGAAAGTATGTAAGTTGGTATGATAATAATACAACAATAATGCTATAATTTATATTTGAAAGTTAAATTTAGTGAATTAATTGAATTATGTTAAATTAAATGATTATGGTGCCAAGTTTATGAATTGATTTAAAAATATGTCTATGGTACATGAAGTGCATTGAATTATCATACATAAATGTGATTTCTATGATTATGGATATTATGGGAAATTGTAAGTTCATATGATTTTTAATAAGGCAATGTGTAATTTAATATTATTGCCTTGATATTAAATGAGATGTAAGTTTATATGTAAGTAATACATCAATATTACTTGTATTATGATATTTTATAATAATATTGGAAATATGTTTATGGATAATTACTTGATTGGTGAAATTGTTGGAAAAGAGAGAGAAACCCCGGTTGAACCTTCGGAAAGATTGGATGATACAGATAGTATTTAGCTAGGTCATATGTATGGTGTTGATTGCACATCATGTGTACAAGAGAGCTACAAGACATTATGATGTAGCTAGGTCGCATGGGTGATACTATGTGTACACCATGTAGACAAGAGAGCTACGGGATATATGTAGCTAGGTCGCATGCATGGCTCCAGGTGAAGGACACCATGTAGACAAGAGAGCTACGAGATAAATTGGCTAGGTCACATGGGTGGTACTGAGTGTTCACCATGTGTACAAGAGAGCCGAACTCTATGATGGGTGGAGCTATGTGCTGAAACCACCAAGTATCGAGGATTGATCCGAAGTGTTCAACGGGAGACTCTCTATGTATTGCTTTGTGATTTTTATGATGAATAAGTGCATGAACTTGGTTATGTGAATGATGTGTTCATTAAGTGACCAGGATGTGGTAAGGTTATAAACAAGTTATACATGAGGATGATTTTATGGTGACCTTGTGATCATAGGCCTATACTTGTGATGTATGAAATGTGGTGAAAATGATTTGTGATATGTATGTTAAAATGAGGTTAATACAAAGAAAGTGTGAAAGAGTGAATTAGCAATAAAACTGTTTTGGACAGTAGCAGTGACGTGATTTTAAAAAATCACCAAAAATAGTAGAAATTGAATCAGAGACTGAATGAGATATTAAATTAAATCTTAATAAGTCTATTTTCATATAAAGAAACAGAGCAAGAAAAGGAGTTCTATATTTTAATATATTTATGTTTTGGTGAGACTGGTTCAGAATGATTACGTGATCCCCTGTTCTGATTTTGGAAAATCACAACAATTTGGATAAAAGTAATTAGAGGCTTAAAATTATATTTTTAAAATCCCTAATGAGTCTATTTTCAATATAAATCAACAAGAACATTATCCGATTTCTGTATTGTGAGATAATTAATTTTTACTGAAGAGAGGTCAGAACTGTTAGAATGTGAAACAGGGGAAATTTTAATGAATAAACTATACTAATTGGCTAAACCAAAAATTATGAAACTTTTATGGTGAAAAGATATGTGAGTCTAGTTTCAGGGGAAATTTACGGATCTTAATTTGGAGCTCTGTAACTCGAATTATAAATAAGTAACTGACTATGACTTGTGTGGACAGTTTGATGTGAGCATTTATTAGTAAATTGTGAAATCGTACTTACAAGAATGCCATATACATTAAGGATGTGGAATGGAGAGGAGGAGAAGGAAGATAAATATATGTGGAATACATGGAAACTATCATATATGAAATATTGATTTAATGAAATAAATGATATGTGTTTATAAGAAAACAGAAAGAGAATGATATGTATCATGACATGTATATATATATATATATGACTAGTCTCAATGTAATGCTTGTAGGGTATGGAGTTGAATTAAAATGTTTTAGGCAAACATGTTATTTGCGCGTCTGAATTGTGGTATTTTATAAAGATATGATCTAGTTTTAAATATGAATGCTTGATGATTAAGCTGAAGATATTTGGTAAGATGATAATCTTGGTATAAATGTATAAGTGGTACTATAATAAACAAGGTAAAATGAGTATGAGAGACACATGTATGATGATATAAAAATGCTATGTTTGTGGTTTAATTGAGAATATTTAATCATTAAATGAATACCAGGTTATATGCTTTTGATTTTGTATAAGTGTGTAAGAGATTAAGGTTGACCAAAGCTTGGAAAATAACCTAGGTATATTCCACACAGGCAGAGACACGACCATATGTCTCAGCCGTGTATGGAACATGACTTTGGGACACGGGCGTGTGGAGCCTTATAGCTTGAAATTTTCAAGATTTTTTGTAAGTTCTCAGTTTAGTCCCGAACCCTTTCTAAAGTATGTTTTGGGCTTCGTAGACTCAAATAAGGGACTATGTGTAAGTGAATGAATGTTTTGAAATATGAATGAAATTTTATGGCTTGTATTTTAGTTTAATGTTTGTATGTTTGTCCAGTAATGCCTTGTACCTTTTCCCGGCCTCGGGTATGGGTAAGGGGTGTTACAGTATACGAGTTGATCCCAGTAAAATTTCTACTATTGTAGAATGGAAACCGCCAAGGAATGTAACTAAAGTTAGGAGCTTTTTGGGTTTAGCTGGTTATTACAGATGGTTTGTGAAAGGATTTTCAATGATAGCCAACCCAATGATGAGGTTGTTGCAAAAGGATGTTAAGTTCGAATGAACAAAGAAGTGCCAACAGAGCTTTGAGAAACTGAAAGCGTTGTTAACTGAGGCACCAGTGTTAGTACAACTGGAATCAGGGAAAGAATTTGTGATTTATAGTGATACATCCTTGGATGGATTAGGTTTTGTCCTTATGCAAGAAGGTAAGGTAGTAGCTTATGCTTCGAGGCAACTGAAGCCCCATGAGAAGAACTATCCTACGTATGATTTAGAATTAGCCGTTACTATATTTGCTTTGAAGATTTGGTGGCATTATCTATTTGGGGAGAATGCCTTGTCTTTTCAGACCATAAAAGTCTTAAATATCTGATGACTCAAAATGACTTGAACTTGAGGCAACGAATGTGGATTGAATTGTTAAAAGACTATGAGCTTGTGATAAATTATCACCCTGGCAAGGCAAATGTGGTTGCCGATGCTTTAAGCAGAAAGTCTTTATTTACTTTTAGAGCTGTGAATGCACGGCTAGCCCTATCTCATGACGGTGCTATTCTTGTAGAGTTAAAATCTAGACCGACTTTTCTTCAATAGATTTGTGATGCTCAGGAAGCCGATAAAGAGTTGCAAGCTAAGAAAGCTCAGTGTGAGTCGAGCTGTGAATCAGATTTCCAAAGAGATCCTGATGGTTGTTTGAGGTTCCATGGAAGGATTTGTGTTCCGAAGAATGCTGAATTGATTCAGGATATTTTGCATGAGGTTCATAATGGAGGTATGTCAGTTCACCCGGGCAACACAAAAATGTACAATGATTTAAAGAAAATGTATTGGTGGAATGGCATGAAAAGAGATATATCCGAATTTGTAGCGAGATGCTTGATTTGCCAACAAGTAAAGGCCGAACACCAGGTACCTTCAGGTTTACTTTAGCCGATCTTAGTTCTTGAATGGAAATGGGACAAAATTACTATGGACTTTGTGACAAGCTTACCATTGACACCAACAAAGAAAGATGTCGTATGGGTAGTAGTTGACAGTTGACTAAGTCGGCTCATTTTATATTGGTATACGTTAATTATTCACTTGATAAGTTAGCCGAGCTGTATATTTTTGAGATTGTAAAACTTCATGGAGTACCTTTATCGATTATTAGGGATAGGGATCCGAGATTCACTTTACTATTTTGGAAAAAGTTACAAGAAGCTTTGGGTACAAAGCTGAATTTTAGTACCGCTTTTCATCCCTAGACTGATGGACAATCTGAGTGAGTAATTCAGACACTTGAGGATATTCATAGATGTT
The DNA here is from genome assembly GCF_025698485.1 of Gossypium arboreum. Lineage (NCBI taxonomy): Eukaryota > Viridiplantae > Streptophyta > Magnoliopsida > Malvales > Malvaceae > Gossypium > Gossypium arboreum. The sequence continues at coordinate 36,688,556 of NC_069082.1, forward strand.
GTGTTCTTGAATTTTAAGGTAGTTGGGAAAAGTACCTACCTTTGGTTGAATTTGCCTATAACAATAGCTATCAGACGAGTTTGAAGATGGCACCTTATGAAGCATTGTATGAATGTAAATGCCGTACACCATTGTATTAGACTGAACTCAAGGAGAATAAGATTCATGGGATAGATTTGATTAAGGAAATTGAGGAAAAGGTGAAAGTAATTCGTGATTGTTTGAAAGTGGCGTCGGATAGACAAAAGTCGTATGCGAATTTGAAAACAAAAGAAATTGAGTATCAAGTTAGTGATAAGGTATTCTTGAAAGTATCCCGATGGAAGAAGGTTTTGAGATTCGGTAGAAAAAGCAAGTTGAGTCCTCAATTTATAGGACCATATGAGGTTACCGAAAGGATAGAGCCTGTTGCTTATCAATTGGCTTTGCTGACTGAATTAGAAAAGGTTCACGATGTGTTTCATGTGTACAAGTTGCGCCGTTATAAATCTAACCCTTCACATGTGATTGTACCGATGGAGGTGGAAATCAGACTGGATATGACTTATGGTGAAGAACCTGTTAAGATCTTGGCTTGGGAAGTCAAGCAATTGAGAAAAAAAAGTGTTGATCTTGTAAAAGTTTTATGGCAAAGACATGGGATTGAAGAGGCTACATGGGAGCCCTAGGAGGCTATGAGGAAACAATACCAAAACCATTTTACTGGTAAGATTTTAAGGGACGAAAATCCCTAAAGGGGGGAGAGTTGTAACATCCTGAATTAGGGCCTAGTCGGAACAGTGGTTTTGAGACAACAAATCTGAGATTGAAATAATTATTTTATGATTCTCATCAGGCTTGTGTTATGAATACATGCTTGTGTAAAAGTTTCATAAAGAAATTCTATGAATAAAATGTCTAATTGCATTTTAAGGACCAAATTGAATAAAGTTCAAAACTTGCATTATAGAAGCTTTAATCATGAAATTGCATTAGATATTGAATTAGAGGGTCCTAATTATCAATTTGACCAATATCTATAATTTTGGACAAAAATGGACATGATAGGAAAAATGTAAAAGACAAAACTTAGGGGTATTTTGCTCATTTGGTAATTAAAAGAATAAAAAGGGAAAAATAAGTCAAAATTGGTGTCCATCTTCTTCCTTCATTGCCGAAAATTGCAAGACACCATAGCTAGGGTTTGTTCAACATTTTCAAGCTTGATTGTAAGTGCATCCTAGCCCCGTTTTTAATGTTCTTTGCATTTTTGAAGTCCTTAAAGCATGATGTACCCATTTCTAACTATATTTTGAGCTAGGGTTCATGTATAAAATTTGACCCATGTGTAACATGCATGTATTTTGATGATTAATGAAGGAATATGAATGTTCAATGCATGATAAACATTTTTTACTAGGTGATTTTTAGTGAAAACACCTAAACAAGGGACTTGTTTGTAAAAGTGTAAAAGAGAATAGTAATAATGTGAAATAAAAGAAAATATGGGTTGATATGAGCATAATAAAGGTTCGGCTAGGCTTGGGTAACCAAGAAAATGTATGGATTTCATTTTATGAGTCTAGGGACCAATGTGTAATGTGTAAAGTTTAGGGGTCAAAATGTAAATTTACAAAAGTATGAATTATGGACCCATTTGAACAATGTGAATAATCAATAAGTCAAATTTGGCATTATCGATCAAGAAAAATAGGAACTGGGACTTGATTAAGGAAAGAATAAAGTACACGACGATTAAGCTCGATTATCATCATTTTGTACCGAGGTGAGTACAATGCAAATAATGTGGTGTTGTAGTATGTTTTAATGCTTTAATATATTGTAATAAATGTTTTATTGTAATTATGAGTTATATGCTTGCTGATTATTATGAATGCATGGATGTTATTATGGTTGTTATCCACGACGTTACGAGCAAGTACGATGGAGATACTAAATGCAAGTGAGGAAAAATACTGTTTGAACCTTAGGAATAGTTTAGGATACAAGTGACATGTCACTAAGAACTAAGACGTTCGAACTCGTTGTCTGGTCCGGGTTCATGAGATATTTAGCATTCGAGCTTATTAAGAGGTCCGAGTTCATTATAGATACGAGCATCCGAGCTTGTTGAGAGGTCCGAGTTCATAATGGATGCAATTCATGTAACATCCGAGCTCATTGAGATGTCTGAGTTCATTATGGAAGTGTTATATGTTATGTGGTAGCTTTGGCTACGTTTGTATATGTGGCACTTATGTGCAAGGTTTTCGGGTATCTAATAGTATTCCAAGAGTTCAACGGGTAATGTAATGAATGTAATGATATTCCCAAGGAGGACATATGAAAGAGGTATGGTTATGGATACTTTACGATGAGTACAGGTACGTATGCTAAACCTATGAGTAATGCCTTCATAAAGATTGATTTATGATGAGCAAGTATATATGTGCGTATGATGAGTAAGAAGGAAGGTTTGAATGATGAATAATCTTTATGTATATGTTCCTATGTTTTTGCATGTTTATTCCTTACTACCATTTCATATTATTTGTATGTGGACTTACTAAGCTTTAATGCTTACTCCCATCTCTTTCCATCTTTGTTGTTCCACCAAGCTAGCTCGGGGATCAGAAGCTATTGGAGTATTCGATCACACTATCAAAAGACTATTGGCTATATTGAAATTATTATTTTGAGTATGACATGTATAGGAAACTTGATCATTTTGTGATATGTGTCATCCTATTTGGCCAAATTGTGAAGGCCTATGATAATAATGATTCATTTTGTAATGGCCATGTGATATGGCTCATATTTGATCATTTGGATTGTAATCTAATTACCCATGCTTCCATGCGCTAGTGTTTTGATGGTAGGATATGTTGTTTCTTGGTGAGTGTAGGATAATGATGTGATATGTTGTTGATTGATGAATGTATGGTAAAGTATGAATTGGGTGCTAAAGGATAAGGGATGACCTAATGACTTAAAATGACTATAAGTATGAATGTACAATTTGAAGTTATGATAATAAGTTTAATAATGCATGATATTGGTGTGGAATGCCTATAAATAGTGTAACAAATGAATGTGCAATAGGATGGCTTTATGAAGACGTGAGAGTGCCATGGTGTGGAATATTTGAGTGCTTAAATATGTCATGTTGCATGTTATAAAGTATGTTTGAATGTATGAGTGATTGTGGGTGTAATATCCCGAATTAAGGCCTAATTAGAATAGTGGTTTCGTGACCACAAATCCGAGATAGAAATAATTATTTTATAATTATTTTGAGGTTTTTGATATGATTGCATAATTGAGTGAAAATTTGGTGAAGAAATTTTTGGCATAACGAGTTTGATTTAAAGTTAGGGACTAAATCGAATAAGTTGCAAAACTTGCATTCTAGAAGTTTTTAGTATGAAATTGCTTTGAAATATTAATTAGGAGGTCTAAAATGGTACTTTGACCAATTTTAAGTTCATGGATAAAATTAGGACATGGAAGGAATTTTTTTGAAAGTTTAGTAAGGAGGGGCATTTTGGTCATTTGGATATTAAATGAAATAAAAAGGGAAAATAACACAAAATTGGTTATCATCTTCCTTAGTTGCTGCCGAATGCTCCCTCTCTCCATAGCTAGGGTTTCTTCAACTTTCAAGCTTCATAGTAAGTGATTCCAAGCCCTGTTTTTAATGATTTTTACGTTTTTGAAATCCCGGTAACTCAGTATAGCTTATGATAGTAATATTTTGAGTTAGAGTTCATATTTGAAAAAATACCCATAGGTGAAATTTGAGAATTTTGATGTTTTATGATAGAATATGAGGTTTTAAATTATGTTAGACAACTTGTGCTACTCGGTTTTGAGTGGAAACAAGTAAAAGAGCTTAATCGGCAAAAATACCTAATAGTCATAAGTACATGTTAGAGTGAGAATTTGATGTTACCATAGAAGGGAAAAGTGATCAGCATGTTATAAAACATAAGAATAAGAAATTAAGTTTAATTCCCGAGATTTGGGGCAAAAGTGTAAATATGCAAAAGTTTAGGGGTAAAATTGTAATTTTGCTAAAATTTGAATTAAAGACTAATTTGATAATGTGAGTATTAAATAAGCTAAATGTGTTATTTTAGATCAAGAATGACGTGGAATCGATCCCAATCGAGGAAAAGAAAAGATTGTGGACTAAATTGCAAAATCATTATATTTTGGTACCAAGGTAAGGTCATGTGTGAATAATGTAGCATAATTGTTATTTATAAGTTATTGATGTTAATTATATGATATGCTGATTTTTATCATGAAATATATGCTTTGTGGTTATTTTCGAATAAAATGCAATTTATGTCTATTATTTGTTAAATATAAAGTGCTACCGAGTATTGGTTTCGGTATTTTACGGAAGATGGCAAGGATATGTGTTCGATGAAAATCCCGTTTGAACCTTAGGAATATATTAGGATACAAGTGACATGTCACTAGGATGGTTTAGCATCCGAACTCGTTGAGTTGAGCCCGAGTTCACTTACGGATGCGAATGTTCGAACTCGTTGAGTTGAATCTGAGTTCGTGAGATGTAACTAGGCATCCGAACTCGTTGAGTTGAGTCCGAGTTCACTTAGGGGCGGGTTACATGATTTCTTGATTACATATGTGGCAGTTATGTGCAAATTATCCATGTATCCGAGTTATATTCCGATGTGTTCAACGGGTAAAATTTCTAGTGAAATGGAAGAACACTTAAGATGCAAGTGACGTTTTGGTAAGTGTTGTGAAATGGATACTTTGGACAGGTATGTACTTAGCCCTCGGGTTGAAAATAGATACAACAACGATAAGGTGGTAAGATGATGAATGATGTTTAGAAAAGTGATATATGTTTTGGTGATACTATGCTATGGTTGTTTGGTATAATTGTATTGTTATGTTACTTGTTATTTGCATATGAACTTACTAAGCATTTATGCTTACTCCCTCCTTTTTATTCACTATAGCTTTGAACAAGCCGACTGGGGAATCGGGACAGGTCGAAGGTTCGATCACACTATCTGAAGGACATTTTTTGGTAAATGGCTTGTAAAACTTAAGTGTAACACCCCGTACCCGAGACCGTGGCCGGAGTCGAGCACGAGGTGCTAACAGACATAATATATTTATTTTCACAGTCCATTTAAAAATTTCCAGACAGCTGGCTAACTATGTCATTGTCACCTTAAAAATCATATCTTGAGTTCCACAACTCGAAAATCAGTTTCGTAATTTTTCCCTGAAACTAGACTCATATATACATCTACAACTTTTTTTCTAGAATTTTTGGTCTGGCCAATTAGTACAGTTTATTAGTTAAAGTCTCACATGTTACAAGGATCGACTACACTAACCTTTGCGCATTACAACTTGGATATCTCCCTGTACAGGGATTAAATACTGATTCTGTTTGTTTCTACAGAAACTAGACTCAAATAGGAATCTATAAATATATGGCATGACTCCTAATTATCTCTGGTTAATTTATAATGAATTTCCAAAGTCGGAACAGGGAATCCAGAAACCGTTCTGGCCCTATTTCACAAAAACCTAAATATCTCTTAACATACAACTCATATGACCGTTTCGTTTCTTCCATATGAAAGTATATTCATCAAGGTTCATTTAAATAATTTATTCACTATTTAATTCCATTCCTACTATTTTTAGTGATTTTTCACATCCACATCGCTGCTGCTGTCAGCATCTGCCTTTAAGGTAGACTTTACCTATTTCATAGTTTCCATGATTCAATTAGCCCTTTTTGCATACATAGCACAAAATATAATCATGATTAACCATTCCAATGGCTAATCGTTTCCAAACATTTCCATACCTCTTAGTGATCAACATACAAAACGATTATAGTACTATGCTAAAAGCATATATAAGCCATTTTCGCATGGCTATCCAAATTTACACAAAATCCATGGGTACATGACCAACAACAAAAGGGTAGTCCTATACATGCCATTTCAAAGTTCAACCAAAATTGTACCAAAAGGGGCTTTGATAGTGTGGGAGACTTGACTTCCAAAAATCCGAGTCCGATGGTGACGAGCCAAAATCTATAAAACAGAGAAACAAAGAAATGGAGTAAGCAATTTATGCTTAGTAAGTTTTGAGCAAGGGATTCGGCACAACAAAAGCATAGCATTCATATAGCTAAGCGGATAATTTCATATGCACAAATTCTCAATATCATACTTACTTCACATTACCAACCCTTATGTTCATACACAAAGATCAACTTAGCCAAAGGCGGTAGCTCGTTTATCAAGCTGGCGAATACTTATTTGTAAGGGCTCAACTAAGTCAAAGCACATCTGAAACATACCTCATTGTTGGGATTTCAAGCGTATTAACTGAAATTTTTACAGCAAGTTCATTCATTCCGAATCACATACCTTGAGTTTAACCGGATATAGCTACTCGTTCAAATACCTTGGGACATAGCCGGTTATAGTAGCTTCGCACAAATGCCTTGGGACTTAACCCGGATTTAGTAACTCGCACAAATGCCTTGGATCTTAGTCCGGATTTAGCAACTCGCACAAAGCCTTCGGGACTTAGCCCGGACATCATTCGAAGAACCATGCACACATGTATCAATAAATCATGACACATCCATATTTCATTTTCATTACCAAAGCTCAACACAAGACACTTATCATATTTACAATTTCGGCTCAATAGCCACATACAAAGAGCATGATTTTGATTTACTTAAGACATAATCTAATCGAATCATAATTTAAGTTCCATTACTCGAAAACTTACCTCGGATGTTGTCGAGCGGCTTCAATGACTATTCGATCACTTTTTCCTTTCCCTTATCCAACTATGGTCCCTAAGCTCTTGAGCTAATTCAAACAAATTTAACTTATCAAAGTCTCATTTTGCTAGCTTATGGCGAATATGACAAGGAGTTTGATAGGTCATATGGCCACCTTTTAGCTCAAATACACAATGATCATACGCATTTTAATCACATCAACAATTTAATACAATTCATTCGAACATCAAAGAGAAGCTCAAGGTACTTAGCCCATATATACATTAGACATTAGAGTCACATATATACGAAATCACGAATCGAATTCAACATACTAGCTAATATTTCCCTTTGCGAATTTTCTAAGTCAAGCTAAAGCCATCAATAGGCTACCAATGGCGAACATACACATCTATGCTAAGGCCGATTGCAACACTTAATACATTCTACAAGTATGGTCACTTGTGTTGACTAAACACCATTTGTTTCAAGTTCAAAACTTGGCTAATACACATATATACACTATTAAAGCATCCTCTCCCTTTACACTAATTCAACACATGCATTACCCATAATATACCAAATTACATTCGGCCTTAGCACACAACGTGCTAGCCGATTCTTCTCCATCTAGCAACTAATACACATACAAGCTCATTTGTTAGACTCTACTTCATCTAACAACAACCTTATTTCTCTTCTATATCCTACCATGGCCGAATGCATCACAACACCTTACCATTTCAATTTTGGTCATGGTTGAACAAGGAACTTAATGTCTTACTCAAGGATGCTAAAAAGGAGATTCAAGAGTTATCAATCCACCATCACATGCATCATTAACAAGCTTCACATTTAGCATGCAATGATATCAACACAAAATCCACCTTGGCGAATACCATCCCATGACATAGCAAAGATTTGAACCATGGGCTAATAAGAACATCAAGCTAGCAACTAAAAAAAACATGCATGAATCTCATGGCACAACATCAAACATACCTTAATCTTGATACAAGTATGGCGAACCTCCTCCTAATCCTCTTCTAAACCAAACATGGAGCAAGAACTCCTTCTTTCTTCCTTAGAATTTTGGCCAAAAGAAATGAAAAGGATGAACACACTTTTTTTTTGTTTCCTTTCCTCAACTCACGGCAATGGGGGAATCACACACCTTCTTTCCTTTTTCCATTTCTTTATTACCCATACTCCTTATTTTATTTATTCCAACATAACCCATTTACACAACATGTTTTATGACATGTTTTGCCCATCACCCTTTGTCATGGCCGGCCACTAGGCTTTAATTTAGGAAATTTGACATGCGGGCCCATCATTTTCACAACATGCATTAACAGAGCCACTTTACATTTGCCTAGCACATTTCTAAATTTTCTCACATAAGTCCTATTTGATAAAATTCACTTACAATTAACAAAATTCAAACATGAAATTTTCACACATGCATTTGTACATATAATAAGCATCCACTATGACGGCTAATTATTTTTATGACTCGGTTTAGTGGTCCCGAAACCACTTCCCGACTAGGGTCAATTTAGGCTGTCACATTAAGTATGGCATGTATAACAATATACCTATTTCGTGTAAATAATTTTGTGATATGGTGGTGAATTGGTTGAGAAAATGCTTGATAATGATAGGTCATGGAAATGACTAATTTAGACCATGTTTGATATCATGGAAAGTTAATAGGTTATCTAGTCTATAAAAACTCATGAAAAGATGAAATTTGCCATAAACAGGACATTGCAGCAACACTAACGTGAGTTTGAAAATTTACTAAAAAATCATAGAAATCGAATTTGGTGATGTATTAAATATGAAATTGAAGCCCAATATGTCTATTTTCACACAAAACAAATGAAATAGGTAAAGAAATTATATATTAGAAGATATTTGAATTTTTGTGAAACAGGGCCAGAGTGATTTCTGGATCCCCTGTTCCAAATTTAGGAATTCACCATAAATTGTAAAAAAATAATTAGGTTTTGTATTTTATATTTTTGGAATTATTATTGAGTTTAATTTCAGGATAAACAAACTTCACAGTCATATAAATTTTGCACAGAGAGATATATGGTTCGTAGTAAATAGAGGTCAGTCCAGCCAAGTCCTGAAATAGGGGTAACTTTAACTAATAAACTGTACTATTTGGCCCAACCAAAAATTCTATAAAAACTTTAGTAAATAGATATATGAGTCTATATTTAGGTAAAATTTACGGATTTTGATTTTGAGTTTTGTAACTCGAGATATGATTTTTCTTGTAACTGTGACGCAGGTAACTAGAAAGCTGTGAATGTAGAAACAAATGATTCGAAGTTCTTAATTTGATAAATTATGTTCGGTAACACCTCAAGCTCGACTCCGATGACTATCTAGGGCATGGGGGCATTATAGTGGGTGACTATTGGCTTTGAAAATAGCCTTTAAATGGTCTACACAGGTAGAGACATAGGCATGTGTCTAGACTGTGTGTGACACACGGTCTGCCCCATGGGCGTGTTGAATGGCCATGTGTCCCCTGCACCTAAAATTTCTAAGTTAGTATGCATGGTAGTAAACACACGGGTAGAGACACGGGCATGTGTCTCAGCCATGTAGAGGGCATGGCCTAGCACACGGGCATGTGCCTTGGTTGTGTGCCCCTAAATGAGTGATGACGTCATAAATAGAATGTCCAGGTTTTGGACACGGGTGTGTCTAGGCCGAGTGAGGGACACGAGCGTGTGCTCGGCCATTTGAAAACCCCTGTAGGATTGAAATGAAAAATAAATTTTAGTAATTCCACACAGGTAAGGGACACGAGCATGTCCCAATGCACACGAGTGTGTGCATTGCCTCCACAAGGGTGTGTGAGGCTTAAACCTAGAAACTTTCTTAGAATTTTCTTAAGTTCTCAGTTTAGGTCTAGATTGCTTTTATTGTACGTTTTGGACCTCGTAGGTCCATAATAAGGATAATATGATCCTGTTTGATTGGTTTTAATTTGGAATGAAATTTTGTGACCAGGTTTTGCATGTTTGTGAATGTTTATGTCTGGTAAAGCCTCGAACCCTGTCCCTGTGTCGGCTACAGGTAAGGGGTGTTACATTTATAAGTACTAAATGATTGAGTAATGAACTTGACATGTTTATGAAATTAGGTAAAATAATGTGTGTTTAGAAAATGACCATAATAATTATTTAATAAAGTGAAATATAGCATGAAATTTAATGGCACATTGTGGTATTTGTGTTTTGTATTGGTTAATAATGAAATGGTACGGATATTACTTGGTTGGAGTTGACTTAATTGTTCATTTATGCTATGTTTTGGTACCATTGAATTTGGTGTAGGTGTGCACAAGTTTGGGTGACAAATTGGCTTGGTAAATAGCCTATTTTCGTCCACACTGGCAGAGACATGGGTGTGTGTCTCAGCCGTGTCTGATACACGGTCATGTACACAGCCGTGTGTTCCCTGGTGTTGAAATTAAAATTAACTCAGTATGGTCCACATGGCCTCACACACAGCTGTGTGACTTGGCCGTGTGACATAAGTCAGTATACCCTATAGGTTTGGCACTACCTAGCACATGACCTGGTGTTACACCCCTTACCCGAGTTCGAAACAGATACTGGGTATGAGGCATTACCGTTCACAAATCACATACATATGTACTAAGTCAGATCATACGAGCCCTCTAAAATTTAAAACTTTTTCTAAATTTGCTAAAAACCCCTAAACATGGGCCTACGAGACCCCAAACATCTCTTGGAAACCACTCGGGACCAACTCGGGTCCTTAAACCGACTTAATAAAAATGACCCTTGAAACAGGGCACACACCCGTGTGGAAAGGTAACACGCCCATGTGTTCATTACAACACGGTCGTCCTGATGGCCCGTGTGACATACACAGCCTAAGCCTCTAGGGACACGCCCGTGTCCCATGCTCGTGTGAATTAAATTCTAAATTCGAACCTACAGGGTTTTTCACACGACTTGACACATGCCCGTGTCCCTCACATAGCCATGACACTCCCGTGTCCTAGCCTGTGTCTAAAAATCTAGACATTCTATTTCTGACGTCAACAATCCTTAAGGGTCACCTGACCAAAGCACACGACCGTGTGTTAGGCCGTGTCCTTCACACGGCTGAGACACACGACCGTGTCTCTGCCCATGTGTTTACTACCAAGCATACTAACTTGAAATTTTTATGTGCAGGGGACACATGGCCAGAGAACACGCCCATGAGGCTGGCCATGTGTGAGACACATGCCCGTGTGTCTACCCGTGTGGACAATATAGGGCTATCTACCAAGCCCTTTGCCACCCTAAAACACAACATAACAACAACCATAGCTGAGGTCTATATATGATTCATATATTTCCACCATACTAACAATTCCTCATTCATGAAAGACTACTTTACATTCATATAATAACTTTCAATATTAGCCATTTTTCATGGCCCTGTACAAAATGAGTCAAATGTTAAAGCAAGCCAACACATTTGGCCCAAAAATAATGTGACACTAAAACAAAATCAAAGAGTCCTATACATGCCATAATCAAAATAAATAGATCTGACTATACCAAGTGCTTCGATTGATAGTGTGACCGATGCCCCCGACAACCGTGATCCATGAGCTAATTAGGCAGCACTATAATAAAATGGAAATAAATAGGGTAAGCATAAAGCTTAGTAAGTTGCATGAAAATAAATATAATGACAACTTACCAATCACCATTGTGTTCATAATAAAAAAATAGGTATAAGCATAACTTACTCATCACAATCCGATACCATTCACATAGCATATACTAAGCTCACATCTAATACATTTCAAATAGGTGCCTATACCACTCATAACATGGTTATACTTTTCTCGTCTTACATTAAACTGTAACTCTCACTGTCGAACCATTTGGAAATGCTATCGGATATTCATTAAGCCTCAAACAAAGGGTGTAATACCGATGCCATGTCCCAGAGATGGTCTTACACTGGCTTATCCATCAAGTCGATGTATGTCCTAGACAAGGTCTTACCTGACTATCGAAATCGAGGATGACGCCATGTCCCAGACATGGTCTTACACTGATCATCTCGTAGCCGATGCATGTCCCAGCATGTCTTACACTGGCTTACATCTCGAGGCCGATGCATGTCCCAAACATGTCTTACACTAGCTCTCGTCTCAGTGCTGATGTCATGTCCCAGACATGGTCTTACACTAGCTCTCATATTGTGGCCGATGCATGTCCCAGACATGTCTTACACTAGCGCACAAATGACCCAAATGTCATGGCATGAATATCTAGGTACTCAACAATTTACAATTGGACAAAATGAGCATTTTGCCCCTATACTTTTGCAAAAAGACCATTTTACCCCTAGTTTCGAAAATCAATTTTTATCAAATTTCTTCATATATTAAGCCTAGACGAACCTTTTTTTACTCTTATAGCAATTGAATATTCCCATTATTTCTCACATTTACCATCTAATTTTTCAACTTATGTAAAATGGTCCCTAGTTAAGGCTTCTATGAAAATTACTTCACAAAAGTTGTTTATTTCTCAACCATAACTCATATTCTTCCATAAAATTTTAGAAATTAACATGTCTACTATCATGGGAAAACCCTATACTTTCAACCATTTTGCGAAATAGTCCCCTCATTTGAAAGCTCATGCTACAATGGTTCTAAAAGTACAAAAATCATTAAGAAAAGTCATCAAGATCACTTATTAGTAGAGAGACTAATTGGCTGAAATTTCAAGCTTCAAACACCCCTCTAATGGCTGATATTTTTTGTCAAGGAGAAAGGATGGAGGAAAAAGATGATGGCTAGGCATTTAGGGTATTATTTATTACACATTATGTCATCAAATACCTAATACTTTGACCATTAGATTTTTTTTGTCACATGGCTGGCCAAGCTATAGTCTAAGGGTCTATTTTCCATTTAAAGACCCCCAATTTTATGTTTCATGGCAATTTAACACCCTTAGCTATCAAATTAAGACCTTTGAACTTTATGCGATTTAGTCGTTTTTTCGCAATTAAGCTCACAAACGCTAAAATTAGTTCACCAAATTTTTCATGCACTAATATAAACATGTTATAAGTCTAGAATAATAATAAATTACTTTCTCTAGCCTTGGGTTAGTGGTCTCAAGCCACTATTCTGACTAGGCCCAAAATCGAGCTGTTACACTTGGCACATAGGCATGTATGGCCATTTTTAGGGCACACGAGCGTGTGTGTTGGCCGTGTGACCCAAGTAGAGAGTTACACGGGGTTGAATAGGGCCATGTGCTCTCATTTTAAATGTCCACATAGCCTGTGACATGAGCGTGTCTTTGGCCATGTGAGAGACATGGCTGGGCCATACAGGCGTGTCTCCTCTATTTTTGAGAAAATATTTCTAAATGTTCTAAAAGTTTCTAAAGTTACTAGTTTAGTCCCGAACCACCCGAAATGCATGTTTTGGGCCTCGTAGGCTCATATTAGGGACAATATGATTGGTTGTGAATGAATTGTATTTGAATTGACTAATTGTATGGGAAATGTATGTTTAAATGTGTGATAAGTTCGGTAATGCTCCGTAATCCTATTCCGGCATTGAACACAGGTGAGGGGTGTTACATGCTAACTTATGAACTTACTCACCTACCAAAATCCATTCATCTCTTGACTATATCTCTATGTCAATTCAATCGATTAAACAAATTTTAATAGGCAAATGTGTTAATGGACATACATACTTATGAAATTAAAATAATCTCTTGTACATATCTCTATGCCAATTCAAACAATTAATTCAATCGCATAAGCACATAAAAGATTATGTGAGGTAACAATGTATTCTACCTTGAAACAGTTTAATCACAATAAACTTGCAAGTTATGCAAGGCAAATGTATCGTTAGATACCGTTGCTAATTTAACCCTCAACTACCTTAGATGATTAAGCATGCACTGATTAAGTATTGTGTCAATTAATTACAATTTCAATCCATTTAAATAATTAATTCATTAGTTACCTTACAATTGTAATGCAAAAATAACTTAATCATGGTTTTACTTAATGAAACATCTTACCAAGGCCTATAACAACACAAACACTATTTTAATAAATTAAGTAGACGAAATGCGATCAACCTAACATGAATTAAATTTAAGCCCAATCAATTAAATTAAACATTTCAACATCACAAATATTCATAGACATGTTCATCATAACAACAACAAAAATTAAAAGGATAGGGAACAAGAATCAAACCTGACGTTTCTCTGTGGCTTCATTGGTTTGCTCCACTCTTCGTTCTCTTCTTGTTCTTGTTGAACCGAGGCTGCTACGAACACTTTAATGCTACTCCAAATGGTCGATGAATGACTCTTTTTCAAGAGGTAAAATCGACAAGAGAAAAAAGAAAAAAGGATGGGAAATTAAGAGAGAAACGTGAGAGAGAATAGAATATATGAGAAAAGTTGAATTGTGTTTGAAATGACCAGCCAAGGGGGTTTTTATAGGTTGAGAAGGCTGCTAAAAATATCCAAAATCAGCAGCCAAAGAGCCCTCCCATGGCCGGCCACACATGTGGCAAGTTTGAAGTTTTCAAACTTGCTATATTAAGGTGAGGGCAAAACTAGAAAGGCACAAATAGTGGAGGGGTTTGTTTGCAAGTTTAAAAAGTCTTCAAGGGCCATGAAAGCTAATTAATCAGCCAAGTAAGCTAATTGGGTCAGCATGTAGGACGGTTTTGGGCTGCCTAGTACTCGGTCGGTTCAGTTTTCTCAATTCAGCTCAACTGGCCATTTTTCATAATTAATTAATAATAATTTATTTAACCCAAATTAAATTAGATATAAATTAAAATTAATTATATTAGGAATTAATAAATTTAATTTGGACTGTCTTAGGTTGAAAAAATAATTCACCTTGATGCTTTAAAAATGTTTCTCGGTTTTCGCTTCTAGCAGTGTCTGCTGAGCCATTTTCGCCCTTTGTGCAAATTTGTCAAAAATAATCAAAATTAAGTATAAAATTAATTAAAATTAATTATGTTAATAATTTAAGTACAAATAATTATTTTATAATAATTATATATTTTTCAACAAGAATTTTACCGAACTTGCATGAATTTGGGTTAAAAAGGGCAAGAAAAAGTGTGTATTTTTCGTGTTTTCGATATGAACCATAGAAGCATTGAATCGAAGAAACTTGTGAAATTCATACTTAACCTTGTGAATGAATATGTGATAGGTTTGTGGGTCAATACGAGTTATATTATGATTTGTTTTAATTGCTTAAATTATGTATATATGGTAAGTTGGATTTATTACTTGCAATGCCCCAAAATTTAGGTATTAATTTTGTATGTTGTGTAAAAGTATTGTATGCTTGATTTAGTGTTTGGGTGTCCTGAGGAGTGTGGGAGAGGTCCTGAGTTCAAGCCTTGATTTGTGCATAATTTTGATTTTTCCTTGATTAAATCCTGTCGCCTGCTTGTGAGACTTTTAAATAAATATGGGAAGGAAGTGTCATAAAAAAGCTGGTTGGTTCAGGGGACAGAGGCATGTTACTATTGCTTGTAGGTTTAGAGTTCAAGCCCTATTGCGCACAAGGGTGTTTTTTTTACTGCTGTGCCATGGAAGTGTCCTAGGTTGACCGAAATTGAAGTGGTTGAATGGAGTTTGAATGGGTGGTTGAGAGGAGAGAAACTAGGATATTATGAAGGGATTTGGATAATGATGAGGTTGAGTGATGTGTTGGGAGATTTTAGGAGAAATTGTGGGGAGTTAGGGAGAAAGGGAGTAGTGTGCCGAATTGGGTTTGTGGCAATCAGGAAGTTTGTCTAAGGTGTATTTGCTCAAGCTATCAGTTTTTTGGTTTTTTTTTCTTTCTTTTTGTTGGTGGCCGAATAGTTTTTGGGTTTTCTTTTGGGTTTGCATTTTTGCTAGCTCAATTTTTACCATTAATTCTCTCTCTTGGCACTTTTGGTATTTGGCAATTGTCACTTTCGAGTTTTGTTTTTGACCGACTTCTCTACCCTCTCCCTCCCTCTTCTAGTTTGTTGGCGACTGAGCAACTGTTCTCTCTTTTCTTTCTGCACCTCTTTCTTTCCAATCTCTCCTCTTATCATCTCTCCTCCATTACTCACCTACCGATTATCCCTTTCTCTTCTCCTCTCCTTTTGTCATCTATTCACCATTTGTACTTTGATAGTTGCAGCGTTGCCTTGTCTTACCTTTGCTTTCAGTTTTGGCAATTGATTTGTAGAGCAATCGATGGGTGCTTGTTTTCCTCTTTGTTCTCTTTTTCTTTCATTGTATTAATCTTTTAACATTCTCTTTACTACCATCTATGGCTAGGGTCGTGTGGGTACGAAATCTTGCCTCTGTCGTGTTGGTTTCTCACTTTGGGAATAGGACCGACTGTTTTCTTCCTCACAATCAGTTTTGGCATTCTTGGTAAGTACTTTATATTGATTCAATTTAATTATATGAACAATATCGGTGTAATTTAATGGAATTTAGTTGCATGCCCTTTTAGTCAAGGAGTTTGTAAACAGCCTTTGTCAGCTGATCGAACAGGGCTAACCACACTATTGCAATCAAAGGACACATGCCAAACTTGACCTACGCTGGCTCAATATCACTAAACATATGGGTTGGGAGTCGATTGAAGCCTTTAAAATCTTTTTTTGATTGGCTCCCATACCATAGCCAGTGGTGAAACAAAGGGAGAGGCTGCCCTCGCCCCGGAGAGGGTATTTCTCTACCGTGGTCTTCTCTGTATAAACTCCCATACATTGCTTTTGTCTTTTGCACTAACATAGAGAAACCTCTTAAAGGCTCAACCTAGGAACCCTATTATATTATACCCATAAAGTAGCCTTTAGAGCGACCTTAACTCAAGGGCGAAAAAAGACAATGAACTCAATAACCAAAATAAGCACATTTAGTCGCATCATAGAATGCCACTAAATTCATGACCCAGAACTTGACAAAAAAATGAGATAAAGAACCTTTTATTGTCCAATTGTCGAGGATTCTCGACAACTTGGATCACTAAAATCCTCGATGGGTCAGATGTGTCGTTAACCCTCCATACCTCCCTCGGGGAGGTTTACCATAAGGAACGTTACCCTCCCATACCCCCTTGGGGAGGCTTGTCAATGAATTCAATGACAAAAATAGCCACATTTAGTGGCATCAAAAAATGCCACTAAACCCATAACCTAGTGCTTCATAAAAAACGAGATAAAGAACCTTTTATTGTCTAATTGTCAAGGATTTTCGACAACTTGTACAAAATTCTCGATGGGTCAGATGTACCATTACACCTTATACCCCCTCGGGGGGCTTATGTCACTCACTCTCTCTCTCTCTTGACCACACTACCTCTACATCTTTTAAAAATTACGGGGGAGTGTAGGGATACGAGAGAGCTACCAAAACAAAACACAATCGTTCAGTTGCTATACTCCAATTGCAACCTCACTACCTCACAAAATAAATATCATATATGACGGATGAAACAACTAGAGGATGTTGTAGTATGGAATTGACCTAGCCATGTTATGCTACTCGTCTACTCTTGAACTTCACAGTTTGAGGGCAAGAGGGCAACGAAAAGAGCACGTGATACCCACCTGATAGTATGAAGTAGTGATCGAATTCGCTTACTAAAGTGAAAGAAACAAGCCAAGGCAACTAGCTTCAATCAGAGAGAGTATTCCCTTGCTTACAAAAAATAGCCTTAATGCGCGCCAGTGCAGCCGGTTTATTACAATAAGGTAGTTGACAAAAAGGAATCCGTTAGTGACATACTCTCGAGGACTGGGCTCATATGGGACTCAACACCCTATATGAGTGTAAGGATCTAACCAATCTGACTGGTTTAGACAAGGCTTGGAAACAATGGACCCACTATGTATGTCGTTGCGCCCTAGAAAACGGGGGGCACACGCCATACTTGACGCGATGCTAGCTCCATATCGCTAAACATATGGTTTGGAAGTCGAATTTGGCTTTTAAGCTTTTTTTTATTTTCCCATACCATAGCAAGTGGTGAAGTAGAGCAGAGAGGCAGCCCTCACCCCAGAGGGGAAAAGGGAATCCTTATCACACTCATATTTTAAATTCTATGGGATTTGAAAATCTTAAATACTCAACATAGTTTCTTAACTCAAGGGCAAAAGGAAAGTTTTGCATATTACCTTAGGATGGGGTTAGAGAAGGGTGATTAACCCTAGTTTCAAGCAGCTAACGAAATATCGTGATTGAATATAGGTTTGGAGGAACTCTCGGGCTGGACGTACGTTTCGCAGCAGGTGTGTAATCACATTGCTTAAATCATTAAACGGTAAA
Source organism: Gossypium arboreum (assembly GCF_025698485.1). NCBI lineage: Eukaryota > Viridiplantae > Streptophyta > Magnoliopsida > Malvales > Malvaceae > Gossypium > Gossypium arboreum. Next base: position 36,706,739 of record NC_069082.1, read on the forward strand.
AGCTGAATAACCGTTACCATGGGCTCATGTGGACCCCATGGGTCGTTGCCCCACACGGGCCAACCACACAGATGGGTGGAGTTTCATGGCCCGGCTGTATAGTTTACACGGTGAAGGCCATTATTTGGGCTTATTGGGCCACACGAGATTATGGGCTTGGGCCCATTTTTGCTGTTAAACTGTTAAGGTTGCACAGGTTGCAGGAGACGACTGTGAACCTACTATTGGGTCGGTAAGTACATCTAGACCCTAGTTTATGTTATGACTGTTATACCTCTATATGGTAAATGACGAAAATACCCCTATGTCATATATGAATGTTTGAGCATGCCATCTTTATTATATATACATTTATATTATGTTGCATTGCATGGGGTGGGGCATATGATATTGGAGGAAGTGTACTGAAAGGCTATAAACCTATTACTGGTAGCTCTACTGCAATTACTGTTAGTGTCACTACCTGTACTAAATTCTGGAGTGTAGGGATGGGTGGGTCGATTTTATCCCCACATGAAGTGTAGGGCTGGACGGAGTGGAATGTAGAGGATGGATGGGTAGGATCTTTGTATGCATTTCTGATACTGTACTGAAATGGACTAAGGCCCACACTAATACTGTTACTATATTAGGCTAAGGCCCACACTGATATTGCGACTGAAATGGGCTTAGGCCCAAACTGATCAACACTATACGTTTGACTCTTTGATAAATATGGATTATGAACTGAGTTTTCATAAACTCACCTTTTCTGCCTATCTGTGCAGGTAATCCTTAGGCGGGTCGGTGCTGCGAGGGACTCAGGGATGGGCACACCATTATTTATGTTTCGTTTTGGATTTTTGGTAAAAATAGTTTTATTTTGATAAATTTTATGTAATAATGCCATTTTAAGTTTTGTTTTATTTGGGGATTTATTTAAATTGACATATACCTGTTAGCAGTAGGACACAGGTTTTTCAAAAAGTAAATAATTTTCAGCTACCAAGCTACACAACACGTTTGAAAAGCTTCAGCAACGAACAATGTTTTTAAGATGTAATAATGATTTAGTATGGGCCATGTTTTGCTAATCAAACATGTAAATTAACAAATGAACAAGTAAGTTAACTTCTCTTAAAGAGTAGAAATAAGGTTTTAACACAAAAGGACTTTTTCCAGTAAAACTATACTTTACAAAACTCACTCCAATGTGACACCATAAATTGGGCCATAACATCTAGGTCGGGTTTGGGGTGTTACATTTAGTGGTATCAGAGTCAGGTTGCAAAACTCAGGTATGGATTTGGGTTTTTCCTAAAAATGTAAATATCAAAAAGAATTGTTTCAAATGACAGAAAAATATTTTGAGGTGTGGTATCCGAATGTGTAGTCTACCAAGTCTCCGGCGCTGATTCTGTAAGTTCTCTAAAACTACTATTTGACTCAATTGAAACATTGAGATTACTATAGACAATAGACTGTACTAAAACCTTTATTAGCGTAACCTAAAACTGTAGTAAGACTACGATCTGCGAAAACAAACAACTCTATATTACTAATGGCATTCTTTTATAAAACATCCGTTAATAAACATTGGAATTGTAAAACTAATGCATAAAACTGTTAATATAGATAATACAAAAATTGATAATGAGCACCAGAGGTACTCGTGGAAGGGGTACAAGAAGTTGCGGCGGAGGCCGTAGAGGTGCTCGGCATTGGGCCATATACCCAACGTTGAGGCAAGAGAGGCATCGGCTTCACCTGTGACTGAGACTGGGTCACATGACCCTGCAGCTGGGGACGGTGCACTATTCCAAGCTATGCTGCGAATTTTGGAAAATATTGGTATTGTGAGTTGTGGGTCAGTAACGGAACGACTCAGGTCTAATGGGGATGAGATCTTTAGGGGGATCGCTGGAGTTGCCCCTAATGCGGCTGAATATTGGATAGAGGCCACGGAGAGGATTATGGATGACCTCGAGTGCACCCCAGAGTAGAAACTAAAAGATGCAGTGTCGTTGTTGAGAGATGAAGCCTATCAGTGGTGGCTTACTATGAAGGAGGGTACTCAACCCGATCGATTGACTTGGGAGTTTTTCAAGAATGCATTCTAAGGGAAATATATGGTCGCTAGCTCAGTGGATGCTCGTAGGAGGGAGTTTCTGAATCTGACCTAGGGGGATAAGTTTGTGGCTGAATATGAGGCCGAATTTTTACGATTGAGTCATTATGCGTGAGGCATGGTGGCAACTGAGTATGAGCACTGCGTGTGTTCTAAGGACAGGCTTAAAGGTGATCTACAAGTTTTGATAGCTCCACAGAGAGAGCGAGATTTTGTTTTGTTAGTGGAAAAGGCAAATATCATCGAGGATGTAATATACGTTGAGTGCTAGAATCGAGAGTCGGACAGGGGAAGGAACAAGAAGGTTTGAGAGCCCTTAAATTTAGCTTTGAGGCCTAAAAAATAGGCCAGAATTGATGGGCCAGTAGACTTGGGCCCTCTGTTGCTACTTTTGGGTTGCAGCCTTGTACTGTTTGTGGGAAACGCCATCAGGGTGAGTGCTGGGTTCGGATAGGGGCATGTTTGAGGTGCGGATCTATCGAGCACCGTATCAGGGATTGTCCTCGGAGGCCCCATCAGATGCAAGCTACTGGTAAGGGTACTGTTCAGCCGTAAGAGGTTTTCAGCAGCCATCGAGAGGCTGTGGTCAGGGCAAAGGTGGAAATGGTATGGCCCATGGTCGGGGAGCACCAGGCAGAGGTGCTGGTCATATTGAGGTGAGACAGCCTGCACTGGCTTATGTTGTACGTCACCGAGAGGACAAAGACGCCCCAGATGTTATTACGGGCACGTTCTTTATTCATCATGTACCTTACATTGCATTGATTGATGTTGGATCTATGCACTCTTATATAGCATGCACTGTGTCTGATACTTTGGGTGTGATGTTTCAAAATACTGAGAGTGAGGTTACTGAGTTAAGTCCATTAGGGCAATCGGTGAGAGTAAATAAACTGTTTAAGGAGGTACCTTTGGAGGGTCAAGGAAGGATCTTTTTGGCAAACTTAATAGAACTTCATTTTGGGGAACTTGACCTAATATTAGGAATGGACTGGCTAGTTAAGCATCAAGCAAATTTGGATTGTGCTGCGAAGCAGATGATATTGAAAGCTGGAAAGAGTGATGAGGTAATTGTGATTGGGGAGCTTCGGAATTATATTTCAAATGTGATTTCTGTACTTAGGGCTGAGAAGTTAGTGCGAAAGGGTTGTGAGGCGTATTTAGCCTACGTCAGTGCATCAAGTTCTGAGGTTTCGTCTATGAAAGATATCAGAACAGTTAAGGATATTTTGGATGTCTTTCTCGATGAGTTACTAGGGTTACCTCCTAATCGTGAAGTTGAGTTTGGGATAGAGCTCTTGCCTGGTATAGCTTTAGTGTCTATCGCCCCTTATAGAATGGCACCGAATGAGCTTGAGGAGCTCAAAGCGTAAATTTAAGAGTTACTGGATCAGGGGTTTATTCATCCTAGTGTGTATCTGTGGGGAGCACCGGTTTTATTTTGTGAAGAAGAAGGATGGAACCATGTGTATGTGCATCGACTATCAACAACTAAATAAATTGACTATCAAGAATAAGTACACCCTACCAGGGATTGCTGATTTATTTGACCAGTTTCGAGGAGCTTCGGTCTTCTCTAAGATCGATTTCCGATCGGGATATCATCAATTGAGGGTCAAGGAGATTGATGTCTACAAGACAGCCTTTAGGACTCGTTACGGTCATTACGACTTTCTAGTGATACCGTTTGGGCTGACGAATACAGCAGTAGCTTTTATTATTTGATGAATCGAGTGTTCCAGCCCTATCTGGATCGGTTCGTAGTGGTGTTTATTGATGACATTTTTGTTTATTCGAGGACTGATGAGGAGCATGATGCACATCTCTGAGTTATCCTGCGGATCTTGAGGGAGAAACAATTATATGTTAAATTCAGTAAGTGTGAATTCTAGCTTCGAGAGGTAATTTTTCTGGGTCATGTGGTATTTGCTGAGGGGATTAGGGTAGATCTTCGAAAAGTTGAAGCTGTTCTGGATTGGAAGCAGCCTAAGTCGGTATCTGAGATTCGAAGTTTTCTTGGTCTGGCAGGGTATTATAGATGGTTTGTTGAAGGGTTTTCATTAATTGCTGTACCTTTGATTAAGTTACTGTGTAAAGGGGTACTCTTTAACTCGACTGATAAGCACTAGGAAAGTTTTGAGAAACTTAAAAAAGTTCTGACTGAGGCCCCTGTCTTGATACAGCCTAAATTTGGGAAGGAATTCACCGTCTATAGTGATGCATCACATGTTGGCTTAGGATGTGTTTTGATGCAAGAGGGTAAGGTAGTGGTATATGTATATCATCAACTTAAGACGCATGAAGCGAGCTACCCGACACATGATTTGGAGTTGGCTGCGATGGTATTCGCTCTAAAGATTTGGAGGCATTACCTGTATGGTGAGAAGTGTATCACTTGCACAGATCACAAAAGCCTCAAATATCTCCTTACTCTAAAGGAGCTAAACCTTAGGCAGCGTAGATGGATTGAGCTGCTTAAGAATTATGACTGTTCAATTGAATACCATCCTGGTAAGGCTAATGTAGTGGACGACGCACTAAGCCCTAGGGATGTGATTAATCTGAGGGTGATGTTTGCTCGTCTCAGTTTGTTCGATGATGGTAGTCAGTTGGCCGAACTGCAAGTTAAACCGACGTGAACTGAACAAATTAAGAATAAACTGTAATATCCTGATTTTGGGCTTAGTCGGAACAGTGGTTTCGGGACCAAAAATCCGATGAGAAAAATTCCATTTTCATTATATTTTTATGGTCTACAATTTCACGAAATGATTTTGTGAAAATTTCGTTCGAAAATTTAGACATTTGGGCACTCAATTTAGTAAAAGGGACTAAATTGTAAAAAGTGAAAAAGTTGAGTTCTACACGTTAGAGGTATCAAATTGTTATGAAATTTTAAATGGGAGGTCATTAAATGATAATTAAACCATTTCATAACTTTTTGGACAAAATGGCCTTGATTGGGTAAAATTTGAAAGAATAGTAAAAAAGGTATTTTGGTCATTTAGGGGTAAAATAAATTAAAAGAAAAATTTTAAACTTCAAATGTGTCCCTATCTTCTTGCTACAGCAGAATGTACCAAGAGCAGCCATGGTTAGGTTTGGCCAAATTTCCAAGCTTAATAATCAAGGAAATCGAGGTTTGGGCTTAAATCGGGAAAATACAAGGTTATGAACTAGAATGGTAAATTGTCATTTCTGGATCCTAGCTAAGTATGTACGTAAATAATTTATCGATTCTTTTTATTTAATTATATCATGTTATCATGTGAAATGTGGTTGCCTATAGAATGATTATTTGTTGTAAATTGCAAATTGAAAAAGGAGTATGAATAAATTGTAACATGTTGGAAAGTGAGGAATTTCCCGGTTGAGCCTTCGGAATAGAAACGATACGAATGATCTATTGTGAGGTCACGTGTGTAGTACTCAGTACAGGCTACTACGTGTACCAGATAATTGGTCGCATGTGTAGTACTAAGTGCAGGCTACTGTGCGTACCCAATAACTTCGATCATGTGTGTAGTACTAAGTGCGGCTACTGCGTGTATCAGATTGTTAGGTCACGAGTGTAGTACTAAGTGTAGGCTACTACGCGTACCGGATAATTGGTCACATGTGTAGTACTAAGTGCAGGCTACTATGCGTACCATATAGCTTTGGCTACAAGTGTGAAAATATGTGCAGACAACTAAGTATCAGTTATTATTCCGAAGAGTTCAACGGGAAAACTGATTAAGTAAAAATAAAATTGAACATGATTATATGATGAATAAGTGCAGGTATATGTTTAAGAAAATTTTGACCAATATGCTCGATATTTGAGTGAACTTCGATAAGACAAAATGGATTAAGTGAAATTATATAAGAGTGAATTTTAGTAGTAAAAGAGTGTTGGGCAGCAGTAGTTGTGTGACTTTGAAAATTCACCAAAAATTGTGTAAGCTGAATTAAATTTCAAATAAATTATGGAATTAAATAATGAGTCTATTTGCATATAAAGGAAATAGGTGGAGCAAAAGAGTTGTATATTACGTGATATTCTAATTTTTGTGAGACAGTGTCAGAATGAATTCGAGATCCCTTATTCTGACTTGTAAAAATAATTAAAAATTGTAGAAATATAACTATGGGTTATGATTTATATGCTTAGAATATTTCATGAGCCTACTTTTAATAGAAACAAATGGGAACATTATCTGAGTCTCGTAATATGAGATAAATAAATTTTAGTGAAAAAAGGTAGAAGCTGTCAAACAGCAAAATAGGGGAGATTTTGAATAATAAAATGAACTTATTCGATGGACCAAAAATTCTGAAAATTTTATGGTGGAAAGATATATGAGTGTAGTTTTTAGGAAAAGTTACAGATCTTAATTTTGAGTTCTGTAACTCCAGGTATAAATGATTTAGTGACTCTGACTCAGGAAAGTAGCTTAACTAGAACATGTGTAAATGTACAATTGAGTTAGTTTTACTATGGAAAGCATGTTAATAAATTGTTTATTATTATTTCATGCAAGCTTACTAGGCGCAAAGCTTACCCCCTCCTTTCCATTTCTTTTAGTGTTATCAGGTTAGCTCAGGGTTGGAGATCGTCGGAGGCAGCATCACACTATCAAGCCAACACCTTGACAATATAAACACATATGCTAGAATTATCAAGTGAGTGGCATGTATAGGGACCTAGTTTTATAACATGTGTTATTATAATTTGGCAAAATATATTGGTCTTTAGTGAGCTAATGATTCTGACTTATAAGTCTAGCTATTTATGTTATGTTTGATATTGGTGATGTGCATATGCTTGTTTGCCATGCATGGTTGGTAATATGTTATGTGTTGTTATGAATGTTTAAGTCCGTTAACGCCTCGAAACCTATCCCGATGTTAGATATGAGTGAGGGGTGTTACATTTAGTGGTATCAGAGCTATGGTTTAGTAGTTCTCAGACTAACCTAGCATGTGTAAAAGTCCAACTATACATGTCACCGATCCGTGATAGTGTGATGTCTCCCGACGTGTATGAGAGCTACTTTATTTAGAAAAAGGTGCTCTCCAACCGAGCTACACCGACCATGTTGAATGTGATGCTAAAATATTTGAGTAAAGTATAGTCATGACGAACTGAAACTTGGAAAGGTACAAATGAGGATTCATGAAATGTGTACATGGTGAAATGAGCTTATCTATGATTAATAGATAATTCAATGATGTATATGATCGATTTATTTGAACAAATGCATGTGTTTGAGTAACTTATCAAAAATATTGATAAGATGAATATTCATGTATATTGGTTGGGATGATTATGATTGGTAAGCTCGTATAACTTGAGTAAATGTATTAAATTGCTTGGACTGATATATATGATTGTAATGATAAGTATATGATGATGTGTAAGATGAAAGTTTAGACTGTGATATACTTATCCATGTTTGTTTGGCCCTTATATGATATTATGTGCTTGACTTTTCTGATTTAATGAATAGATAAGTAATATTATCTAGGAAACATTGAAATGCATGAATAAGTACACTTGTTTAAATGAGATAACTAGAAAGTTAGTGTAAAATCAATATGAATGTTAGTTACTTGAAATGAATGACATGATTGAAATATGATTGCTATGATGAAAATTGTGTTACATGTATATGAGAGTTGAGTGAGAGGCCCTACGACCCCCTCCCCCTACCAAAGTGGTGTTTTATAAGGGAAATTCCTGAGATTTATGTTTAATGAGTTTCCAGGTGAGAGACCAAAGAGTTCAATGATGGAATGGTTATAAGCATGATTAGAGATTGAGAATGGGTTGATAAGTATAGACATGAGCAAGAAAGATATCGGATTGACCGAAAGATTGTTTAATTTTCGCAACATCGCAGTTAGCGAAAAAGGTTAATTTTGGTAAAACGATCTATCCTGGTATGATGTCGAGAATTGTATTGATTGAAATTCCCTCATGAATTGGTTTTCTTATTAAAGGGAATACTATGGAATTTGGGACGACAGAAATAATTAAAGGAATAAAGTTTGAAATATGAAATGTTCAAGCATGGTAATTATAGTGAACAGTTTGTGATTGTCTCTATTAAGATATTGTATGAGATTACCTGATACTGGAAATATTATTGGGGCTATCTAATCCCTGATGAATTCTTATATTATGAAAATGTTCCTTGATCTTAATGTTAGACGAATATATTGTCAGTCTGATTGGGTTATGATCTGCATGGTTTTGTTTTTCTCTGGTGTTTTGTTATATTCTGCCTATTGAGAATCGATGAGAAATTGTGTATGGTGGATTTCCTTTCTCAAGAAAGTTAATCAGAGTTAATGTATTCAGTTGAGGTATCAATATTACTTATGTTAATGCATTTGTTAAGGTATTCGATTGGTATGATGAGTGAATTAGGAATGATATATGTTGAATCGTTCTGTTGACTAGAAGAGAGAATTTATTGAAATATCAATTACGGATGAATAAGGTCGACTTGATTGTTCAATCTGTATAGAGTATATGTCTAGAATTTAATGAGATGTGCATACTTGAGAATAAGATTTTATTTCTTCACGGGTAAAAAGATGAATAGTCTAATTAAGAAGTGTATGTTTCTTAGAAGAATCATATACAATAAGAAGATCTGATATTGATAATGTGAAGATAATCTGGGTATTAAAAAAATGCTGAAACGATCATTGTTTATCTTTGAGTACAAATTCTTGAAATGTTGAAAGTTTAAAGATGTATAGAAAGAATCATCAGAATTATTTTTGCCGTTTTGGAATTAGAATGGTAATAGAAAAGGTTAATATGGATTTTCTTGTCTGGATCATTCTTGTCCTTGAAAGAGGAAAGTGATATGTAGCATTGTTAAACGTATTGAGATGTGTAAATTATGCTGGTATACCCGAATGTCTGCTCAGTAGATTTATAGAATTTCGTGTCTTTATGAATTTTGGATATCAAGGAATTTTAATCTCCACTAATCGGATTGAGATCTGAGTTTCATATCATGATTTCTTTGGAAAGCCAAAAGAGGCTTGAAATAAAAAGTAGCTAAAGGTTGAATTGACAAATAATTATTCTGTGTGAAATTATAAAGAGTATGAGGTTGAGATGAACTGACTAGTTTTACTATTCGAATCTGAAAGGATCCAGGTGCGAATGTATATGTAACATGATGGTATGGATCAGACTTTTGAGTACATGAGCTTTGTAGTAGAGATTAAGTTTCAGTAAAAGTATTGTAAAGTGAATACCACTTATGATTTTTGTATGTAAAATTTAAAGAGACAGGTAGTAAAAGTTTACCCTGAGTGAAAGCTCGTTCACATCGATTATAAGATTGAGGAATCCAAGGGAAAAACCAAAACCGCTTTTTTGGTAAGATTTTCAGGGACGAAAATCCCTAAAGGGTGGAGAAACTATAACATCCTAATTTTGGGCTTAATAGGAACAGTGGTTTCGGGACCACAAATCTGATCAGGAAAATTTCATTTTTATTATATTTTTATGGTCTACGATTTCACGAAATGATTTCATGAAAATTTCGTTCGAAAATTTCGACATTTGGACACTCAATTTAGTAAAAAGCACTAAATTGTAAAAAGTACAAAAGTTGAGTTCTACATGTTAGAGGTATCAAATTGTTATGAAATTTTAAATGGGAGGTACTTAAATGATAATTAAACCATTTTATAACTTGTTAATGGCCTTGATTGGGTAAAATTTGAAAGAATAGTAAAAAGGGCATTTTGGTCATTTAGGGGTAAAATGAATTAAAAGACAAATTTTAAACTCCAAATGTGTCCCTTTCTTCTTGCTACAGCAGAATGTGCCAAGAGCAGCCATGGTTAGGGTTTGGCCAAACTTCCAAGCTTAATAATCAAGGAAATCGAGATTTGGGCTTAAATCGGGAAAATACAAGGTTATGGACTAGAATGGTAAATTGCCATTTCTGGATCCGAGGTAAGTTTGTACGTAAATAATTTATCGATTATTTTTATTTTATTATATCTTGTTATCATATGAAATGTGGGTGCCTATAGTGTAACACCCCTTACCCGTATCTGAGGCCGGGCTAAGGTACGAGGCGTTACCAGACAAACATACAAACATTAAACTAAAATACTAGCCATAAAATTTTATTCATATTTCAAAGTGTTCATTCTCTTACACATAGTCCCTTATTTGAGTCTACGGAGCCCAAAACATACTTTAGAAAGGGTTTGGGACTAAACCGAGAACTTACAAAAATCTTGGAAATTTCATGCTTTAAGGCTCCACACGCCGTGTCCCATAGTCGTGTTCCATACACCATGAGACACATGGTCGTGTGTCTGCTGTGTGGAATATACCTAGGCTATTTTCCAAGCTTTGGTCAACCTTGATCTCTTACACACTTATACAAAATCAAAAGCATATAACATGGTATTCATTTAATGATTAAACATCCTCAATTAAACCACAAACATAGCATTTGTATGTCATCATACATGTGTCTCTCATACTCATTTTACCTTGTTTATTATAGTACAACTTATACATTTATACCAAGATTATCATCTTACCAAATATCTTCACTTAATCATCAAGCATTCATATTTAAAGCTAGATCATATCTTTATAAAATACCACGATTCGGATCATGAGAATAACATGTTTTCTGAAACATTTCAATTCAATTCCATACCCAACAAGCATTATATTGAGACTAGTCATATATATATATACATGTCACGATACATAACATTCTCTTTTTGTTTTCTTATAAACACATATCATTTATTTCATTATATCAATATTTCATATACCATAGTTTCCATGTATTCCACATATATTTATTTTCCTCCTCCTCCTCTCCATTCCACATCCTTAATGTATATAGCATTCTTGTAAGCACGATTTCACAATTTACTAATAAATGTTCACATCAAACTATCCACACGAGTCATAGTCACTTAATTATTTATAATTCGAGCTACAGAGCTCCAAATTAAGATTCGTAAATTTCCCCTGGAACTAGACTCACATACATTTCCACTATAAAATTTTCATAATTTTTGGTTTAGCCAATTAGTACAGTTTATTCATTAAAATTTCCCCTATTTCACTTTTCGAGAGTTCGACCTCTCTTCACTAAAAATAATTATCTCACAGTACAGAACTCGGATAATGTTCTTGTTGATTTATCTTGAAAATAGACTCATTATGGATTTTAAAAATATAATTTTGAGCCTCTAATTATTTTTATCCAAATTTTTGTCATTTTCCAAATTCAAAACAGGGGATCACGTAATCATTCTGAATCAGTCTCAAAAAAACATAAATATCTCAAAATATAGAACTCCTTTGCTTTCTATATTTCTTTTATATGAAAATAGACTCATTAAGATTTAATTTGATATCTCATTCAGTCTCTGATTCAATTTATAATATTTTTGGTGATTTTTCAAAATCACGTCACTGCTACTGTCCAAAACAATTTATTGCTAATTCACTCTTTCACACTTTCTTTGTATTAACCTCATTTTAACATACATATCACAAATCATTTTCACCACATTTCATACATCACAAGTATAGGCCCATGATCACAAGGTCACCATAAAATCATCCTCATGTATAACTTACTTGTTTATAACCTTACCACATCCTGGTCACTTAATGAACACATCATTCACATAACCAAGTTCCTGCACTTATTCATCACAAAACTCACAAAGCAATACATAGAGAGTCTCCGTTGAACACTTGAATCAATCCTTGATACTTGGTGGTTTCAGCACATAGCTCCACCCATCATATAGTTCGGCTCTCTTGTACACATGGTGAACACTTAGTACCACCCATGTGACCTAGCCAGTTTATCTCGTAGCTCTCTTGTCTACATGGTGTCCTTCACTTGGAACCACGCATGCGACCTAGCTACATACCATCTGTGTCATCCAATCTTTCCGAAGGTTCAACAGGATTCTCTCTCTTTTCCAACAATTTCACCAATCAAGTAATTATCCACAAACATATTTCCAATATTTTATAAAATATCATAATACAAGTAATAGTGATGTATTACTTACATATAAACTTACATCTCATTTAATATCAACATAATAACATTAAATTACACATTTTCTTATTAAAATCATATGAACTTACAATTTCCCATAATATCCATAATCATAGAAATCACATTTATGTATGATAATTCAATGCACTTCATGTACTATAGACATATTTTAAATCAATTCATAAACTTGGCACCATAATCATTTAATTTAACATAATTCAATTAATTCACTAAATTTAACTTTCAAATATAAATTACAACATTATTGTTGTATTATTATCATACCAACTTACATACTTTCAACACCTCAGAGATCATAGTAAATATATCAATTTTACATTGAAACATGCATAAATTAATGCTTATTATACATATGAACTTACCTTGATATTAAAACGGCCATTTTACCAACTTTCCCAATTTTCGATTTTCTCTCATTCTAGGTTCAAATCTCATTTTCCGGGATCTAAAACATCATATTTTACTTATTTAATTAATTTACTATTCAAAACAGTCCTTGACTCAAACTTTGGAAAAATTACAATTTTGCCCCTAAACTTTTGCATATTTACACTTTTGCCCCTAGGCTCGGGAATGAAACTTCATCCCTTATTCTTATGTTTTATGACATGATGATCACTTTTCCCTTCTATGGCAACATCAAATTCTCACTCTAACATATACTTATGACTATTAGGTATTTTTACCGATTAAGCCCTTTTGCTCGTTTTCACTTAAAACCGAGTAGCACAAGTTTTCTAACATAACTTAAAACCTGATGTTGTATCATAAAACACCAGAATACACAAATTTTACCTATGGGTATTTTTCCAAATATCAACCCTAGGTTGAATTATTGCTAGCATAAGCTAAATCAAGTTACCGGGACTCCAAAAACGTAAAGAACTTGAAACACGGGGTTAGAACGGACTTACAATTGAGCTTGGGAAGCTTTAAAACCCTATCCATGGAGTCTCCCTTGGTATACACGTCCATGGTGAAGAAGATGAGCAAAGCGGCTTTTAATTTTGTATTTTAATTCATTTTACCCCTAAATGACCAAAATACCCTTACTACTAAACTTTCCAAAATTCCATCCATGTCCAATTTTGTCCATAACTTAGAAATTGGTCAAATTGCTATTTAAGACCTCCTAATTAATATTTCAAATCAATTTCATACTAGAAACTTCTAGAATACAAGTTTTGCAACTTATTCAATTTAGTCCCTAACTTCGAATTAAGCACTTTATGCATAGAATTTCTTCACGGAATTTTCACACAATCATGCAATCATATCATAGACCTCAAAATAATCATAAAATAATTATTTATATCTCAGATTTTGTGGTCCCGAAACCTTTGTTCCAACTAGACCCAATTTCGGGCTATTACATATAGAATGATTATTTTTTTGTAAATTGCAAATTGAAAAAGGACTACGAATAAATTGTAACATGTTGGAAAGTGAGGAATTTCCCGGTTGAGACTTCGGAATAGAAACGATACGAATGATCTATTGTGAGGTCACGTGTGTAGTACTAAGTGCAAGCTACTACGTGTACCGGATAATTGTTCACATGTGTAGTACTAAGTGCAGGCTACTATGCGTACTCGACAACTTCGATCACGTGTGTAGTACTAAGTGCGGCTACTACGTGTATCGGATGGTTAGGTCACATGTGTAGTACTAAGTGCAGGCTACTACGTGTACCGGATAATTGGTCGCAAGTGTAGTACTAAGTGCATGCTACTATGCGTACCAGATAGCTTTGGCTACAAGTGTGAAAATATGTGCAGAGAACTAAGTATCAGTTATTATTCCGAAGAGTTCAACGGGAAAATCGATTAAGTAAAAATACATGTGAACATGATTATATGATGAATAAGTGAAGGTATATGTTTAAGAAAATTTTGAGCAATATGCTCGATATTTGAGTGAACTTCGATAAGAAAAAATGGATTAAGTGAAATTATGTAAGAGTGAATTTTAGTAGTAAAACAGTGTTGGACAACAGCAGTTGTGTGAATTTTAAAATTCACCAAAAATTGTTTAACTTGAATTAAATCTCAAATAAATTATGGAATTAAAGCTTAATGAGTGTCTTTTCATATAAAGAAAACAGGGGGAGTAAAAGAGTTGTATATTATGTGATATTCTAATTTTTGTGAGACAGTGTTAGAATGAATTCGAGATTCCCTGTTCTTACTTGTAAAAATCATTAAAAATTGTAGAAATATAATTATGTGTTACAATTTATATAATTAGTATATTTGATGAGTCTACTTTTAATATAAACAAACATGAACATTATCTGAGTCTCATAACATGAGAAAAATAAATTTTAGTGAAGAAAAGTCGAAGCTGTCAAACAGCGAAATAGGGGAGATTTTGAATAATAAACTGTATTTATTGGCTGGACCAAAAATTCTGAAAATTTTATGTTGGAAATATATATTAGTCTAGTCTCTGGGATAATTTACAAATCTTAATTTGTAGTTCTTTAACTCTAGATATAAATGATTTAGTGACTCTGACTCAAGAAAGTAGCTTACAATTGGGTTAGTTTTACTATGGAAAGCATGTTAGTAAATCGCTTATTATTATTTTATGTGAGCTTACTAAGCATAAAGCTTACCCCCTCCTTTCCATTTCTTTTAGTATTGTCAGGTTAGCTCAGGGCTGGTAATCGTCGGAGGCAGCATCACACTATCAAGCCAACACCTTGACAGTATAAACACATATGCTAGAATTATCAAGTGGGTGGCATGTATAGGGACCTAATTTTATAACATGTGTTATTATAATTTGGCCAAATATATTGATCTTTAGTGAGCTAATGATTCTGACTTATAAATCTAGCTATTTATGTTATGTTTGATATTGGTGATGTGCATATGCTTGTTTGCCATGCATGGTTGGTAATATGTTATGTGTTGTTCTGAATGTTTAAGTCCGTTAACGCTTCAAACCCTATCCTGACGTTGGATACGGGTGAGGGATGTTACATAAACAGTTGGAGAATGTGTCCTTAGGTCCTCGTTTTTGACAGATAGGGAGTGGGGAAACTTCAGATTTTGGACTGAATAGCGAAAGGGTACTTTGTTTCCGTGGGAGAGTCTGTGTATCAAAAGATACTGATCTGAGGTAGTTGATTTTGCAGGAGGCGCATAATAGTCCTTATACTATGCATCCTGGTAGAAGTAAAATGTATCGAGACCTTCAGGAGTTATATTGGTGGCCAGGATTTAAACGTGAAGTTACTGATTTTGTGCGTAAATGCTTGACTTGCCACCGGGTTAAGGCAGAACATCAGTTGCCTTCAGGGTTGCTTCAGCTAATTAAGATTCCGCTTTGAAAGTGGGAAAGAGTAACGATGGACTTTGTTAGTGGGCTTCCTCTAACACCTTCTAAGAAAGATTCGGTGTAGGTCATTGTGGATCGATTGAGGTTCGTACTGATTGCTCGCTACAGAAATTGGCTAAGCTATATGTGTCTGAAATAGTCCGAATGCATGGGGCACTGGTTTCTATAATATCTGACAGGGATCCCCGCATCACATCTCAATTTTGGAAGAAGTTGCACGAAGCTCTGGGTACAAAACTAGACTTTAGTACTGCATTCTATCCTCAGACAGATGGTCAGTGAGAGAGGGTGATTCAGATACTGGAGGATATGTTAAGAAGTTGTGTAATTGATTTTTGAGGCAGTTGGAAGGATAACTTACCGCTAGCAGAGTTTGCTTATAACAACAGCTACCAGTCTAGCATTCAGATGGCACCTTACAATTCATTATATGGTTGTAGGTGTCGTACTCTTTCTTGTTGGACCAATTTGGGGGAACGGCGTGTTCTGGGCCCTGAATTGATTTCTGACACTGAGGACAAAGTTAAACTAATTCGGGATCAACTGAAGGCAGCATCAGACAGACAAAAGTCATATGCGAATCTGAAGCGTAAGGAGATTGAGTATTCTGAGATGGATTTAGAATTTCTCAAGGTTTCATGATGGAAAAAGGTACTGAGGTTTGGTCGTAAGGGCAGGTTAAGCCCTAGATTCATTGGGCCTTACCGTATATTCAAACGTATAGGACTAGTTGCCTATCAACTTGAGTTACCTCTAGAGTTGGACTAGATTCATGATGTGTTCCACGTCTCTATGTTGAGGTGATATCGTTTTGATCCTATGCTACATCATTTCGACTGAGGAGGTTGAGGTTAGGCTAGATTTGACTTTTGATGAAGAGTTGTTCAGATTTTAGACCGTGGTAAGAAGGTACTAAGGAGGAAGTCAATTCCACTGGTTAAGGTGCTATGGTGAAATCATAGTTCTGAAGAAGCCACGTGCGAACCCGAGGAGGAAATGCGATAGCAATACCCCCATCTGTTTTGGCCAGGTAAATTTCGAGGCCGAAATTTTCTTTTAGGGGGGTAGAGTTGTAACACCCCAAAATTTAGGTATTTAATTTTGTATGTTGTGTGATAGTATTGTATACTTACTCTAGTGTTTGGGTGTCTTGAGGGGTGTGGGAGAGGTCCTAAGTTCAAGCCTTGATTTGTGCATAATTTTGATTTTTACTTGATTAAATCCTGTCGCTTGCTTATAAGACTCTTAAATAAATATGGGAAGGAAGTGTCATAAAAAGCTGGTTGGTTCAGTGGACAAAGGCGTGTTATTGTTGCTTGTAGGTCTGGAGTTCGAGCCCTGTTGCGCACAAGGGTGTTCTTTTTGCTACTGTGCCTTGGAAGTGTCCTAGGTTGACTGAAATTGAAGTGGTTGAATGGAGTTTGAATGGGCAGTTGAGAGGAGAGAAACTAGGATATTATGAACGGATTTGGATAGTGATCAGGTTTAGTGATGTGTGGAGAGATTTTAGGAGAAATTGTGGGGAGTTGGAGAGAGAGGGAGTAGTGTGCCGAATTGGGTTTGTGGCATTCAGGAAGTTCGGCTAAGGTTTATTTGCTCAAGCTATCGGGCTTTGGTTTTTCTTTCTTTCTTTTTGCTGGTGACCGAATAGTGTTGGGGTTTTTTTTCGGGTTTACGTTTTTTGCTAGTTCAATTTTTACCATTACTTCTCTCTCTCTCAGCGCTTTTGGGATTTGGCAATTGTGTCTTTCGGGTTTTGTTCTTGACCGACTTCTCTACCCTTTCCCTTCCTCTTCTTGTTTGTTGTTGACTGAGTAACTTTTCTCTCTTTTCTTTCTGCACCTCTTTCCTTCCAATAACTCCTCTTATCATCTCTCCCACTTGCTCACCTGCCGATTATCCATTTCTCTTCCCCTCTCCTTTTGTCATCTATTCACCATTAGTACTTTAATAGTTGCGGCATTGCCTTGTCTTACCTTTGCTTTCGGTTTCGACAATTGATTTGTGGAGCAATCAATGGGTGCTTGTTTTTCTCTTTGTTCTATTTTTCTCTCATTGTAGTAATTTTTTAGCATTCTTTTTACTGCCATCTATCGCTAAGGTCGTATGGGTACGAAATCTTGCCTTTGTCGTGTTGGTTTCTCACTTTGGGAATAGGGCCGACTGTTTTCTTCATTACAATCAGTTTTGGCGTTTTTGGTAAATACTTTATATTTATTCAATTTAATTATGTGAATAACATCGATGTAAGTTAATGGAATTCGGTTGCATGCAGTTTTAGTCGAGAAGTTTGTAAATAGTCTTCGTCAACGGATCAAATAAGGCTAACCACACTCTTGCAATCAAGGCAAGTTTTGGATATTACCTTAGGATGGGGTTAGAGAAGGGTGATTAACCCTAGTTTCAAGCAACTAACGAAATATCATGATTGAATGTAGCTTTGGAGGAACTCTCGGGCTAGACACACGTTTCACAGCAGGTGTGTTATCACATTGCTTTAATCATTAAATGGCAAAAAGCTAAAAAATTGTTACCATCGATGCCACTTGGGCGTGCGTGTGCCCATGTGGCCATCTAAATGCATAAGCGTGAGCACGCGATTGTAGAGACCACTGCGAGTGATCTTGTGGGCATAGGTTGTTTTGGGCCACGTTGAACCGAAATGGGCTGTGTGGGCCCCAAGAACCAACCACATGGATGGGTTGAGTTTCGTGGGTCAGCTATACAGCTTACAAGGCCAAGGCCATTATTTGGGATTATTGGGCCACACGAGCTTGTGGGCTCACAAGGGTCGTATTATGGGCTTGGGCCTATTTTTACTGTTAAACTGTTAAGTTACACGGGTCGCACGAGACGACTGTGGACCTACTGTTGGGTCAGTAAGTACATCTAGACCTTAGTTTATGTTATAACTGTTATATCCCTATGTGGTAAATGACGAAAATACCTATATGTCATATATTAACGTTTGAGCATGCCATCTTTATTGTATGTATATTTATATTGTATTGCATTATATGGGGTGGGACATAAGATATTGGAGGAAGTGTACTGAAACGCTATAAGCCTATTACTGGCAACTTTACTGCAATTACTGTTAGTGCCGCTACCGGTACTAAATTTTGGAGTGTAGGGATGGGTGGGTCGATTTTATCCCCACATAGAGTGTAGGGTTGAACAGAGTGGAGTGTAGAGGATAGGTGGGTCAGATAATTGTATGCATTTCTAATACTGTACTGAAATGGGCTAAGGCCCACACTGATTCTGTTACTGTATTGGGCTAAGGCCCACACTGATATTGCGACTGAAATGGGCTTAGGCCCAAACTGATCAACATTGTATGTTTGACTATTTGATAAATATGGATTACACAGTGATTTTTCATAAACACACCTTTTCTGCCTATCTGTGTAGGTAATCCTTAGATGTGTCAGTGCTGCGAGGGACTCGGAGATGGCCACACCACTGTTTATGTTCCATTTTGTATTTTTGGTAAAATTAGTTTTATTTGGGTAAATTTTATGTAATAAGGCCATTTTAAGTTTTTCAAAAAGTAAATGATTTTCAGTTACCAAGCTACACAACTAGTTTTAAAAGCTTTCGCAACGAACAATGTTTTTAAAATGTAATAACGATCTAGTATGGGCCATGTTTTGCTAATCAAACCTGTAAATTAGCAAATGAACTTAAAGAGTAGAAATGAGGTTTTAACACAAAAGGACTTTTCCAGTAAAACTACGCTTTTCAAAACTCACTCCAATGTGACACCACAAATTGGGCCATAACGTCTAGGTTGGGCTTGGGGTGTTACATTTTTATACTAACTTACTAAGCTTCATAGCTTACTTTGTTTACTTTTCTGTGTTTTATAGTGTTATCGAAGCTTGCTCAGATTTGGGAGCCATTGGAGATTACATCACACTATCAAGCTATCACTTTGGTACTTTTGAACTTATGTATTTGGTTATATGGAATGTATAGGATTTATGATCATTTTGGTATATATGTTGGTAATGAATTTAGCCATTTGATTTGGCTTGTAATTAATGAATGGATAGTTATGTGTATAGCTATATTACTTGGCTTATTTTGGCATCCTTGGTGATGTATATATATATGTTTGCAAAAAGGCCTTTTGATATGTTGTGTATAATTTCCATTTATATGTTTTTTGAGAATTGGTATTGGAATATCAAATAGTTAAATTTTGAGATAGTTATGCTTTTGGTTTTATGCAATTTACTGCATAATTAAAAATGACCATTTAGGTGCTTTGAAAATGTGAAATTTGTATGAATTGAATGGCTTATTTTGATACTATTTATCTTGTGAATGATGGTATTGATATAACATGAATTGAGCTTGGCTTAGATTAGTTTAAATGCCATTTGAAGCTCCGGTCATATTCCTTTTGATTTGATGTAGGTGAAAGCAATTAGGGTGAGAAAGATAGCTTGGTAAATAGCCTATTTTTGTCCATATGGGCAGAGACATGGTCGTGTATCTCAGCCGTGTGTGAAACACGGTTAGGTGACACGGCCTTGTGTCCCTTGGTGTTTAATTAGAAATCAAGTCAGTATGCTCCAAACAGTCCAGCACACAAGCGTGTAACTTGGTCGTGGGCACAAGTTAGTATACCCTACATGTCTGGCATAGCCTGGCACACGGGCGTGTGAGGCCATTTTGAAGGGCGCACGGGTTGGTCATACGAGCATGTGGTTGGTTGTGTAACCCAAGTTACAGAGTTACATGGAGTCTGACACGGGTTAGGACACGGCCATGTGATCCCATTTCGAATGTCCACACGACTTGTGACATAGGCGTGTCTTTTGCCGTGTGAGACACATGGCTAGGCCACACGGGCATGTGTCCCCTATATTTTGAAAACTTTTCTTAGTAATTGAAATTTTTTTCAGTTATCGGTTTAGTCCTAAACCTCTCCTAATGCATGATTTGGGCCTCGTAGCCCCATTTTAGGGACATTATGATTGAGTTTGAATGATTTATAATTGGATCTGATGATGGTATGAGAAATGTATGTTCGTTAAGTAAAAAGTCTAGTAATGCTCTGTAACCCTATTTCGACGTTGAATATAGATTAGGAGTGTTACATTTATTTGTATCAGAGCTACTATTTAATCGATTCTCAGACTAACGTATCATATGTGAGAGTCTAGCTGTAGATGCCATATATAACCTGTGATAGTGTGATATCCCCTGACAGTTTAAATCATGTTTTCATATAGAAATGGATCCCAATCGAGCAGTAGCTGATGATGTTGAGAGTAATGCACCAGCCTCCATTCACGGAGTAGCGTTCTGGGTCGAGACCTGTATTGGGTAGTCAGGAAGGAGAGGCCAAAAAACCCTTCTTCCAAATGATGAATGAGTGGTTCACTGAGTTTGTCCGAAAAAATCTAGCTGCTTAGCAACCTCCACCCCCACCTATTCCCCAACTGGATCCCGTAGCTCTTAAACGTTTGGAACCTTTACGTGTAAGTAAGCCGCCGGTTGATAAAATCTAAAAATACGGAGCATAAGAGTTTAGAGCTACAGTTGATGATGATCCTGAGAGAGCCGGGTTTTGGCTTGAGAATACGATTTGGGTATTTGATGAATTATCTTGCACACCAGCTGAATATGTTAAATGTGTTGTATCGCTTTTGAGAGACACTGCATATTAGTGGTGGAATACTTTGATATCTGTGGTGCCGAGAGAATGAGTCACATGGGAATTCTTTCAGATTGAGTTCAGAAAGAAATACATAAGCCAACGTTTTATAGATCAAAAGTGTAAAGAATTTCTGGAGTTGAAATAGGGTCGAATGTTTGTGACTGAATACGAGAGAGAATTTGTGAGACTCAGGAAATATGCTCGAGAATACGTTTCTACTGAGGCAATTATGTGTAAGAGGTTTGAAGACGGGTTAAACGAAGACATCAGACTGTTATTCAGGATTCTGGAATTGAAAGAATTTGTTGTGTTAGTTGGCAGAGCTTGCAAAGCCGAGGAACTTCGTAAAGAAAAGAGAAGCTGATTTCGAGGCTAGAGATTTGAGAAAGAGGTCTACGGGTAAACCCTATCACTCCTCGTCAAAGAAATCACGAGATTTGTATTATTGTTCTACAGCTTCAGTGGGATATTTTAATAAAGATCGTCGAAAGTAGTATACGGGTCCTAAAGCCCAAGCCACTTCAGTATCGAGTGTTGGTAGTTTTAGAACCAACAAACTCGAGTGTCAATAGTGTGGAAGATGGCATTTTGGAGACTGCTGGATGAATAACAAAGCTTGTTTCAAATTTGGCTTGCTAGACCAGTTTATTTGGGATTGTCCTGAGTTAATCAAGAAAGATAAATTTTAGAATGCAAGACCGAGCAACACAACTGGTAGAAGAAGACCACCTAGAAATACGGGAAATGTGTCTAGTAGCAAAAGGACAACAGAGGATTCTGCTGTGAGATCCGAGGCTAGAGCACCAGCTAGAGGTTACGATCTTCACACACCGCGCCAGATGTTATCATTGGTACATTTTCTCTCTATGACACTAATGTAATTGCCTTGGTTGATCCTGGATCGACTCATTCATATGTTTGTAAGAATTTACTGTATTGTAAGAATTTGCCTGGTGAGTCTACCAAATTTGTGATTAAAGTATCGAACCCCTTAGGCAAGTATGTCCTAATTGATAAAGTTTGCAAGAATTGTCCTTTGATGACTCAGGGTTATTGTTTTCCAGCTGATTTGATGCTTTTACCGTTTGATGGATTCAATGTGATTTTAGGTATGGGTTGGTTGACTCTGCATGATGTTGTTGTGAATTGTAGATGAAAGACTATTCAATTGAAATTTCAGAATAGTGAAATTCTTCGAATTGATTCTGATGATTCGAGTGGGTTGCCTATAGTGATATCGTCGATATTTTGCTCCAACAGAATTGAAAGAGTTGAAATCTCAGTTTCAAGAGTTAACTGATTGAAGTTTTGCACGTTTTTCGTCTTGGGGTGCACCAGTACTGTTCGTAAAGAAGAAAGATGGATCGATGAGACTGTGTATTGACTATCATCAGCTTAACAAGGTTACAATTAAGAATAAGTATCCATTGCTGAGAATTGACGATTTGTTCAATCAGTTGAAATGAGCAACAGTATTTTCAAAGATTGATCTGAGATCTGGCTATTATCAATTGTGAGTTAAAGATTTGGATGTGCTGAAAACTATGTTCAGAACAAGGTATGAGCATTATGAATTTTTTTATGCCATTTGGATTAACTAACACTCCTGCAGTTTTTATGGATTTGATGAATCGAATCTTTAGACTGTATTTAAAAAAATTTGTTGTTGTATTCATTGATGACATTCTGATCTATTCCTGAGATGAGTCTGAGCATTCTAAACATTTGGAGAATTTTATTACAAACATTGAGAGATAAGCAATTGTTTGCTAAATTCAGTAAATGCGAGTTTCGACTCTAGTAGGTTGGATTTTTGGGGCATATTGTTTTAGCGGAAGGCATACGAGTTGATTAGAGTAAGATTTCAGCAATTGTTGACTGGAAACCACCAAGAAATGTGTCCGAAGTCAGAAGTTTTCTGGGATTAGCTGGCTACTATTGGCATTTTGTAAAAGGGTTCTCAATGATTGCTATACCAATGGCTCGATTACTACAGAAAGATGTGAAGTTTGAATGGTCTGAGTAATGTCAACAGAGTTTTGAACATTTAAAAACACTGTTAACTGAAGCACCAGTTTTAGTTCAGTTTGAGTCGGGTAAAGAGTTTGTGATTTTCAATGATGCGTCATTAAACGGTTTGGGGTGTGTTTTGATGCAAGAGGGCAAAGTGATAGCTTATACTTCCAGACAGTTAAAACCACTAAGTGATAGCACAATTTACACTTGGCCGCTATTGTTTTTGAATTCAAAATTTGGTGACATCATTTATTCAGTAAGAAATGCCACATATTTACAGATCACAAGAGTTTGAAGTATTTAATGTCTCAAAAAGATTTTAATTTGTGACAACGAAAATGGCTCGAGTTGTTGAAAGACTATGAATTAGTGATTGATTATCATATAGGGAAAGCGAGTGTAGTCACGAATGCTCTGAGTAGAAAATATTTGTTTGTGACAGCCCTAAATTGACCCTAGTCAGAAAGTGGTTTCGGGACCGCTAAACCGAGTCACCGAAGTATTTGAATATGATATTTATTGTCTAAAATATGTGAATATGAATGTGTGAAAGTTTTAAGCTTCGATTTAGTCGATTGCATGTGAATTTAATTAATAGGACTTATGTGTGACACTTTTAAAAGGTTATAGGTTAATCTATAAGGACCTATTAATGCATGTTATAAAAATGATAGGTTTGCATGTCAAATTTCCATTTATAATAAGCAGTGGCCAGCCATGGTATGGGTCATTGATGATAATATGTATTTTCTATTAGCATTATTAGTTTACAAAATAAAATAAGGAATTAAGAATAATAAAACATGTGGTAAATGGGAGGAGAAACCAAAGTTTTCATCTTTGCTCCTCATTGCCGTGACTAGGAGAGAACAAGCTTGGAAAAATTCAGCTATGGTGGTTAGCTAAATCAAGGTAAGTTCAAGGATGATTCTTGGATTTCTAGCATTTTTTTTGAGTTAGTCAATAAGCTCCTTGCTTAGCCCATGTCCAAATTTTGAATCTTGTTGGTAACATGAGTAATCGGTTAAGAGAAAATGTTCAAGAAATGGTTGTTGTTCATGTTATTTGGATGAAAAGAAAAAATTGGTAGTTAGGTGAAGTAGAGTCTAACAAATGAGCACATATGTGCATTTGTTGCTAGATGGAGAAAAATCAGCTAGCAAGTTGAGTACTAAGGCCGAATATGATTTTGGATATTATTGGGCAATGGATGTGTTTTGAATTGATGGAATGGAGAGGATGCTTTAATTGTGTTATGAACAATTATATGTTAAATTAAGGTTTGCTAAGCTAGCTATTAAGGTGAAGTGCAAATGTTAGTATTTGATTGCTAGTGTATATATGTGTAATAGCCAAAATGAAGATGCTTGATGTCATGAATAAATGTTGTTTATATGTTTGGGAATTGAGTAAAAATTTGATATTTAATCACTTAAGGATTCGGCATTGTTTAAGATAATTTACTTAGAATGTGATTTTGAATGTTATGAGTATTGGGATGTAATTATATGTGTGTGCTTGGTCATAGGAGTTTGCTATGAAATTTTGTTTGGTTGAGTGATGAATGGCGAATGAACTATAGGCTAGGGTGGATAAATTTTTGTACATAAGTAGTGTGTGTGACTATTGGTTAATGAATATTCGGCATAATGGGGTTTATGAGTAAATGGCATAATATATATATATGTGTGTGTGAATATGTGGTAGTGCATAAAACAAGAAATCGATTAAATTGGGATGGTCACACATAGGTATATTAAACTTGTAGTTTTATAAATGTGATATGAGTATTTTGTTTGTAAATGAGTAGTAAATATGTTAAGAATGGTTCTAAAATGTATATGGATGCCGTGTGATTGTGTTTGATTGGGAAGTAAATTGTTTGATTTAGCTCAAGAGCTTAGAGGATCAAAGTTGGATAAAGGAAAGGAAAAAGTGATCGAATAGCCGTTGAAATTGTTTGACAACATCCGAGGTAAGTTTTCGAGTAATGAAACTTAGTTTATGATTTGATTAAGTCATGACATATAAGCATAACAAATAAACGGTGATATAATGATTCTACTTGAATTGTATATTGAGGTGATTAGTTTATACCTATGACGGGTAGCCGAATGTGTATAGAGATCATGTTATAAAGCAAATCAAAATCATGCTCTTTGTATGTGGCTATTGAGCCAAAAATGGTAATGGTTGATAAGCGTATTGTGTTTGAATTCTAGTTATGATAATGAAATATGGATGTGTCATGATTTATTGGTATATGTGCTTGATTATTCGGATGATATCGGGCTAAGTCCGAAGGCATTTGTGCAAGTTACTATATCCGGGCTAAGTCTCAAGGCATTTGTGCGAGTAGTTGCTATACCGGGCTAATCCGAAGGCATTTGTGCTAGTGACTATATCCGGCTAAGTCCGAAGGCATTCATGCTAGTGACTATATCCGGGCTAAGACCCGAAGGCATTTGTGCGAGTTGCTATATCCGGCTAAATCCCAAAGATACTTGGGTTTGGAAGCGAGCGATCTTGCTGTAATAATTTCAATTAATTCGCTCATAAAATACAAACAATAAGGTATGTTTCAGATATGCATCGGAAAGGTTGATTCCTTTCAAATAGTACTCGCTCAATTGATTAACGAGCTTAGGCCTCTAGTTAGGTTTGATACCACGTGTATGAATATATTGGTTGAAGCATGAAGAAATTATGATTTTGAGAATGTGCATATATGAAATTATTCATTTAGTCATATGAACGCTATACTTTAGTCGAAAATAATTTCGTTACTCAAAACTTACTAAGCATTAAATGCTTATTCCGTTTCTTTAATTCTCTGTTTTATAGATTTTTGTTCGTCAGCTATCGGGCTCGGGATTGTCGAAGTCGAAGTCGTCCACACTATCTAAGCCCTTTTGGTACTCTTTTAGTTAAACGTTGATAATGGCATGTATAGGACTAATCTTTGTTGTTAATCAAGTACCTTTGGTAATGTGTATATATTCGGATAGCCATGCGAAAATGGCTTAAATATTTTGAGCATAGTATTAAAATCATTTTGTATATATATATGGTTATTGAGAGGTGTGGAAATGCTTGGCAATGATTATCCATTGGAATGGTTAATCACAATCATATTTGGTGCTATGTATGTCAAATGGCTAGTTGAATCATGGAAACTATGAAATAGGTGAAATTTACCTTAAAATAGATGCTGATAGCAGCAGTGATGTGAGTTTGAAAATTCACTAAAAATAGTAGGAATGTCATTAAATAATGAATAAATTAGGTAATCGAACCTTGATGAGTCTATTTTCATATGGAAGAAGCGAAACGACCATGTGAGCCGTATTTTATGAGTTGTTTAAGTTTTTATGAAACAGGGCCAGAGCGGTTACTGGATCCCCTATTCTGACTTTGGAAATTTACCATAAATGAACCAGAAATAATTAGAAGTCATGCTTTGTATGTACAGATTCCTTCTTGAGTCTACTTTCATTAGAAACAAACGGTATATGTATTGAAGCCCTGTATAGGGAGATATCTAAGTCGTAATGCATGAAGGTCAGAGTAGTCAAACCATGAAACAGGGGAGACTTTAACTAATAAACTGTGCTAATTGGCCTGACCAACAATTCTAGAAAAAATCTGTAGATGGATATATGAGTCTAGTTTCAGGGAAAATTCACGGAATCAGATTTCGAGTTTTGGAACTCGAGATATGATTTTAAGGTAACGATGACGCATTAGCCACTTGTCGGAAATTTTAAAATGAACTGTGTAAATAAATGAATTAAGTTCGTTAACACCTCGTGTTCGACTCCGGCAACGGTATCGGGTGCGGGGTGTTACAGTTTTATTGCTATCAGAGCTACGGTTTAGTCAATTCTAGGACTACTGAAATACGTTCGGGTCTAGCTATACATGCCATTATGTGTCTATTTGATAGTGTGGTGATTTTACGCTTAAAAATGTGTTTGTTTATAGTAATGGATCCCGATCCCACCGAAGCGGTGGTGATGATCTTGAGAGTGTAGCGCTGCTCCTCAAGACAAGGGATAGCGCGGTGGACTCTCAACCTATTGCTAGTAATCAGAATGACGAAGCTAGACAGGCTTTTTATAGCGTAATGAATGATTGGTTCAACCAAT
Source organism: Gossypium arboreum (assembly GCF_025698485.1). Lineage (NCBI taxonomy): Eukaryota > Viridiplantae > Streptophyta > Magnoliopsida > Malvales > Malvaceae > Gossypium > Gossypium arboreum. The sequence continues at coordinate 36,734,123 of NC_069082.1, forward strand.
ACATTCGAACTAATACGGCTATTCCACAACCCCTATTTCCGACTAATACAACCTCAGACTGCGATACCTTGATGGAATCGACTGTAGGTTAAATAAGCCCCAGTTGATAGAATCCAAAAACACGGGGCTACTGAATTTAAAGCTACAGACAGCGACGATGCCGAGTAAGCTGAATTTTGGTTGGACAACACTATTCGGGTACTTGATGAACTATCTTGCACACCCGATAATGCCTAAAGTGTACGATCTCCTTTCTACGTGATTCTGCCTACTATTGGTGGAATATGTTGATTTCTGTTGTGCCCAGAGAGCAAGTAACTTGGGAGTTTTTCCAAACCGAGTTTCGAAAAAAGTATATCAGCCAGAGATTCATTGATCAAAAATGAAAAGAATTTCTTGAACTTAAACAAGGTTCCATGTCGGTTACTGATTATGAACGAAAGTTTGTAAGGCTTAGCCAGTACACGTGAGAATGCATTTCTTCAGAAGCTGTGATGTGTAAACGTTTCGAAGATGGACTGAACGATGATATAAAGTCTGTATGTTGGCATTTTAGAAATCGAGAATTTGTGGTACTTGTCGAGCGAGCTTGCAAAGTCAAGAGCTCGAGAAGGAGAAAAGAAAAAGCGATATGGGAGCAAAGGAGTTTCAGAAGAGATCTTCGGAAAGCCCTTTCAATGATCATCGAAAAAATTTAGAGATGATTTAGGCCGATCAAGAGACACGTCGGGCTTTTCTAGACGAGACCGTGATCGACCCCCGTGAGTACACGAGTTACTTGATCGCCGATGTTGGAAATGATCGTCGAGGCGAGCAGTGCGATGATTGTGGTAAATGGCATTCGGGGAGTTGTAGATTCCATGATCGCTCCTGTTACAAGTCTGAACAGAATGTAAATCAGAGTGGGAAACCGGGTGCTACTACTGCTCGAGGTAGACCATCTAAAAATGCGGGGAATGCTAGTGGCGGTCAGAGAGGATCTAGAGATGTTACCACCAAATCTGAGGCTCGTGCTCCTACCATAGCTTATGCTATACGTGCACGCGAGGATGCTTCTTCACCTGATGTTATTACCGGTACATTCACTCTCTTTGATACTAATGTGATTGCATTGATTGACCCTGGTTCTACTCATTCTTATATATGTAAGACTTTAGCGTCCAGTAAGACTTTACCTGTTGAGTCTACTGAGTTCGTTATTAGAGTGTCGAATCCCTTGGGTCATTGTGTGCTTGTTGATAAGGTGTGTAAGAAATGTCCCCTAGTAATTCGAGGTTCCCGTTTTCCTGCGGACTTGATGCTTTTACCGTTTGATGAATTTGATGTTATTCTCGGTTTGAATTGGTTGACCGTGCATGATGCCGTTGTGAATTGCAAAAGCAAGACTATTGATTTGAGGTGTGCAAATAATGAGATAATCCGAGTTGAGTCTACTGTCTTGAATGGATTGCCAACCATAATATCCTCGACGTTAGCTCAAAAATATGTGAGAAAGGGGTGTGAAGCGTATCTTGCATACGTGCTTGATAATGAAAAATCAAGAAAGAAACTTGAATCGATGCAGTGGTTTGTGAATATCCGGATGTTTTCGGAAGAATTACCGGGTTACCACTGTTCGGGAGGTAGAGTTTGGCATCGAACTTGTACCTGGGACTAGACCGATTTCGATAGCTCCGTATCGTATGGCACCAACAGAATTAAAAGAACTGAAAACTCTGTTGCAAGAGTTGACAGATAGAGGTTTTGCTCGACCGAGTCTTTCACCTTGGGGTGCACTAGTATTGTTTGTGAAAAAGAAGGACGGAACCATGAGGTTGTGCATCGACTATCGCCAGCTGAATAAAGTGACAAAAAAGAATAAATATCCGTTACCGCGTATTGATGATTTGTTTGATCAACTAAAGGGAGCCTCAGTGTTTTCAAAGATAGATTTGAGATCGGGTTATTATCAGTTGCGAATTTGGGATTCGGATATACCTAAAACTACTTTCAGAACGAGATACGGTCACTACGAGTTCTTAGTGATGCCGTTTGGGCTCACTAATGCCCCAGTGGTATTTATGGATTTGATGAATCGGATCTTCAGACCATTTTTGGATCGGTTTGTAGTTGCGTTTATTGATGATATTTTGGTCTATTCGAGAAATGAAACCGATCATCTTTGAACACCAGGATTAGTGTTGCGGTTTACTGGGATAAGCGGTTATATGCTAAGTTCAAAATGTGAGTTCGGTTGAGAGAAGTTAGCTTTTTGGGACATGTGGTATCTCGACGGGTATTCGAGTTGATCTCGAGCAAAATTTCAGCCATACTTAGCTGGAAGCCCAGAAATATTATCGAGGTTCGGAGCTTTTGGGACTTGCGGTTACTACAGACGGTTTGTAAAGGTTTTCTCGATGATAGCCACACCAATGACGGCTACTTCGTAAAGATGTTAAGTTCGAATGGTCGAAAAGTTTCGATCAACTAAAAATTACTTGATGAAGCTCGATGCTAGTGCGGACTGAATCGAGCAAAGAGTTTGTCATTCTGATGGACGCATCCTTACTTGGGTTGGGTTGTGTATTGATGCAAGAAGGTCGAGTTGTAGCTTATGCGTCGAGACAATTAAAGCCACATGAGAAAAATTATCCAACCCATGATCTCGAACTAGCTGCCATCGTATTCGCTTTGAAAATATGGCAACATTACTTATTTTGTGACAGCCCAAAATTGACCCTAGTCGGAAGGTGGTCTCGGGACCACAAAACCGAGGCATAAAAATAATTAAAAATTTATTTTGATGCCTATAATATGTGTGTGCTCATGTATGACATTTTATGATGATTGATTTAGTGTTATAAGGGTGAATTCCACAAGAAAGGACTTAGTAATGAACTTTGAAAGTATGATAGGAAATGTGTGATGACTAATTAAAGCATGCATGCAAAATAATGGACTTGCATGTCAAATTCCCCTTTATAGGTGGTGGCCGGCCATGACAAGGAGGATGGGCTAAACATGTCATGAAACATGTTTTGTTGGTGCATTAGGGTGAAATAATGAACAAAGGTGTATGGGTGATAAAAAATGAAAAAAATGTGTGTGAGTGTGGTAATCCCCCATTGCCGTGAGTTGTAGAGAAGGAAAGAAAAAATTTTGTTCATCCTTTCTTTGAGCCAAAACTAAGGAAGAAGGAGGATTTTTGCTTCATGCTTGGTTTGGAAGAGATCTAGAAGGAGATTTGGCTAAGTTTGCATCAAGATTAAGGTATGTATGAGGTTGTGTTAGGAGTTTCATGCATGTTTTGGTTGCTAACTTGATGTGCATGTTAGCCATGGCTCAAATCTTTGTTAAGCCATGGAAATGGTATTTGGCCAAAGTTGTTATGGTGATAAAGCCATTGCATGCTAAGTGTGAAGCTTGATGATGATGCATGCAATGATGGATTGTCTACTCTTGAGTAAGATTTTGAGCTTTCTTTTGTTTTATCATGATTGAAGTTGAAAAGGAGCATGATTGTCATATTCGCCATGATGCATTCATGAGCATGGTTCATGCTTCTTGCATGTTAGTTAAAATTTGTGTTTTGGATGGCTATGGACACCTTGAAATTCGCCATGCTCATATATGTATATATATGTTTGCACATGATGTTTTGGTTATGAAGGAAGTGATGAATAAGTTTGTTTAAAGAAGAAGATGTTGAAGAATAATTGTGAAATTGTAAGCACATTCGCCTAGCACACATATGAGTGCTTGATGCTATATTGTAAGTTTTGAGCTACAATATGCAAAGCATTAACTAGTAAAATGCATGCTGTTTTTGTGTGGTATTAAGTGCATAATTGGCCTCAACATGGACAAGTATATTCGGCCTTGGGTAGCCTATTGAAGGCCTTAGCTTTTCCTTGATGCTCGAATAAATTGTATTGAATTGCTTGATGTAGTATAAAATGTGCATGACCATTGTGTATTCAAGCTAAAGGGTGGCCATATGACCATTTAAATTCCTTGTCATATTCGGCCATAAGCTAGCACAATGAGGTTTTGATAAATTGAATTTGTTTGAATTAGCTCAAGAGCTAAGAGGGCCACAATTGGACAAGGGGAAGGAAAAAGTAATCGAATAGCCGTAAAAGCCGTTCGACAACATCCGAGGTAAGTCCTCAAGAAGTGACCCTGCTTGAATTATGTGAAATAAAGTATGGATGTGTATTGATTATTGATTATGTATGCATGAGTATTTGAATTCTACCGGGCTAAGTCCGGCGAATATGCTTGTGACTATAATTGCGTTTGAGCCTTAGTAACGAAAATGAATTATGTATGTCCAATGATAATTGATGTATGTGTTCATGGAAATTGAATGATATCCGGGCTAAATCAAGACAATTATGCTGGAAATTATATCCGGTTAAGACCGAAGGCAATTGTGCTAGTGGCTACATCCGGGCTAAGACCGAAGGCATTCGTGCGAGTCATTCTATCCGGCTAAGACCAAGGCATTTGTGCAAATCGTGATATCCGGGTTAAGTCCGTGAGGCCTTGGTGCGGGTTACCATAACCGGCTATGTCCCAAGGCGATTGATCGAGTAGCGACATCCGGTTAAACTCGAAGGTATGTGATTTGAAAATTATAAGCTTGCTGGAAAATTTCAGCTAATGCACTTGTGAAATTTCCCAATGACAAGGTAAGTGCGGTGTGTGCTTTGCGCGCTAGGAGTAAGAGCGTGTGAATATCCGCTCCTATGATGGAACGAGTTATCGGCCTTAATGAAGCCGTTATTTGTGTATGAACATAAGAGTTGGGATGGTGAAGTAAGTATGATTATGTGAATGTGCATTAATGAAATGATGCATTTAACTATGTGAATGTATTGCTGTAATTAGAGTTGATTATATTCCTTGAGACTTACTAAGCATAAAAATGCTTACTCCGCTGCTTTGGCTCTCAGTTTTCTAGATTTCGCCGATAGCAATCGGATTCGGGATCGTTGAAGTCAAGTCATCCACACTATCAAGCCCCCATTTTGGTATAAATTCTTGGTTGAACTTGAAATGGCATGTATAGGACTACCCTTGTTGGTTTAAATATGTTATGATGTATATGTGTACGGCCATGCGAAAATGGCTCGTAATAGTGAAGTATCAACTTAAACTATTTGCGGTTTGTATATATATATATGGTGTCATGATGTGACTATGAATTGGAAATGGGAATGTTGGTCACATGATCAGCCATTGGCATGGTTAAAATGATCATATGTGGACCTATGTAAGGCAAGACTAGTTGGTTCATGGAGACTACAAAATAGGTAAGACCTACCTTAAAAACAGATGCTGCCAGCTGCAGTAACGTGAATGTGAAAAATCACCAAAATTTGTAGGAATGGTATTAAATAGTGAATCAGCTTTGTAAATGAACATTGATGAGTCTATTTTCATATGGAAGAAACGAAATGGTCATAGGAGTTACATGTTAAGAGATATTAAAGCTATTGTGAGACAGGGCCAGAACGGTTTCTGGGTTCCCTGTCGCAACTTTAAAAATTTACTATAAATTATCCAGAAAGAATTAGGAGACATACCTTATATGTACAGATTCCATTTTGAGTCTAGTTTCATTAGAAGCAAACGACACCAGCATTAAAGCCCTGTACAGAGAGATATTCAAGTTATACCGCGCGAAGGTCAGAGCAGTCGATCCCTGTAACATGGGTGACTTTAACTAATAAACTGTAGCAATTGGCCCGACCAAAAATTCTAGAAATAAATCCATGGATGGATATATGAGTCTAAATTCAGGGAAAATTTACGAAACCAGTTTCTGAGTTTTGAAACTCGAGATATGATTTTTAGGGCGACAGTGACGCAGTTTTTCCAGCCTGACTGGAAATGTCCAATGGATGGGCAAAACAAGTGAACTTGGCTTGCTAACCCTCGTGTCGACACGGCGATAGTCTCGGGTTCGGGTGTTACAATTTTATTGGTATCGAGCCACGGTTTAGTCGATTCTAGGACTACCGTGAGGTGTTTGGGGTCTAGCTATACATGCCATTAAATGATGAATCGATAGTGTGGTGATTTCGACAATTTGACTTTGAGTTTGTTTATAGCAATGGATCCCGATCGCAACCGAGCAATAGCTGATGATATGGAGAGTGTGGCGCTGCTCCCGCACAAGGGACAAAGGTCTTGCGGACTCTCAACCTATGGCCAGCAATCCGAATGATGAGGCTAGGCAAGCCTTTTATAGTGTGATGAACGAATGGTTTAATCAATACATTCGAACTAACACGGCTGTCCCACAACCTCCATTCCCGACAAATGCAACCCAGACCTACAATACCTCCAGAATCGACCAAATAAGGTCAAGTAAGCCCCAGTCGATAGGATTCAAAACATGGGGCCACTGAATTTAAAGCTACGGATGATGATGATGCCGAACGAGCTGAATTTTGGTTGGACAACACTATCCGGTGCTCGATGAGCTATCTTGTACACCCGATGAGTGCTTAAAGTGTACCATCTCCTTGCTACGTGATTCCACCTACTATTGGTGGAGTACTCGACTTGTGGTACCTAGAGAGCAAGTGACTTGGGAATTCTTTCAAACCAAGTTCAAAAAAAAAAAAGTATATCATCGAGATTCATCGACCAAAAGCGAAGGAATTTCTTGATCTTAAGCAAGGTTCTATGTCGGTTACCGACTATGAACGAAAATTTGTGAGGCTTAGCCGATACACGCGAGAATGCATTTCGTCCGAAGCTATTATGTGTAAACGCTCGAGGATGGGCTGAATGATGATATAAGGATGTTCGTTGGCATTCTCGAAATACGAGAGATCGTAGTACTTGTTGAGCGAGCTTGTAAAGTCGAAGAGCCGAGAAAGGAGAAACAAAAAGCTGATGTGGGAACCGGAGAATTCGAAGAGGTCCTCGGAAAGTCTCTTCAACAGCAATCAAGAGATTTCGAGATGATGTGAACCGGTCTAGAGGCGCTTTGGGCTTTTCTAGACGAGGACGCGATCGACCCCGTGACCACACGAGTCACTTCGATCGCTAGTGGTGGAAATGATCGCCGAGAGAGGGCGGAGTGTCAACATTGTGGCAAATGGCATTCGGGGAGCTGTTGGTTTCGTGATCGCTCCTACTATAAGTGTGGATCGGCCGACCACTTTAGGAAGGATTGCCCGAGGATGCTTGAGCAGAATGTGAGTCGAGTGGAAACTCGGGTGCTACCATCGCCGAGGTAGGCCACCTAGAAATATGGGCAATGTCGTTGGCGGTCGAGAGGATCTAGAGATGCTACCATCGATCCGAGGCTCGTGCTCCTGCGAGGACTTATGCCATACTGCACGCCGAGGATGCCTCTCCGGATGTCATTACCGGTGCTTTCACTCTTTTCAATACTAATGTGATTGCTTTGATTGACCCTGGTTCTACTCAATCTTATATATGTGAAACCTTAGCATCCAAAGAAGACTTTGCCTATTGAGTCATCGAGTTTGTAATTCGGTGTCAAACCCTTGGGTCATTACGTGCTTGTCAACAAAGTGTGCAAGAAAAGTCCCCTAGTGTTCCGAGGTTCTTGTTTCTCGGCGGACTTGATGCTTTTGCCGTTCGATGAATTCGACGTTATTCTTGGTTTGGATGGGTTGACCATGCACGATGCGGTCGTAAATTGCAAAAGCAAGACTATCGATTTGAGGTGCGCGAATAACGAGATAATTCGGGTTAAGTCTACGGACTTAAAGGGTTGCCACCGTAATATCAGCAATGTTGGCCCGAAAATATGTAAGAAAAGAGTGCGGCGTACCTTGCGTCGTGCTTTCGATGACAAGGAATCGAAAAGAAACCCGAATCTGTGCGTGGTTTGTGAATACCGGATGTTTTCCTCAAGAATTGCGGGTTTACCACTGTTCGGAAATAGAATTTGGCATCGAATTGGTACCGGTACCACTCAATTTCGATAGCTCCGTATCGTATGGCACCAACGGAATTAAAGGAGTTGGAAGCTCGATTGCAAGAATTGGTGGATAGAGGTTTTGCTCGCCCGAGTTTTTCGCCTTAGGGTGCGCCGGTGTTGTTCGTGAAAAGAAGGATGGAACCATGCGGTGTGCATCGATTATCGTCAGCTTAATAAAGCGACAATAAAGAACAAATATCCGTTGCCACGTATCGATGACTTGTTCGATCAACTAAAGGGAGCCTCAGTGTTCTCAAAAATAGATTTGAGATCGGGCTATTATCAATTGCGAATCCGAGATTGGACGTACCCAAGAGCGCCTTGAGCGAGATATGGTCACTATGAGTTCCTAGTGATGCCGTTTGGGCTCACTAATGCCCTGCGGTATTTATGGATTTAATGAATCGGATCTTTAGACCATATTTGGATCGATTCGTAGTCGTGTTCATTGATGACATCTTGGTCTATTCAAGAAATGAGACCGAACATCTTTGAACACTGCGGTTAGTCTTTGCAAATTTTACGGGATAAGCAATTATATGCTAAGTTGACAAGTGTGAGTTACGGTTAGAGAGGTTAGCTTCTTGGGTCATGTGGTATCTGCATCGGGTATTCGAGTCGACCGAATAAAATTTCAGCCATACTTAATTGGAAGCCTCAGAAATATTCTTGAGGTTCGAGCTTTTTGGGGCTTAGGTTATTCTTGACGATTTGTAAAGGCTTCTCAACGATAGCCACGCCGATGACGGCTACTCCAAAAGGATGTTAAGTTCGAATGGACGGAGAAATGCGAAAAAGTTTCGATCAATGAAAACTTATTTGATGAAGCCCCAATTCTAGTGCAACCCGAGTCCAAGCAAAGAGTTTGTCATCTATAGCGACGCCTCTCTACTTGGGTTAGGTTGCGTATTAATGCAAGAAGGTCGAGTTGTGGCCTATCGTCGAGGCAATTAAAGCCACATGAGAAAAATTATCCGACTCATGATCTCGAATTGGCCGCCATCGTATTCGCCTTAAAGATTTGGCGACATTACTTATTTGGTGAAAGGTGCCATGTATACTCGGATCACAAAAGTCTCAAATATTTGATGATCCAAAGAGACTTAAATCTACGACAAAGACGTTGGCTCGAAATGTTAAAGGATTACGAGCTGGTCATTGACTATCACCCGGGAAAGGCGAATGTGGTTGCGGATGCCTTGAGTCGTAAATCATTATTCGCTTACGAGCGATGAACGTGCACTTTCTGTTCGATCCGATAGTGTGTTAGTAGCTGAATTGAAAGCCAAACCACTATTGATACATCAAATTCGAGAAGCTCAGAAAGTCGACGACGAGTTGGCTGCAAAACGGGCTGAGTGTGTTCGAACAAGGATTCAGAGTTTCAAATCGATGATGACGATTGTTTGAGGTTCAAAAGTCGTCTGTGTGTTCCAAAGAATTCGGAACTCATTTCGATAATTCTGAATGAAGCCCATTGTAGCCGAATGGCAATCCACCCGGGGAGTACGAAGATGTACAATGATTTGAAACGTCGGTTTTGGTGGCATGGTATGAAGCGAGACATCTCCGACTTTGTTTGAGATGTTTAATATGTCAACAAGTGAAAGCGGAACATCGGTGCCTTCAGATTACTTCACCAATCACGATACCCGAGTGGAAATGGGATCGAGTCACAATGGACTTTGTATCCGGACTGCCATTGTCAGCAAGTAAGAAGGATGCGGTTTGGGTCGTGGTAGATCGATTGACTAAGTCGGCCCACTTTGTCCCCGACGCACGGATTTTTCAATTGACAAATTAGCTGAATTGTACGTTTCGAGTTGTGAGATTACACGGGTGCCTATTTCCATCGTGTCGGATAGAGATCCGAGATTTACCTCGCGATTTTGGAAAAAGTTGCAAGAAGCTTTGGGTACCAAGTTGCATTTCAGACCGCCTTTCACCCCAAACCGATGGTCAATCCGAGCGGATAATTCAGATACTTGAGGATATGTTAAGATGTTGCGTCCTCGAGTTTAGTGGTTTATGGGAACGGTATTTGCCGTTGATTGAATTCGCACAATAACGACTTTCAATCAAGTATTAAGATGGCACCCTACGAGGCCTTGTACGGTCGTAAATGCCGTACACCATTGTTTTGGACCGAGCTCGGTGAAAGCAAGATTTTCGGGTAGATTTGATTAGGGATGCTGAATGAAAGTGAAAGTAATCCGTGAAAGTCTGAAGATAGCCTCCGATCGTCGAAGTCGACGCGGACTGAAGCGTAAGGATATCGAGTATCGTGGGTGATAAAGTGTTTCTCAAGGTATCGCCTTGGAAAAAGATACTCAGATTCTACCGTAAGGGCAAGTTGAGCCCGAGGTTCGTTGGGCCATATAAGATATCCGAAGCGAGTCGATCCGGTGGCATATCGTTTGATTTTGCCCCCGAACTCGAAAAGGTTCACGATGTCTTTCACGTTTCGATGCTTGACGCTATAGATCGATCCATCGCACGTGATTAGTCCATCGAAATTGAAATTCAAGCTAATATGAGTTATGAGGAAGAACCGATTCGTATCCTATCACGAGAAGTGAAAGAGTTGTGAAACAAGCGGGTTCCGCTAGTAAAAGTGTTATGGCTCAAGCATGGGATAGAAGAAGCTACTTGGGAGACCGAGAACTCTATGAAAGAGCGATATCCAAACCTATTTACGGTAAGATTTTCGGGACGAAAATTTCTTAAGTGGGGAGAGTTGTGACACCAAAATTGACCCTAGTCGGAAGGTGGTCTCGGGACCACAAAACCGAGGCATAAAAATAATTAAAATTTATTTTGATGCCTATAATATGTGTGTGCTCATGTATGACATTTTATGATGATTGATTTAGTGTTATAAGGGTGAATTCCACAAGAAAGGACTTAGTAATGAACTTTGAAAGTATGATAGGAAATGTGTGATGACTAATTAAAGCATGCATGCAAAATAATGGACTTGCATGTCAAATTCCCCTTTATAGGTGGTGGCCGGCCATGACAAGGAGGATGGGCTAAACATGTCATGAAACATGTTTTGTTGGTGCATTAGGGTGAAATAATAAACAAAGGTGTATGGGTGATAAAAAATGAAAAAAATGTGTGTGAGTGTGGTAATCCCCCATTGCCGTGAGTTGTAGAGAAGGAAAGAAAAAATTTTGTTCATCCTTTCTTTGAGCCAAAACTAAGGAAGAAGGAGGATTTTTGCTTCATGCTTGGTTTGGAAGAGATCTAGAAGGAGATTTGGCTAAGTTTGCATCAAGATTAAGGTATGTATGAGGTTGTGTTAGGAGTTTCATGCATGTTTTGGTTGCTAACTTGATGTGCATGTTAGCCATGGCTCAAATCTTTGTTAAGCCATGGAAATGGTATTTGGCCAAAGTTGTTATGGTGATAAAGCCATTGCATGCTAAGTGTGAAGCTTGATGATGATGCATGCAATGATGGATTGTCTACTCTTGAGTAAGATTTTGAGCTTTCTTTTGTTTTATCATGATTGAAGTTGAAAAGGAGCATGATTGTCATATTCGGCCATGATGCATTCATGAGCATGGTTCATGCTTCTTGCATGTTAGTTAAAATTTGTGTTTTGGATGGCTATGGACACCTTGAAATTCGCCATGCTCATATATGTATATATATGTTTGCACATGATGTTTTGGTTATGAAGGAAGTGATGAATAAGTTTGTTTAAAGAAGAAGATGTTGAAGAATAATTGTGAAATTGTAAGCACATTCGGCCTAGCACACATATGAGTGCTTGATGCTATATTGTAAGTTTTGAGCTACAATATGCAAAGCATTAACTAGTAAAATGCATGCTGTTTTGTGTGGTATTAAGTGCATAATTGGCCTCAACATGGACAAGTATATTCGGCCTTGGGTAGCCTATTGAAGGCCTTAGCTTTTCCTTGATGCTCGAATAAATTGTATTGAATTGCTTGATGTAGTATAAAATGTGCATGACCATTGTGTATTCAAGCTAAAGGGTGGCCATATGACCATTTAAATTCCTTGTCATATTCGCCATAAGCTAGCACAATGAGGTTTTGATAAATTGAATTTGTTTGAATTAGCTCAAGAGCTAAGAGGGCCACAATTGGACAAGGGAAGGAAAAGTAATCGAATAGCCGTAAAAGCCGTTCGACAACATCCGAGGTAAGTCCTCAAGAAGTGACCCTACTTGAATTATGTGAAATAAAGTATGGATGTGTATTGATTATTGATTATGTATGCATGAGTATTTGAATTCTACCCGGGCTAAGTCCCGAAGGCGAATATGCTTGTGACTATAATTGCGTTTGAGCCTTAGTAACGAAAATGAATTATGTATGTCCAATGATAATTGATGTATGTGTTCATGGGAAATTGAATGATATCCGGGCTAAATCCTGAAGACAATTATGCTGGAAATTATATCCGGTTAAGACCGAAGGCAATTGTGCTAGTGGCTACATCCGGGCTAAGACCAAGGCATTCGTGCGAGTCATTCTATCCGGGCTAAGACCAAGGCATTTGTGCAAATCGTGATATCCGGGTTAAGTCCGTGAGGCCTTGGTGCGGGTTACCATAACCGGGCTATGTCCCAAGGCGATTGATCGAGTAGCGACATCCGGTTAAACTCGAAGGTATGTGATTTGAAAATTATAAGCTTGCTGGAAAATTTCAGCTAATGCACTTGTGAAATTTCCCAATGACAAGGTAAGTGCGGTGTGTGCTTATGGCGCTAGGAGTAAGAGCGTGTGAATATCCGCTCCTATGATGGAACGAGTTATCGGCCTTAATGAAGCCGTTATTTGTGTATGAACATAAGAGTTGGGATGGTGAAGTAAGTATGATTATGTGAATGTGCATTAATGAAATGATGCATTTAACTATGTGAATGTATTGCTGTAATTAGAGTTGATTATATTCCTTGAGACTTACTAAGCATAAAAATGCTTACTCATTGCTTTGGCTCTCGGTTTTCTAGATTTCGCTCGATAGCAATCGGATTCGGGATCGTTGAAGTCGAAGTCATCCACACTATCAAGCCCCCATTTTGGTATAAATTCTTGGTTGAACTTGAAATGGCATGTATAGGACTACCCTTGTTGGTTTAAATATGTTATGATGTATATGTGTACGGCCATGCGAAAATGGCTCGTAATAGTGAAGTATCAACTTAAACTATTTGCGGTTTGTATATATATATATGGTGTCATGATGTGACTATGAATTGGAAATGGGAATGTTGGTCACATGATCAGCCATTGGCATGGTTAAAATGATCATATGTGGACCTATGTAAGGCAAGACTAGTTGGTTCATGGAGACTACAAAATAGGTAAGACCTACCTTAAAAACAGATGCTGCCAGCTGCAGTAACGTGAATGTGAAAAATCACCAAAATTTGTAGGAATGGTATTAAATAGTGAATCAGCTTTGTAAATGAACATTGATGAGTCTATTTTCATATGGAAGAAACGAAATGGTCATAGGAGTTACATGTTAAGAGATATTAAAGCTATTGTGAGACAGGGCCAGAACGGTTTCTGGGTTCCCTGTCGCAACTTTAAAATTTACTATAAATTATCCAGAAAGAATTAGGAGACATACCTTATATGTACAGATTCCATTTTGAGTCTAGTTTCATTAGAAGCAAACAACACCAGCATTAAAGCCCTGTACAGAGAGATATTCAAGTTATACCGCGCGAAGGTCAGAGCAGTCGATCCCTGTAACATGGGTGACTTTAACTAATAAACTGTACCAATTGGCCCGACCAAAAATTCTAGAAATAAATCCATGGATGGATATATGAGTCTAAATTCAGGGAAAATTTACGAAACCAGTTTCCGAGTTTTGAAACTCGAGATATGATTTTTAGGGCGACAGTGACGCAGTTTTTCCAGCCTGACTGGAAATGTCCAATGGATGGGCAAAACAAGTGAACTTGGCTTGCTAACCCCTCGTGTCCGACACCGGCGATAGTCTCGGGTTCGGGGTGTTACATATTTGGTGAGAAGTGTCATGTATATTCGGATCACAAGTCTCAAATATTTGATGACTCAAAGAGACTTGAATCTACGACAAAGACGTTGGCTCCAGTTGTTAAAAGATTATGAGCTTGTCATTGACTATCACCCGGGAAAGGCTAATATGGTTGCGGATGCTTTAAGTCGTAAATCACTGTTTGCTTTACGAGCAATGAATGTACACCTGTCTGTTCTATCCGACAATGTGTTAGTAGCAGAATTAAAGGCCAAACCATTGTTGATTCACCAAATTCGTGAAGCTCAGAAAGTCGATGATGAATTGGTTGCAAAACGGGGGGCTGAATGCGTTTCGAATATGGAATCAGAGTTCCAAATTGATGATGACGATTGTTTGAGGTTCAGAAGTCATTTGTATGTTCCAAGAAATTCAAAACTTATTTCGATGATTCTGAACGAAGCTCATTGTAGCCGAATGTCAATTCACCCGGGGAGTACGAAAATGTACAACGATCTGAGACATCAGTTTTGGTGGCATGGTATGAAACGAGACATTTCCGATTTTGTTTCGAGGTGTTTAATATGTCAACAAGTGAAAGCGGAACATCAAGTACCTACAGGTTTACTTCAGCTGATCATGATACCTGAATGGAAATGGGATCGAGTCACGATGGATTTTGTATCTGGGTTGCCATTGTCGGCAAGTAAGAAAGATGCGATTTGGGTTGTTGTTGATAGACTGACTAAGTCGGCTCACTTTATCCCCTTACGTACGGATTTTTCATTGGATAAACTAGCTGAATTGTATGTTTCTCAGATTGTAAGATTACACGGGGTACCTATTTCTATTGTGTCGGATAAAGATCCGAGGTTCACCTCGTGATTTTGGAAGAAATTGCAAGAAGCTTTGGGTACCAAGTTGCATTTTAGCACCGCTTTTCATCCACAAACTGATGGTCAATCCGAACGGATAATTCAGATACTTGAGGATATGTTGAGATGTTCCATCCTTGAGTTTAGTGGTTCATGGGAGCGGTATTTACCTTTGATTGAATTCGCTTACAACAATAGTTTTCAATCAAGTACTAAGATGGCGCCTTACGAGGCTTTGTATGGTCGTAAATGCCGTACACCATTGTTTTGGACCGAGCTCGGTGAAAGTAAAATTTTCAGATTTGATTTGATTAAAGATCTTTGAGCGAAAGTAAAAATAATTCGTGAAAGTCGAAGGCAAGATCGATCGTTAGAAGTCGTCTGCGATTTAAAACGAAGAGATATTGAGTATCGTGGGAGACAAAGTGTTTCTTAAAGTTTCACCTTGGAAAAGATACTCGATTTGGTCGTAAGGGCAAACTGAGTCCGAGGTTCATAGGGCCATATGAAATATCCGAACGAGTTGGCCCAGTGGCATATAGATTGATTTTACCCCTTGACCTCGAGAAGATTCACAACGTTTTTCATGTCTCAATGCTTCAACGTTACAGATCTGATCCTTCGCACATAATAAATCCCTCCGAGGTTGAAATTCAAGCCGATATGAGTTATGAAGAAGAACCGATTCGCATCCTAGCTCGTGAAGTAAAAGAGTTGCGAAACAAGAAGGTTTCGTTAGTAAAGGTGTTATGGCTCAAACACGGGATCGAAGAAGCTACTTGGGAAACCGAGAACTCTATGAAAGAACGATACCCAAACCTATTTCCCGGTAAGATTTTCGGGGACGAAAATTTCTTAAGTGGGGGAGAGTTGTGACGGCCCTAAATTGACCCTAGTCGGAAAGTGGTTTCGGGACCACTAAACCGAGTCACCGAAGTATTTGAATATGATATTTATTGTCTAAAATATGTGAATATGAATGTGTGAAAGTTTTAAGCTTCGATTTAGTCGATTGCATGTGAATTTAATTAATAGGACTTATGTGTGACACTTTTAAAAGGTGATAGGTTAATCTATAAGGACCTATTAATGCATGTTATAAAATGATGGGTTTGCATGTCAAATTTCCATTTATAATAAGTAGTGGCCGGCCATGGTATGGGTCATTGATGATAATATGTATTTTCTATTAGCATTATTAGTTTACAAAATAAAATAAGGAATTAAGAATAATAAAACATGTGGTAAATGGGAGGAGAAACCAAAGTTTTCATCTTTGCTCCTCATTGCCATGACTAGGAGAGAACAAGCTTGGAAAAATTCAGCTATGGTGGTTAGCTAAATCAAGGTAAGTTCAAGGATGATTCTTGGATTTCTAGCATTTTTTTGAGTTAGTCATTAAGCTCCTTGCTTAGCCCATATCCAAATTTTGAATCTTGTTGGTAACATGAGTAATCGGTTAAGAGAAAATGTTCAAGAAATGGTTGTTGTTCATGTTATTTGGATGAAAAGAAAAAATTGGTAGTTAGGTGAAGTAGAGTCTAACAAATGAGCACATATGTGCATTAGTTGCTAGATGGAGAAAAATCGGCTAGCAAGTTGAGTACTAAGGCCGAATATGATTTTGGATATTATTGGGCTATGTATGTGTTTTGAATTGATGGAATGGAGAGGATGCTTTAATTGTGTTATGAACAATTATATGTTAAATTAAGGTTTGCTAAGCTAGCTATTAAGGTGAAGTGCAAATGTTAGTATTTGATTGCTAGTGTATATATGTGTAATAGCCGAAATGAAGATGCTTGATGTCATGAATAAATGTTGTTTATATGTTTGGGAATTGAGTAAAAATTTGATATTTAATCACTTAAGGATTCGGCATTGTTTAAGATAATTTACTTAGAATGTGATTTTGAATGTTATGAGTATTGGGATGTAAGTATATGTGTGTGCTTGGTCATAGGAGTTTGCTATGAAATTTTGTTTGGTTGAGTGATGAATGGCCGAATGAACTATAGGCTAGGGTGGATAAATTTTTGTACATAAGTAGTGTGTGTGACTATTGGTTAATGAATATTCGGCATAATGGGGTTTATGAGTAAATGGCATAATTTATATATATATGTGTGAATATGTGGTAGTGCATAAAACAAGAAATCGATTAAATTGGGATGGTCACACATAGGTATATTCAGCTTGTAGTTTTATAAATGTGATATGAGTATTTTGTTTGTAAATGAGTAGTAAATATGTTAAGAATGGTTCTAAAATGTATATGGATGCCGTGTGATTGTTTTTGATTGGGAAGTAAATTGTTTGATTTAGCTCAAGAGCTTAGAGGATCAAAGTTGGATAAGGGAAAGGAAAAAGTGATCGAATAGCCGTTGAAATCGTTTGACAACATCCGAGGTAAGTTTTCGAGTAATGAAACTTAGTTTATGATTTGATTAAGTCATGACATATAAGCATAACAAATAAACGGTGATATAATGATTCTACTTGAATTGTATATTGAGGTGATTAGTTTATACCTATAACGGTAGCCGAATGTGTATAGAGATCATGTTATAAAGCAAATCAAAATCATGCTCTTTGTATGTGGCTATTGAGCCGAAAATGGTAATGGTTGATAAGTGTCTTGTGTTTGAATTCTAGTTATGATAATGAAATATGGATGTGTCATGATTTATTGGTATATGTGCTTGATTATTCGGATGATATCCGTGCTAAGTCCCGAAGGCATTTGTGCAAGTTACTATATCTGGGCTAAGTCCCGAAGGCATTTGTGCGAGTAGTTGCTATACTCGGGCTAAGTCCCGAAGGCATTTGTGCTAGTGACTATATCCGGGCTAAGTCTCGAAGGGATTCATGCTAGTGACTATATCCGGGCTAAGACCCAAAGGCATTTGTGCGAGTTGCTATATCCGGCTAAATCCCAAAGATACTTGGGTTGGAAGTGAGCAATCTTGCTGTAATAATTTCAATTAATACGCTCATAAAATACAAATGATAAGGTTTGATACCCTGTGTATGAATATATTGGTTGAAGCGTGAAGAAATTATGATTTTGAGAATGTGCATATATGAAATTATTCACTTAGTCATATGAACACTATACTTTAGTCGTAAATAATTTCGTTACTCAAAACTTACTAAGCATTAAATGCTTATTCCGTTTCTTTAATTCTCTGTTTTATAGATTTTTGTTCGTCAGCTATCGGACTCGAGATTGTCGAAGTCGAAGTCGTCCACACTATCTAAGCCCTTTTGGTACTCTTTTAGTTAAACGTTGATAATGGCATGTATAGGACTAACCTTTGTTGTTAATCAAGTACCTTTGGTAATGTGTATATATTCGGATAGCCATGCGAAAATGGCTAAATATTTTGAGCATAGTATTAAAATCATTTTGTATATATATATGGTTATTGAGAGGTGTGGAAATGCTTGGCAATGATTAGCCATTGGAATGGTTAATCACAATCATATTTGGTGCTATGTATGTCAAATGGCTAGTTGAATCATGGAAACTATGAAATAGGTGAAATTTACCTTAAAATAGATGCTGATAGCAGCAGTGATGTGAGTTTGAAAATTCACTAAAAATAGTAGTAATGTAATTAAATAATGAATAGATTAGGTAATCGAACCTTGATGAGTGTATTTTCACATGGAAGAAGCGAAACGACCATATGAGCCATATTTTATGAGATGTTTAAGTTTTTGTGAAACAGGGCCAGAACGGTTACTAGATCCCTTGTTCTGACTTTGGAAATTTACCATAAATTAACCAAAAATAATTAGAAGTCATTCTTTATATGTACAGATTCCTTTTTGAGTCTAGTTTCATTAGAAAGAAACGGAATATGTATTGAAGCCCTGTACAGGGAAATATCTAAGTCGTAATGCATGAAGGTCAGAGTAGTCGAACCCTAAAACAGGGGAGACTTTAACTAATAAACTGTACTAATTGGCCCGACCAAAATTCTAGAAAAAAATCTGTAGATGTATATATGAGTCTAGTTTCAGGGAAAATTCACGGAATCAGATTTCGAGTTTTGGAACTCGAGATATGATTTTTAAGGCGATAGTGATGCAGTTAGCCAGCTTGTCTAGAAATTTTAAAATGAACTGTGTAAATAAATGAATTAAGTTCGTTAACACCTCGTGTTCGACTCCGGCAACGGTCTCGGGTGCGGGGTGTTACATTGTTTGCTTTGTGGGCAATGAACACACAGTTAACCTTGTCTACTGATGGTTCAATTTTCGCTGAGTTAAAAGCTAAACTGTTTAGAAAATTTGTGAAGCTCAAAAGTGTAAGAATGAATTGCAAGCTAAAAGAGTATAATGTGAATTGACTACTGATTCAGAATATTAGATCGAATCCGATGATTGTTTAATGTTCTAAGGTAGAATTTGTGTACTGAGTAATCCTGAACTTATTCAGAAAATTCTACACGAAGCATACAATGGTTTTTATTTGTTCATCTGGGGAGTACTAAAATGTATAATGATTTGAAACAATTGTATTGGTGGTTGGGCATGTAACGAGACATTTCAAAATTTGTGTACGGGATTACTGCAGCTAGTAATGATACCAAAGTGGAAATGGAATAGAGCTACTATGGATTTTGTATCGGGATTACCCCTATCTCTGAAAAAGAAAGATACTATTTGAGTTGTTGTTGATAGTTTAACAAAATCGGCACATTTCATTTCAGTACATACAGACTTTTCACTCGATAGATTAGCTGACAATCTCTGAGATTGACAAATTGCACGGAGTACCAGTTTCTATTCTTTCAGATAGAGATTCGAGGTTTACGTTGCGATTTTGGAAGAATTTGCAATAAGTTTTAGGTACGCGGTTGCACTTTAGTACTGATTTTCATCCTCAAACTGATGGTTAGACTGATCAGATTCTCAAAGATATGCTTCGTTGCTGTGTTTTTTAGAGTTTGAAGGCAACTGGGAGAAATATTTATCGTTGGTTGAATTCGTGTATAACAAAAATTTTCAATCAAGCATAAAGATGGCATTGTAAGAAGCTTAGTGTAACATCCCAAACTCGGTCTAGATGTTATGGCTGAATCTAGCGATGTCACATTGAAGTGTTTTTCGCAAAATGTGATATCGTTGAAAAACGCTTTCCATATTTATTTACGTTGTGTGATCTTAATGATGATTTAAAAAAAACATGTCGTTCATTTTAAACTTGCGTCCCAACCAAAAGGTATTTACTTTAAAGACTTTTTGAATGTCAAAATATCATTTTACAGTGGAAGCTTTTTAAAACAATTCCGTTCTTGCGTTTATTTTGTAAAAAACGTTGTTTCTTTTTAAAGCTCGAGCTCTTAAGATTAGCAGTTATAACTAAAGCAAATTAAATCCTAAAATAAGAATAAAATCCAAAGAGGCCTTAGTACAAATAAAATGCCCAAAATAAAATTACTCATAATTTAAAAATTAAATACGAAAGTACATGTGGTTGTGTGGCCAATTTTGAGTCCCTCGCTGCACCGATCCACCTATGAATAGGGATTACCTGTACAGATAAACAGATGAATGAGTTATGAAAACTTAGTGTGTAACCCTATAACAATTAACCATACAGTGAGCATATGTAGTCTAGGCCTAATCCCCAATTCAGTAATGGTTCAGTCTCAGTTTGGGTTTTAGCCGAGTGCAGTATTAGTATCAATTTGGGCCAGAGCCCATCTCAGTGACAGTACAGTACAAATCAAGAGATCCTACCCAACCAACCTCTACACTCCATCTCTGTCCAACCCTGCACTCTATGTGGGGATATAATCGACCCACCCATCCTTACACTCCAAGTAGTACTATTGCGACACGAAACAGCATTTGCACCAGAGCTACCAGTACAGTACACTTCCTCCAATCATAATAAACCCATCCGCATGCAACATATCATGCATCATGTCATGTCGTGTCATAATATCATACGTGTATGCAATATGTTTAAAGTGGCATGCTCATGTATAACCATACATCTCATAGGGGCATAATAGTCATTTTATCACATAGGGGCATAATAGTCATTTCATCGATTACGGGTCCAGGTACACTTACCGACCCAACATTAGGTCCACAGTCGTCTTGGACGACCTGTGCAACCTTAATAGTCAAACAGTAAAAGTGGGCCCAAGGCTCGTAATGCGTCCCATGTGGGCCCACATGCCCGTGTGGCCCACATAGCCCAGAAATAGCCTGGCCCAATATTCTCCACTTATCCCCGTGTAGGGCCCACATGTCCCTAAGACCCACACAGCTTAGTTTGGCCCAAAACGACCTCGACCCACGAAATCTCTCATTTCCAGCCTAAACGATCATACGCCCATGTTTCAGCATACAGACTAACACACGAGTGAGTGCACGCTCGTGTAGCGTTAACAGTCGCTTATTTCGGCTTTTGTCGATCTACAATTAAGGGCAGTGTTTTTACACACTTGATCTGATCTTTGATATGCAACGCTCCTGAGATAAACCACATCTAAAACAAATGGCAATTCCATGCCCAACATTAGTCACACTTAGGACCCATACCCAAAAACAACAACAACAATCGAACTTCAGTTATGTTGCTTAGCTCTACGGCTTTAAAAGATATAGCCTACGATTCTGTTGGCAAACCGAGTCTGATGCGATTTGATGCTGTCAAATCAACTTTAACATAACAGAGGATTAGGAAACCTAACATAATTAATGAAAGAAATATTCCAAAAAAATTGGGATACACTTTTCCCCCTTTACCAAAGGACTTACCAACTGAAAGCAGTCCACTATGAATAGAAGCAACCAACGCCAACTTTTCCCCTTTTTAGAGAATAACCTAAAGCAGGAGAAGGGAAAGGAAAAGTATTCAGTAATAGCACAAAGGGAGAAGAACTACTAAAATTCGATTGTGAGAGAGAAAAAGAACAAGAAGCAATCAGTTAGGGGAAACTGATTGAGAAAGAGGGAAGAACACGAATTTGGTAGAAGAGAGAAAAGGTAAACGAATGTTGAGAGAATAACAGCCAAAATTTGAAAGTTTTGAGAGGCAGAGAAGATGAAATAATCGGCCAAATAGGAAAAATAGATTAGAAAAGGGGAATAATAGATATTCGGCCAAGCAAGAAAAGAAAAGAAAGCAAAGAGTATGACTGACGGAAGTGCACACTCGGAAAACAACAAAGAAAAGAATAAAAAAAATACCCGAAAAGGTCTATAGCATATTCGGCCTCCAAACCAAAGAGTGAAAAGGACCAAAATGGTAACAACCACCGAAATAGAAAGCAATTGACAACCCAAAGCCGACTTCTAAGTGTTGGGAGTCCAACGTCGGCACCAACACTCCCACCCTTCAAAATCCCTTAATTTTCTCCCCAAATCTCTTCTCAAATCAATCAAAACGATCACTCCTCCCTCAACTACTCAATTCAAATTCCACTCAAACACTTCAGTGTTTCAGTCAAACCACAATACCCTCACAACACCAGCAGCAAAATAAAACACCTCTATTCGTCTACCAGCACTCGAACCTCAGACCTCATGGAACAACAACACGCCACCTATCCTCTAGACTAGCAGGCCCTTTCTAACATAAAATACCCACATTTATTTAAAAACCTACTGCCTAGAGACAGTATTTATTCACATAAAAACAAAAATTTTGCATAAGCCAAGGATTGAACCCAAGACTTCTCAGTCACCCCAATGGACACTTAACCACTAAAGCAGACAAGCAATTATATAACACAAACATACAAAAATAAATATCTAGGATTTTGGGGCATTACAACTCTACCAGCTAAAAAAAAATTTCAGCCTAGAAATTTTACCTAGTCAAAACAGATGAAGTTATTGTTGTCACATCGCCTCCCCAAGTTCCCACGTGGCCTCCTCAAAGCTGTGGTTATGCCAAACAACCTTAACCAGTGGGATAGACTGCTTAAAACCTTTACATCACAATACAATATCTGAACTGGCTCCTCATCAAAAGTCAGATCTAGCCTAACCTTAACCTTCTCAACCAAGATAACATGTGTGGGATCAGAGCAGTAACGCCTCAGCATTGAGACGTGGAACACATCGTGAATCCGATCTAACTCTGGAGGTAACTCTAGTTGATAGGTAACTGGTCACACGCGTTTTAGTATGCGGTAAGGCCCAATGAACCTAGGGCTCAACTTGCGCTTCCGTCCAAGCTCAATACCTTTTTCCATGGCGAGACCTTGAGAAGAAAAAGTCCCCTACAGAATACTCAATCTCCTTACGCTTTAGATCTGCATACGACTTCTGTATATCTGATGCCGCCTTCCGTCGATCCAAATTAGTCTAACTTTATCCTCAGTATCAAAAACTAGCTTGGGGCCCAGAACATGCCGCTCGTCCAACTTAGTCCAACACCAAGGAGTACGACGCCTATGACTATATAATGCCTGGTATGGTGCCATTTGTATGCTAGACTGGTAACTATTGTTATAAGCAAACTCTACTAGCGGCAAGTAGTCCTCCCAGCTGCCTCGAAATTCAATCACACAACTCCTTAACATGTCCTCCAATATCTGAATCACCCTCTCTGACTGACCATCTATTTGAGGATGGAACGCAGTACTGAAGTGTAACCCTGTACCCAGAGCTTCATACAACTTTTTCCAGAATATAGACATGAAGCAAGGATCCCTATCAGATATTATGGAGACCGGTACCCCATGCAGTCTCACTATATTAGCCACATACAGCTTAGCCAGCTTCTGCAAAGAGTAATTAGTACGAACTGGTATGAAATGGGTAGATTTTGGTCAATCGATTCACGATGACTCATACTGAATCCTTCTTAGTAGGCATTAAGGGTAGCCCACTAACGAAGTCCATAGTCACTCTCTCCCACTTTCAAAGTGGAATCTTAACTGGCTGAAGCAACCCTGAAGGTAACTGATGTTCAACCTTAACTTGCTAACAAGTTAGACATTTACCCACAAAGTTGGTAACTTCACGCTTAAGACCTGGCCACTAATATAACTGATGAAGGTCTCAGTACATCTTATTCCCACCAGGATCCATAGCATAAGGGCTACTATGCACCTCTCATTGTATAGATTGCCTCAAATCAGTATCCTTCGGTATACAGATTCTCCCACGGAAATAGAGCACCCCTTCGTTATTCAGTTCAAAATCCACAGCATTCCCACTCTCAACCTGTCGAAAAAAAAGACCCAGTGACTGATCTTCCAACTATTTACCGTTAATCTGGTCAATCCATGTCGGTTTAACTTAGAGCTCGACCAACAAACTACCATCATCAAATAAACTGAGGTGAGCAAACATCACCCTCAGATCAGTCATAGCTCTATGGCTCAGTATATCTGGCACTACATTGGCCTTCCCCAGATGGTATTCGATCGTGCAGTCATAGTCTTTTAGTAGCTCAATCCATCTACGATGCCTAAGATTTAGCTCATTTTGAGCGAGGAGATACTTGAGGCTCTTGTGATCAGTGTAAATGATACACTTCTCACCATATAGGTAATGTCTCCAAATCTTTAGCTCAAATACCACCGCAGCCAACTACAAATCATGTGTCGAATAATTCGGCTCATGAGTCTTAAGCTGCCGAGACGAATATGCCACCACCTTACCTTCTTGCATCAACACACCTCCTAATCCAACATGTGATGCATCATTGTAGACAGTGAACTCTTTCCCAGACTCTGGCTGTATCAAGACAGGGGCCTCAGTTAGAATTTTCTTAAGCTTCTCAAAACACTATTGCTGCGGATCAGCCTAGTTAAACAACACCCCCTTACATAAGAACTTAGTCAAAGATGCTGCAATCAATAAAAAACCCTCAACAAATCATCGATAATAGCTCGCTAGTCCTAGAAAATTGCGAATCTCAAGTACAGTCTTAGGCAGCTTCCAATCCAGGACAGCTTCAATTTTTCGACGATCAACCCTAATCCCTTCAGCAGATACCACATGGCCCAGAAATGTTACCTCCCGTAACCAGAACTCACACTTACTGAACTTGGCGTATAGTTGTTTCTCCCTCAGAATCTGCAGAACAACTCGGAGATGTGCATCATGTTCATCTTCAGTTCTCAAATACACCAGAATATCATCAATAAAACCATTACGAACCGATCCAGATAGGACTGGAAGACTTGGTTCATCAGATCCATAAAAGTCGCTAGAGCATTCGTCAATCCAAACAGCATCACTCGGAACTTGTAATGACCATATCGAGTTCTAAATGCTGTCTTATAAACATTAGTCTCTTTAATCCTCAGTTGATGGTATCCCTATCAATGATCAATCTTAGAGAAAACTAAAGCTTTACGAAACTGGTTGAACAAATCATCAATCCTCGGTAGGGGGTACCTATTCTTAATGGTCAATTTATTCAATTGCCGATAATTGATGCACATACGCATGGATCCATCCTTCTTTCTCACAAACAAAACTGGTGCTCCCCATGGAGACACTATGTCGGATGAACCCACGATCCAATAACTCTTGAATCTGAGCCTCAAGCTCCACAAGCTCCATAAGCTCCTTAGTTGCCATTCTGTAAGGGACGATAGACACTAGTGCTATACCAGGTAGGAGCTCAATCCCAAACTCAACTTCACGGTTTGGAGGTAACCCGGGTCACTCATAAGGAAAAACATCTGAAAAGTCTTTAACTATTCTGATATCTTTAACAGAAGAAACCCTAGAATCTAAAACATCGATGTAGGCTAGATATGCCTCACAACGCTTACGAACCAATTTCTCGGCCCTAAGAGCAGAAATTACATTTGACCGTAGTTCTTAGTACCATTTGTTTAGTAGCACAATCCAAGCTCACTCAATGTTTAACCAGCCAGTCCATACCTAGAATTGAGTCAAATTCTCCAAAAGGAAGTTCCATCAAGTCCGCCGAAAAGATAACCCCTTGAACCTCCAAATGTATATTTCTAAATAGTTTATTTACCCTAACTGACTGCCCCAATGGACTCAACACATAACTTCACTTGTAGTCCACTCAACTATGAGACCCAAAGTCTTAGACACATTACAAGCTATATAGGAATGAGTAGATCCTATATCTATTAGTGCAGTATAAGGTACATTATAGATTAAGAACGTACCTGTGATAACATCTAGAGCATCTCCATCCTCTCAAAAATGTGCAGCCTAAACCAGAGCTAGCTGCCTCACCTCAGCATGACCAGTACCTCTGCCCGGTGCTCTCTGACCACAACCCAAACCATTACCGCCTCTGGCCTAACCACGGCCCCTCGGTGGCTGTATAGTACCCATACCCATAGCTCACATCTGATCGGGCCTCCATGGACAATCTCTAATATGACGCTCTAATGATCCGTATCTCAAACATGCACAAATCCTTTTCTAGCACTCGCCCTAGTGGCGTCTCTCACAATCAGCACAGGGCTGGATCCAGTAGTAACAACAGGGCCCCCAACTCTGACTAGCCCATCAACTCTGGCCTTTTTCTTAGGCCTCAAAAAGAAATTTAAGGGCTCCGCATCCCTCTTGTTCCTATCTCTCTACTTCTCATGGTTCTGACCCTCAGCGTGCTTTACCTCTTCGGCGATCTTCGCCTTATCAACCAAACCAGCAAAATCTCGCTACCTCTGTGGAGCTATCAAAAACCGTAGACTATCACTGAGGCCATTCTCAAAACAAACACACCGTTTGTACTCAGTTGCTACTATCCCTTACCCATAGCTGCTTAATCGCAAAAATTCATCCTCATATTCAACCACTAATTTATCCCCCTGAGTCAGATTCAGAAACTCTATCCTCCAAGCATACACATAACTAGCACCCACATACTTACTCTAGAAGGTAATTTTGAAAAATTCCCAAGTCAAACGATCGGGTCGGGTGCCCTCTTTAACCATAAGCCACCACTGGTAGGCCTCATCTCGCAGTAGTGACATTGCACCCTTTAGTTTCTACTCGAAGGTACAGTCGAGATTGTCCATGATCCTTATTGTAGTCTCAATCCAATACTCAGCCACATTTGGGGCAACTCCAGTGATACCCCTAAAAATATCATCTCCATTAGACCAGAGTCATTCTATAACCGACCCACGGCCTACAACACCACTATTGGGCCCAGCGACTCTCTCCAGAATTCATAACATAGCTTGGGACAGTGCGTCGTCCCCAGCCGCAGAATCATGAGACTTAGTCTCAGTCACAGGTGAAGTCGGTGCCTTTCTAACTTCAACATTAGGCATGGCTCGATGACGAAGACCCAGCCCGAGCACCTCTGCGGCCTCTTGTACCCCTTACATGAGCACCCCTGGTGCTCATTATAGAATTGCATTTTATCTATATTAACATTTTCATGCATCAGTTTACAGTTCCAGTGTTTATTAATAGATATTTTATGGAAAATAGTGTTAGTAATTCAGAGTTCGTTTTCGCATATTGCAGTCTTACTATAGTTTTTTAGTTTACCCTAAATAGACTATTTCAGTGCAGACTACTACCTATTGTAGTCTCAGAATTTCAATTTAAACAATCAACAGTTTCAGAAGACTTACAGAACAGGCATCGGAGACTCGGTGTACCACACATTTAGTAAAAATATTTCAAAATACTTTCAAATCATTTGAAACTGTTCTTTTTGGAAATTTCAAGATTTAGAAGGAACCCAAATCCACAGTCGAGTTTTGCAACTTGGCTTTGATACCACTAAATAAAACACACCAAACTTGGCCTGGACGTTATTGCCGAATCTGGTGATGTCACAATGAAGTATTTTTCATAAAATGTGATATCGTTGAAAAACCCTTTCCATATATATTTATGTTGTGTGATCTTAATGATGATTTAAAAACACATGTCATTCATTTTAAACTTGCGTCCTAACCAAAAGATATTTACTTTAAAGACTTTTTGAATGTCAAAATATTATTTTATAGCGGAACCTTTTTAAAAGAATTGCGTTCTTACGTTTATTTTGTAAAATAGCTATGGGATCTTAAGTGCAGGTCCGTATGTTGTAATTAGACCATTGTTAACATGAATGGACAAAGATAGACATCATTTTAATGGTTTTAAAGGTTGTATACTAAGGTTAATTAAGTAAATTAGTATTCAAAGTAAAAATTAAAGAAAACAAAATCAAATTCTTTTCATTCATCTTCAACATCCACGGAAATTTTGAGGTTAGAACACCATTTTTAGGGTTCAAAGGTTCGACAAGTTTATCGTTGTGCATGTAAGTGATTTTGGCTTGGTTTTTAATTATTTTTATGTTTTTGGAGTCGTTGTAACTTAATTTAGCTAGCTTAGGAACCAATTTGCAAAATAGTTAAAGGTTTAAGTTTTTACCATTGATGAATATAGGTGTATTTTGATGTTTGATGATAGAAAGTAAATGATTGTTGTTAGATAAACAACATTTTTTAAGCGATGTTTTGATAAAATTTTCATATAAGGATTTATTTGTTAAATGTGAAAATTTTGTGGTTAAATTGTGAAATAAATGAAAAATATGGGCTGCTAGGATAATAAGGGAAATTCATCTTGTAACACCCCAAACCCGGCCTAGATGTTATGGCCGAATCTATCGTGTCACATTGAAGTATTTTTCGAAAACCATGTATTCATTAGAAGCCCTTCTTATTTAAAACGAAGAATATAGAAAACTCATTAATTTTATGCCCAAAACTCCTTTTTTGGTTGCAGAAGCTAATTTTAAAAGTAACCGATTTATGAAAACGTGATGTTTAAAAGTTGAGTTGAGGAAAAGTAGTGTTTTTAAAACAGTTGTTGTTTTGGAAAACATCGATCTACTTCTACAATTACAAAACATAGTAGATAAAATTCCAAAGTTTAAAATAAAAAACAGAATTAAGAGAGGCCTTATTACAACCCAAATAAAAATACGTAACAACAAATAAACAAATCTAAAAAACATAAGCAGTGTGTGGCCATCTCTGAGTCCCTCGCAGCACCGATCCTCCTAATGCTAGGGATTGCATGCACAGTTAAAAATAGGGTGAGTTTACAAAAACTCAATGTGTAATTCCCTTAGCATCCAAACAGTCAAGTCAAAAAAAAAAAGAATTTAGAAACAATCTGGGCCTGAACCCTATTAAAAAATAAAATAGTTCAATTCAAAATATATGTGGCCCAAAGCCCGATTCATTAACATTTGGGTCTCAACCCATCACAGTCTCAACTAGGCCTAGCCCATCTCAGAATCAATATCAGTTGGGCCTAGCCCATTTCAGAATCAATATCAGTTAGGCCTAGCCCATTTCAATATCAAACCTATATGAATAATGCATGATAACCCATCCAACCCTGCACTTGCCTTCGTCCAAACCTGCCCTACCTGTGGGGAATAAATCACCCACGCCATCCCTACACTTACAGTGTTAGCACCGGTTGCAGCACTAACTAACTAGAATCGCAACAAAGCTACTAATATCAGAATATGTGGCACAACCACCAATATGATTTCTTCCACTATAACAATATCCCAATCCCAAGTGGTATGTCATCTACACAGAATGTCATGCACAAAACTAGTCATACAAATCATAGACAAATCAGTCATTTACCCTCGAAGGGCAAAACAGTCATTTTACCCTTTAGGGGTATTTTGGTCATTTTACTAATTTTGGGGTCCTAATATAGATTACAATGTCATAGATGGTCTGCCATCGCCTCGAACGACTCAAGTAACCTAGATTCCAAAACGGTAAAAATGGGCCCATGGCCCTTAACTCGGCCCAAGTGGGCCCATACACTCATGTGGGCCATTCAGCACAATTTAAGTCATGGCTATGCGAACACCATAGCCCAATTCATTATTTGTCACTTACCGCAGATTTTACCCGTGTTGGGGCCACGAGCCCATTGGGCCCACACGACCTATTTTGGCACATAGAGGCCCAGAACAGCCCAAGTGCAAGAGAACACTCGTGCTGGCCTCTACAGTCTATCGACCTTGATTTGTGGGAACGGTTTACCACACGAGCGATCGCATGCTCGTGACACCTCAATTGCCGAAGCTTCAGCTTTTTGATTTTTTTCGGTTTCTAATGAAGAAGGGCGTGAATACACACATTGTCCGGCTTTCGATAGTAATGGTTTACGGTGTACAGTTACACACCTTTTTTGGAATAGCGCAAAAATCTCTCAGTACGAACCCTACATAAATCAATGTTTTCGGTTAATGTCAATACCTTAATCCCTAGGGGTAACCACCCTCTTATGAACACTAAATCCCCAATAGGACATAGCACTTACCTAGATTAAACAAGTAGGGTTTAATCTTCCCTTAACCAATGATCACCCATGTCTTGGCAAAGATTTGCATTAACAACTAACTATGTTAAATAAAACCTTAAATGTAAACCACTTGAACAAAGTGAACCACTTACCGAAATGAAGAACTACGAGTGGACAGTAGTAGCAATTGGCCCACAAACAGTACACCCTAACTCTAGGCACAAGGTCGTTCAGTCACCCCTGACAGTACCCAATAGCGAAAAGCCAATGTTAGAGGGGAAAAGAAGAACTATTAACAAGGAAAAAAGAGAACAATCCTTGCACTTACACCTGAAATAGGGTATACGCCTAACCCCCAACAATCAATAGAGAAGAAAGTCGAAGAAAAATGAGATGAGAGGAAAGGAGAAGTTTCGAGTACTTACCCCAACACTTAGAAACAAGAAATGGAGAGATGGACAAAGTGGTGAGATGTTCGGCAACCAGAGAAAAGAAAGGTTATTTGGCACAAACAATGTCAGAGACAAGCCAGAAGAAAAATCGAAAGGGTAGAGGAACAGGAAGGGAAGGAACCAATTTGGTCAAAGGAAAACAAGGGAAAAAATATTACCAAGTTACAAAGAGCGCCGAAGAAGTCGACTACCAAAAAAACCCCAAAACAGAAGGAGAAAATTATTAAAAGAAACAACAGTTTTCAAGAATGGGAACAAAAACCTCACAAATTTGGCACCTCAAAAGCCTATAGCCAAATTTTCATGACTAAAACACTTCCTAAATTCGGCCAACTCCTCCCCCAATCAAACTCCACAATTTTCTCTACATAATCCTCCCCTTATCTCTCCATGATCCACTCCCAAGATCACTCCCCAATTCTCTCCTCAACAACCTCCTCCATCAGAATTCCACTACAACTCAACCACTGGTCGAACCCAATTACAAAATAAATACCTCATTTGTGTTGTGCCACACTCAAACCTCAAACCTTAAGGTTCCCTTACACGCCACCTTGCAACCACACCACAAGCTCATTTTGTATCACATTTTATCCTCAATTAACTATAAGACATATGTTCTAGCTGTAACACCCTTAACCCGTATCCGTCCCCGAAATGGGTTGTAGAGCATTACTAAAATAAAGTACAATTCTAAATATATTTATAATAGCTCAAATATTAACCATATAAATATAAATAAAATATATAAATAATAAAGTATTAGACACGTACAACTTCAACTAATTAAAAACAATTTACATCGTAATTCGATCTTTAACATAAATGTCATAAGCAAACTTACCGAATGATTATATATGAATGTATATACATTTCATGAATCATAATCACAATAAGCATAAAGAGTTATATCATATTTGGTTTACTACTAAATCCTTATTGCTTAAACATATCATGTTAAGCTCACATATCTAAATAAATACATCCAAGTTATTTACAAGCAAATATTTGTCATTCAAGACATAAATAACGATTTTATATACTCTCAATTCTCATGATAATTATCATGTCTCAAATTGCATAAAAGCAACCAAATTAATTTGATGTGATTTCGGCTATCAACTTAATTTATCAAATGGTTTCTTTTAAAAATTTAATTACACGTTTAAATTAAAGGAGGTACACCTTATACATGGTCACATAAATGTAAGGGCTAAAATCATAAATCAGCATATACATTAACTAAGTTCCACATCTCATTAGACCTACTTATCAACCGAATAAACTACTATCACTTTTTCATATTATAGCCGAAATATAGTAATATGCATCATTCGAATATTCACATGTTAAAACAACAAGTTCATGCACACCAACTAAAGAAATGTCGAACCTATTTATCTACCCATACACACCACACGCATACACAGCTAGAGAACATAATCTCCAAGTAGTGCTTGTTACAAAGCCTACTACACATTTCAATTTTCAACACCAACCAACCGAGTCAAACATATATTGTTTAGCACATATAGCTTATAATTTTAAACGTATAGCATTTTAATCAAAAATAGATTAAATCATGTCCAAGCGTGACTAAGTTCAAGCTTAGAGATAAAGCCATTTTTACATGAATTAAAGTATACAAAATCATAATCAAAACCATCGAATTTGTCTATATATATATGTACGGTCATTATAATTATACCATACCCAAACTTACTTAAAGATATTTATATTCATCATCATTTCAAGTATATGATGCTACCACAATACCATGCATTTTAGGCATACAACATTTTAACTAAAACTCACACAAACCATAGGCAATATAACTAACTTTAAACACAAGGATTTACCCATTTTCGCATGGCTTTATACACAACCAAAATGAATCCAACCTTTCAAAACATAACCAACCTATACATGCCATAATTTAAGTTTAGCAAATAAGGAACCAAAATAGTAAATAGTGTGATGAGCTTGGCTGACAGTTCCCGAGCTTCTAGCTTGACTTCAAAATCTATAAAACAAAGTAAACATAACATAGAGAGTAAGCTATCAAAGCTTAGTAAAGTCATTAGCAAATAAACAACTCAATAACTTATTCAGCTTAACTATATTAGACAAGATTATTACATCAATTCTGATTTAAATCCAAACATTTGTGTATTCATGTTACATACATATAATCATATGCATTTGTAAACAATTATATTATCACTTTATCCACATGCGTATATAGCCAACATTAATTAGGCATTATTTAACCTTCAAGGCCGAACATTCATTAGGAACCAAGCTTACATACTCATAAATATACAAAATCATAGTTTGAAATATAATCTCATGTACATTTGTTAATCATTTGACCGAAAACTCATAAGCACCCACATATAAAATTAAAACTCATACAATAAATTGCAATAGGCCGAATACACTTACCTTGTTTTTAATAAATATCGAACTAACTCATACTTGACCATTTAGCACAATTTCCATACTCGAACTCGACTTATATTTTCCCGATGAACCATTCAAAATTGGATAGGACACTTGGATAATCACATAAGTTGTACAATGCCAACGTCCCCTACGTGGTCTTACATGTAGCCACAAATCGATGCCGCTGTCCCAAACAAGGTCTTACTCGTAAACACATATCGAAGTCACATATCGATGCCATGGTCTTACTCGCACACACATACCGAAATCCTATGTCATGACATACGTATCCTAACTATTCCTAAGGTTCATACGGGACTTTCGGATGTCGTAACTCGGTCGAAATCAATTTAGAAATGTGATAATCAAGCTTAAGTATATTCGGCTATAGCTTATGTATATTATTACATTACAAATTACTATATAATATTTACATTTAACTACAATTTAACACGTCTATTTGCTTATAAACTTACCTCGGACGTCGTGAAACGGGACGGGGCTGCTAGTCGACAACTTTCATTTTTCCCCGGTCCAAATTCGATTTCTTTGGTTCTTGATCTAAACATATTCAAATTAAGCTCATTCAAACATATTTTCATTCAATTTAGTCCAAAAACACATAAATAGACAAATTATCATTTTACCTCTAACATTTACAATTTTTACAATTTAGTCCCTATTGCATAAAACACAAAATACACAAAATTTCAAAACACTTATGTTTGGCCTAATCTTACGCATGCTTATACAAGTCCATATGTTTAATCAATTTCACATTTTAGTCCCTCAAATTATTATTTTTGCAATTAAGTCCTAATTACTCAAAATCATCAAAAACTCTAATACAAAATATGTAACAGCCCGATTTAGACCCTAATTGGTACGGTGGTTTCGGGACCACGAATCCGAGTCAGAAAAATATTTAAAAATTATTTTCTATGTTTATTTTATGTGAATTTATATCTGTGAAATTTTCGTGATTTAATTTTATCGTTTGGGTATCCGATTAAATAAAAGGGCTTAATCGTGTAAATTAAAAATTTTGGTAGTTTAATATATAAAGGGGCCGAATTGTTAGTGGCTTTTAAAAGTGAAGGATTTATGTTGTAAATAACCCATAATTATATTATTGGGACGGTTAAGACTTATATCATGTGATTTTTATATTAAAAAAGTTATAAAAGTAATTCAACTATTATAACATATATAATATAAACATAAAATAAAGTTTACATATTTGTCTTAGTTATTTTTCATTTTCGAATATAAGTTAAAAGAAAATAAGAAAGAATAAACTAGGGTTCGGCCTATTTGGAAGCTCAATCAAGGTTCATTTTCTTGTCGGTTTTTGATAATTTTGTAACACCCCGAACCCAAGACCGTCGCCAGAGTCGAACACGAGGTGTTAACAGACTTCAAACCACTTATTAGAAATTTCCTAGACAAGCTGCCAATCTGCATACGAGTCGCATTAAAAATCATATCTTGAGTTCTGAAACTCGAAATCCATTTCTGTAAATTTTTGCCGAAACTAGACTCATATATGCATCTACAAATTTTTTTCTAGAATTTTTGGTTGGTCCAATTAGTACAGTTTATTAGTTAAAATCCCCCATGTTACAGGGATCGACTACACTGACCCTTGCGCATTACGACTTGGATATCTCCCTGTACAGGGCTTCAATACTGATGCCGTTTATTTCTACAGAAACTAGACTCAAAAAGGAATCTGTACATATATGGAATGGCTTATAACTATCTCTGGTCCATTCACGATGAATTTCCAAAGTTAGGACAGGGACTTCAGTAACCGTTCTGGCCCTGTCTCACGAAAACTTAAATATCTTTTAACATACGGCTCACATGGTCCCTTCGTTTCTTCTATATGAAAATAGACTCATCGAGCTTCGATTACATAATTTATTCATTATTTAACTCCATTCCCACTATTTTTAGTGATTTTTCAATCTCACGTCACTGCTGCTGCCAGCATCTGTTACTAAAGCAACTATGCTTATTTCGTGATTTCCCCTTGACCTAACTAGTAATTCATCATACATATCACAAATTATGATCATGACTAGCCATACCAAAGGCTAATCATTTTCAAATATCTCCCTACTACACTATTGCCATATCATGAATTTTAACACCAAAAATAATCAACCATAACATATGGCATGAAAATCGAATCACCAAGACTTGCGACCTAACATTATAGAACCAAATCCAACCGAACATTTATGCCATTTTCGCATGGCTAAAAGTTTACATACCAAATTTCAACAAAACATATTAGCCTATACATGCCGAAATGTTCTCCTAGACCGACTAAAAAGAAGATACCCAAAAGTTGCTAGCCGGTGTGATGACTTCGATGACAAATCCCTAGCACGCAAAAAGACGAGTCCAAGAAACCTAAAGTAGGTGAAAAGCAAACACCGAGTGAGTATATAACTCAGTAAGTCATAAGCATGACATTTCCATTCAGTAATAATATATCATAAGAGAAAATAAATAATGCGGGATTAAAATCCTCCATCCACACCCAAACTGTGCTATAATTCCTTAGGCATTTCGGTTTAATCTCATACCAAGCCCTACTTTAATATTTCATACATTACACCATATGACATTGGATGCATTTATCTTCAAGTATAATCACCACCTAGGTTCAAGACTTACCAAGCTCAATCCCAAATATAAATAAAATGTCTATTCCTCATGAGCTCAAGGTGTTTACTCGTACCGCTGTCCATGATTGACTCGATAAGGCCGCACACTTAGAGCATGTATATTTATTAGAGAATGTATAATAAGCCCGCACACTTAGTGCTTAATAGTCAAACTCGGACACTTAGTGCTATATAATCAAACTCGCACACTTAGTGCTATTCAATTTGAACCCGCACACTTAGTGCCAATTCATGATCATAAATGTTTACACCCGCACACTTAGTGCCGAAACCAACAACTCAATACATCTCACCTCTTTTCTTTTTCATTCAATACTTTCATCACCCCATGCATACATGTATATATATATCTATCTATCATTCCATTCAGCATCATTACATAGACGTTATGACCATTTAAATTAATACAAAATATATGCTTAATGACTTACCTTATATTGGAAGAAATGATTCCCAATCGACTACTCGATTATCTTTGCTTTGCCTTTGTTTGATTCTCCCTCTTTGATGTCTTGATCTAAAATAAATACATTTAGTAGTTTAATTTTTTTGCTGGATACTTATGTGTATAATTTAATGGTTTTCACCCCATTTCACAACTATCCTTGTTCAAAATATCAAAACCTCAACATTATTCGATTAATGCTTCAAGGTCGAATGTATTATCACTATTAAGTTAACCTAGTCTCAAGTATTTTTAATCCTAATATACAACATCATGAATCAACTCAACCTTATAAGCCAATATTACTCCTTCAATCGATTGTAAAGAGTTAACAAAAAAGAAAAAATATATTTTCACAAACATATACACCTATATGGCCGATTATACCAAATTAAATTTAACCTTACTTAATCAAAAATCTTCATTCCATACTATCATCCCCCTTCTAGCCCAAACAACATGCAAGTGACCTCCAATGTTAGCACTTAGATTCACGGCATGATGCCCAAACCACCATAAAAGCTCCAACTTTCTTAACATTACTAAGGGTGCCTCCAATTACTAACTTAACCTATCATAAAACTAAATCAACAATTCAAAACTTACCTCTTACTAGCTAAAGAAGAATGCCGAATTTCTTTTAGTAAGTTCCCCTTATTTCTTCCTCTTCATTCAGCCAAGAAGATGAGAGAAAGATGGACACTTTTTTTGTTTTCTTCTTACATTCACGGCAATGGGGAGGAAACAACTACTCACACTTTTTTTCATTTCTTTATTTCCCTTCTCATTAATTTATTTTTCCACCCATGATGCACCAACAAAACATGTCTATGACATGTTTTGCCCATAATCTTTGTCATGGCGGCCATTAGCAAATTAAAGGGAAATTGACATGCAAACCCTCATTTTGCATGCATGATCAACTAGTCATCACACATTTCCCCATCATACTTTCAAAGTTTTCTACTAGGTCCTTTCTAGTGAAATTCACATTTATAACTCTAAATCAAAACATCAAAAATGTCACACATGAGTTAACACATATTATAGGCATCAAAATAAATATTAAATTATTTTTATGCCTCGGTTTTGTGGTCCCAAAACCACATTCCGACTAGGGTCGTTTTAAGGCTGTCACAAATTTTTACGTTTTTTAGATCGTTGCTTCGAGTACTACAAAACCCATGCTTAAATTTTTGATTTTGATGAATATTTTGAGTTGTGCCATTGTTGATAGTTTTTTTGATTTTTGTTGTTTGATGATGAAAAATGAAAGATATGTTTTAGATTAACATATTTTGTATTGGAGTTTTTGATAATTTTGAGTAATTAGGAGTAAAATTGCAAAAATAATAATTTGAGGGACTAAAATTCGAAATAAATCGAATATATAGACTTGTTTGAGAGTGGGTAAAATTTGGCCCAACATAAGTATAGAGAAATTTGGTGTATTTTGTATTTTGTGCAATAGAGATTAAATTGTAAAAATTGTAAATGTCATAGGTAAAATGGTAATTTGCCTATTTATGTGCTTTTAGACTAAATTGAATGAAAATAGGTTTGAATGGGCTTAATTTGAATATTTTTAGATCAAGAACTAAAGAAATCGGATTTGGATCGAGGAAAAACGAAAGCTGTCGACTAGCTGCCCGATTTCATTTTGTATCGTCCGAGGTAAGTTTATAAGCAAATAGACGTGTTTATTTGGTAATTAAATGTTATTTTTATATGCTGTTATGAAATGTATAATTTTTAATATGTTATGGCCGAAAATGATTAAATTTGACTACTACACTTCCGAGTTTTATTCGACCGAGTTACGACGTCCAAAAGTCCTGTATGAACCTTAGGAATAGTTAGGATACATATGTCATGACATAGGATTCCGATATATGTGTGCGAGTAAGACCATGGCATCGTTATGTGATTCCGATATGTGTTTATGAGTAAGACCATGTCCGAGACAGTGGCATCAATATGTGACTACATGTAAGACCACGTCTGGGACGTTAGCATTGTACGACTTGTGTGATTATCCGAGTGTCCTATCCAATTCCGAATGGTTCATCAGGCAAAGGTAAATTGGATACAAGTGTGTATTACGAGTTAAACGCCTAGGTATGAATTAGTTTGTTGGCTATTAATGATAATATAAGTTTATACTTAATATTTGTTTGTTCATGTGAAGTTGATATTAATAAATTTAAGTGCTATTGGTATGTGAATTCGGCTATGTGATTTTAAAAGCTGATCATCAAGAAATGATTCATAATTATATGCAAGTGTGTGATTATATATATAAATGGCCCTGTTGGTGATATACGTATATATATATATATAAATATTTATGCGATATTATATTGTAATTTACTAGCTTATGTAAAAAGTATATGCAGATTTGATTATAATATAATTAGTTGTTTGGAAAGTTGTAAGATAATAAGACAATTTGGCCTTTTGACCATTTGGCCTAGTTAATGTCTATGTGCGAATGTATACATGGGGACTTATATACAGGTTTTAAGTCGAGATTAAATGGTATATAGTTTTTATTTACAATGTATTAGCCTAATTGAGTGGAACACTTTGTTAGGTCAATTATTTGCTTATGACTTGCTAAGCTATAATAGCTTACCGTGTGTATATTTGTTTCTATTTTTTTTAGATTTTGGAAATCAAGTTATCAGCGAGACTTATCACACTATCTACTATTTTGGGTACCTTTATAAATTAAATGCAAATTATGGCATGTATAGACTAAAGTGTGCTTGACTTGATGAATTTTGGTTTTGTATAAAAGCCATGCAAAAATGGCTAAACCTTTAAGTTGAATTGGGCTATGTTAAGTATGGGCTATGTCTATCTTGATTTTATAGTTACGTGTTAGAATATGTAAAATGTTACTATAGGTATTATATGCTTGAAAACGGTTTGCTTATTATATCTAAATTTGGTCTTACATGTTCTTGGTTAAAAGATTTAATGAGCTTGATTGATGATAAAATTGCCAGTGGGAACTTGGATGGGTATGTGGTGTTAGGTGAATAAATTGGTTATGAGAATAAAAGAATAATATGTATTTAGTGTATTATATAATAATTGGTGATAGAAATGTAAAATGTGGAAAGAATAAAAGTGTTGGATAGATATATATTAGCTTAGTTGGCTGCGCAATATGTACATGTTTATTATTGGTATATTTGGTCATATTGCAATGTATTAAACATTTAGATGTGATTACTTATTAAATTATATAATGTAATTATATGATTAGACATAGTTACTAAGAATCTGCTTTTAATGTTAAACCATGGATGACATTAAATGATCAATAATTAAGTTATCCAAATATTGACTACTACTTTTCCATTTAATACGTAACTTTAGGTATATATATAAGTGTATTTTTAATGGTGTGTGAATAAATTGATTAAATTTGCTAGACCAAATATTTATATTGTAATGATTATAATAGGTATGAATAATCTTTGCTGACATTAATTGGACGTTTAAATTTGCCTTATAGGTTTGTGTGGTCATGGTCGGTTATAACTACTTATATGTTTACAAGTATATAAAGAGTGAAACAAACTGCCTTAATGTATTACTTATGAATACTTTAATACTTAAAGTTGTAATGCCATACAAATAGATAAAACAAAGAAATAATAATGAAATATATATATTAAATTTAGTGCAACCTGTGCATACACGTGACATATGTATTCCTTAAGTTAAATGATTAATATTGATGTCATAGATGTGTTCCATGTTTCGTGTATGAAATAAATATTTAAATTTGTATGTACATTTTATATTATACATTATTTATGATGTATTGTGTATTTCAATTTATTTTAAGATTTGATAATGAGTTGAGTTATGAGCTTATATGTGATCTGAATTTTGATTTAAAATTTATAAACAACGTTTGTATGAATAATAGTTTAATTGGTAATACCTCATAACTCTAATCTGGTGACGGATATGGGTTAAAAGTGTTACATTTTATTGGTATCAGAGCTACGGTTTAGTCGGTTCTAGGATTAACGTAGCATGTGTGAGTTTATCTATACAGTCCATAATTATATACTGCGATAGTGTGATAACTTCGGACATTTGAAACGTGTTTTCATACATTAAATGGATCCCGAGAGAGCTGTAGCTGATGATGTCGAGAGTGTTGCGCCTGCTCCCGTGCAAGGGACAACTCAGGCTTATTCTCGACCGACTTCGAGTAATCAAGAAAGTGAGGCTAAACAAGCCTTTTATCAAATGATGAATGACTGGTTCACTCCATATATCCGGACTAACCCGGCTCCACAACAACCTCCACCCCCGACTAATCCATCTTCGATGCCTGCTATACCTCAAGTAAGTGATCCGTTACGATTGAGTAGACCACCTGTTGATAAAATTAGGAAACATGGGGCTCAAGAGTTTAAAGCCACTAATGAAGATGACGCTGAGCGGGCTGAGTTCTGGCTTGATACTACTCCGTGTGTTTGATGAGCTGTCTTGTACTCCTGATGAATGTTTGAAATGTGCTATATCCCTACTTCGAGACACAGCATACCACTGGTGGAGTACCCTAGTATCAATAGTTCCGAGAGAGCATGTGACTTGGGAATTCTTTCAGACTGAGTTCTGTAAGAAATATATCAGTCAGAGATTTATTGACCAGAAGCGTAAAGAATTTTTGGAGCTGAAACAGGGTCAGATGACTATGACAGAATACGAGCAAAAATTTGTGAGACTCAGTCGGTATGCCCGGGAGTGTGTTTCTACTAAGGCCATAATGTGTAAAAGATTTGAAGATGGGCTGAATGAAGACATTAAGCTATTGGTTGGCATACTTGAGATAAAAGAATTTGTGGTACTTGTTGAGCGAGCCTGTAAAGCTGAGGAACTCGGGAAAGAGAAAAAGAAAGCTGATTTTGAAGCTAGAGACTTGCGTAAGAGATCATTCAGTAGGTCAGTTCAGTCGACACCAGAGAAGTTTCGAGATGATTTTAGCCGTTCTAAAGCCACTACAGGTTACTCCAGACTAGATCAGAATAGACCACCAATGAGTTCGAGAGCTACCTCTGTAGCGAGTGTGGGTAATGTCATATCAAATCAGCCCGAGTGTAAACACTGTGGTAAACGATACCTCGACAGTTGCAGGTTGCATGATCGGACCTATTTTCAATGTAGATCGACGAATCATTACATTCGAGATTGTCCAATGTTAGTTGAAGAAAATCCAGTACGGAATACGAGATCGAGTAACACTGCAGCCCGAGGTAGACCACCCAGAAATGCTGGTAATACGAGTGGTAGTCAGATAGGGACTAAAGATACGGCAATCAGATCTGAGGCTTGCGCACCTGCCAGAGCCTATGCTATACATGCACGAGAGGAGGCTTAATCCTCAGATGTTATTACTGGTACATATACTCTCTATGATACTAACGTAATTGCATTGATTGATCCTGGTTCTACTCATTCTTATGTGTGTGAGACATTAGTATTTAGCAAGACTCTACCCGTTGAGTCTACTGAGTTTGTGATTAGAGTGTCAAACCCCTTAGGTCGGTGTGTTATGGTTGATAAAGTGTGTAAGAATTGTCCTTTAATGGTTCGAGATCTGTACTTTCCGGCTAATTTGATGTTTTCTGACATTTGATGAGTTCGATATAATTTTGGGAATAGATTGGCTAACTTTACATGATGCTATTGTGAATTGCAAAAGAAAGACTATTAATCTACGGAACCAGAATGATGAAGTTATCCAAATTGAATCTAGTGATTTGTATGATTTACTAGCAGTGATATCTTCGACACTAGCTCAGAAATATATGAGAAAAGGGTGTGAAGCCTATTTAGCTTATGTGCTCAACAGTAAAGTGGCTGAAAGAAACATTGAATCAGTACTTGTTGTATGTGAGTATCCAGATGTATTTCCAGAAGAATTACCGGGTTTGTCGCTTATTTGGGAAATAGAATTTGGTATTGAGTTAATACCTGGGACGACTCCGATATCCATAGCTCCGTACAAAATGAAACCTACAGAATTAAAGGAATTGAAAACTCAGTCACAAGAATTGACCGATAAAGGTTTCACGCGACCGAGTTTCTCTTCGTGGGGTGCACCTGTGTTGTTTGTGAAAAAGAAAGATGGAACTATGAGAATGTTCATTGGTTACAGACAGCTTAATAAGGTGACTATAAAGAATAAGTATCCATTGCCACGGATTTATGATCTGTTCGACCAACTAAAAGGGGCCACAGTATTTTCGAAGATAGATTTGAGATTAGGCTACTATCAGTTACGAGTTAAGGATTTAGATGTGCCAAAGACTACTTTCAGAACGAGGTACGGACACTATGAGTTTTTGGTTATGCCTTTCGGACTCACTAATGCACTTGCTGTTTTCATGGATTTGATGAATTGGATCTTCAAACCGTATCTGGACCAGTTTGTGGTTATGTTTATAGATGACATTCTGATCTACTCTCGTAGTGAAGGTGAACATGCCGAACATTTGAGACTTGTATTGCAGACGTTGTGAGATAAGCAGTTGTATGCGAAATTCAGTAAATATGAGTTCTAGTTAAGTGAAGTTAGTTTTCTGAGCCATGTAGTATCATCATCGGGTATTCGGGTTGATCCGAGCAAAATTTTAGCTATATTGGATTGGAAATCTCCGAAGAATGTTTCTGAAGTCCGAAGCTTTCTGGGACTTCCCGGTTATTATAGACGGTTCGTGAAAGATTTCTCTATGGTTGCAGCCTTGATGACAAAGCTAATACAAAAAGATGTTAAGTTCGAGTGGTTAGAGAAGTGCCAGAAAAGCTTCGATCAGTTGAAAACCCTTTTGACAGAAGCTCCAGTGCTAGTTCAGCCATAATCGGGTAAGGAATTTATTATTTATAGTGATGCATCATTAAACGGTTTGGGTTGTGTTTTGATACAGGAAGGCAGAGTGATAGCTTATGCCTCGAGACAGTTAAAGCCACATGAAAAGAACTATCCCACACATGACTTGGAACTAGCAGCCATTGTGTTCGCATTAAAAATTTGGCGTCACTATCTGTTTAGTGAGAAATGTCTTATTTATTCTGATCATAAAAGCCTGAAATATTTGATGACTCAGAAAGATCTGAATTTGAGACAACATTGATGGTTGGAATTGCTAAAAGACTACGAACTTGTGATTGACTATCACCCAGGAAAGGCTAACGTTGTTGCTAATCCTTTAAGCCAAAAGTCACTGTTTGCCTTGTAAGCAATGAATACGCATATGGCTATGTCAGATAGTGGTTCAATAGTAGCCGAATTGAAAGCTAGACCGTTATTTGTATAACAAATATGCGATGCCCAGAAGGTTGATAATGAATTGATCGTAAAACGAGCTCAATGTGAGACGGATGTTGATTCAGAGTTCAGGGTTGATGCTGATGACTGTTTGAGATCCAGGCACCGGATATGTGTTCTGAGGAATACAGAGTTGATCCAAATGATTTTGAATGGAGCACATAGTAGTCAGTTATATGTCCACCCAGGTAGTACAAAGATGTATAATGATCTGAAATAGCTTTACTGGTGGCATGGTATGAAGTGAGACATCTCTGACTTTGTTACAAGATGTTTAGTCTATCAACAGGTAAAAGCCGAGCATTAGGTACCTTCAGGGTTACTTGAGTCGATTTTGATACCAGAATGGAAGTGGGTTAGAGTCACGATGGATTTTGTATCTAGTTTACCGTTGACACCGGGCAAGAAAGATGCAATCTGGGTTGTTGTTGATAGATTGACTAAGTCGGCTCATTTTGTTCCGATACGTACAGACTATTCACTTTATAAGCTGGCTGAATTGTATGTTTCTTAGATTGTGAGACTACATGGTGTGCCTATATCCATTGTTTCAGATCGAGATCCGAGGTTTACATTACGGTTTTGGAAGAAACTGCAAGATGCACTAGGTACGAAATCACATTTCAGCACTGCTTTCCATCCACAAACAGATGGCCAGTCTGAGTGAATCATTCAGATACTTGAGGATATGTTAAGATGTTGCATTCTCGAGTTTGAAGGTACGCGGGAATGATACTTACCTCTGATTGAATTCGCATATAATAATAGCTACCAATCGAGCATCAAAATGGCACCTGCGGAGGCTTTGTACGGTCGTAAATTTTGTACACCATTATACTGGACTGAGCTCGGTGAAAATAAGATACACGGGGTTGACTTGATCAGAGAGACTTGATCAGGTATCGATTTGATCCTTCTCATGTGATCAGTCCATCTGAAATTGAAATTCAGCCTGATATGACCTACGAAGAAGAACCGATTTGTATTTTAACTCATGAGACTA
This sequence comes from Gossypium arboreum, assembly GCF_025698485.1. Lineage (NCBI taxonomy): Eukaryota > Viridiplantae > Streptophyta > Magnoliopsida > Malvales > Malvaceae > Gossypium > Gossypium arboreum. Next base: position 36,778,614 of record NC_069082.1, read on the forward strand.
AAGAGTTACGAAATAAAAAGATCCCGTTAGTTAAAGTATTATGGCATAAGCATGGAGTTGAGGAAGCAACATGGGAGCTAGAAGATACAATGAAAGAACATTCTCCAAACCTATTCACTGGTAAGATTTTCGGGGACGAAAATCCCTAAGGGGGGGAGAGTTGTAACAGCCCGATTTAGACCCTAATCGGAATGGTGGTTTCAAGACCACGAATCCGAGTCAGAAAAATATTTAAAAATTATTTTCTATGTTTATTTTATGTGAATATATATCTGTGAAATTTTCGTGATTTAATTTTATCGTTTGGGTATCCGATTAAATAAAGGGCTTAATCGCGTAAATTGAAAAATTTGGTAGTTTAATATATAAAGGGGCCGAATTGTTAGTGGCTTTTAAAAGTGAAGGATTTATGTTGTAAATAACCCATAATTATATTAGTGGGACGGTTAAGACTTATATCATGTAATTTTTATATTAAAAAAAGTTATAAAAGTAATTCAATTATTATAACATATATAATATAAACATAAAATAAAGTTTACATATTTGTCTTAGTTATTTTTCATTGCCGTATATAAGTTAAAAGAAAAGAAGAAAGAATAAGCTAGGGTTCGGCCTATTTGGAAGCTCAATCAAGGTTCGTTTTCTTGTCGGTTTTTGATAATTTTTACGTTTTTGAGACCGTTGCTTCGAGTACTACATAGCCCATGCTTAAATTTTTTATTTTGATGAATATTTTGAGTTGTGCCATTGTTGATAACTTGTGATTTTTGTTGTTGGATGATGAAAAATGAAAGATATGTTTTAGATTAACATATTTTATATTGGAGTTTTTGATGATTTTGAGTAATTAGGAGTAAAATTGCAAAAATAATAATTTGATGGACTAAAATTTGAAATAAATTGAATATATGGACTTGTTTGAGAGTGGGTAAAATTCGGTCCAACATAAGTATAGAGAAATTTGGTGTATTTTGTATTTTGTGGAATAGGGATTAAATTGTAAAAATTATAAATGTCATAGGTAAAATGGTAATTTGCCTATTTATGTACTTTTAGACTAAATTGAATGAAAATATGTTTGAATGAGCTTAATTTGAATATTTTTAGATCAAGAACTAAAGAAATCAGATTTGGATCGGGGAAAAACGAAAGTTGTCGACTAGCTGCCCGATTTCATTTTGTATTGTCCGAGGTAAGTTTATAAGCAAATAGATGTGATTATTTGGTAATTAAATGTTATTTTTATATGCTGTTATGAAATGTAGAATTTTTAATATGTTATGGCCGAAAATGATTAAATTAATTTTTAATATGTTATGGCCGAAAATGATTAAATTTGACTACTATACTTCCGAGTTCGATTCGATCGAGTTACGACGTCCAAAAGTCCCGTACGAACCTTAGGAATAGTTAGGATACATATGTCATGACATAGGATTCCGATATATGTGTGCGAGTAAGACCATGGCATCGTTATGTGATTTCGATATGTGTTTACGAGTAAGACCCTGTCCAGGACAGTGGCATCGATATGTGGCTACATGTAAGACAACGTCTGGGACGTTGGCATTGTACGACTTGTGTGATTATCCGAGTGTCCTATCCAATTCCGAATGGTTCATTGGGCAAAGGTAAATTAGATACGAGTGTGTGTTACGAGTTAAACGGCCAGGTATGAATTAGTTTGTTGGCTATTAATAATAATATAAGTTTATACTTAATATTTGTTTGTTCATGTGAAGTTGATATTAATAAATTTAACTGCTGTTGGTATGTGAATTCGGCTTTGTGATTTTAAAATTTGATCATCAAGAAATGATTCATAATTATATGTAAGTGTGTGATTATATATATAAATGGCCCTGTTGGTGATATACATATATATATAAATATTTATGAGATATTATATTGTAATTTACTAGCTTATGTAAAAAGTATATGCAGGTTTGATTATAATATAATTAGTTGTTTGGAATGTTGTAAGATAATAAGACAATTTGGCCTTTTGACCATTTGGCCTAGTTAATGCCTATGTGCGAATGTATACATGGGGATTTATATACAGGTTTTAAGTCGAGATTAAATGGTGTATAGTTTTTATTTACAATGTATTAGCCTAATTGAGTGGAACACTTTGTTAGGTCAATTATTTTCTTATGACTTGCTAAGCTATAATAGCTTACCGTGTGTATATTTGTTTCTATTTTTTTTTAGATTTTGGAAATCAAGTTATCAGCTCGGGGATCGTCAGCGAGGCTTATCACACTATCTACTATTTTGGGTACCTTTATAAATTAAATGCAAATTATGGCATGTATAGACTAAAGTGTGCTTGACTTGATGAATTTTGGTTTTGTATAAAAGCCATGCGAAAATGGCTAAACCTTTAAGTTGAATTGGGTTATGTTAAGTATGGGCTATGTCTATCTTGATTTTATAGTTACGTGTTAGAATATTTAAAATGTTACTACAGGTATTATATGCTTGAAAACGGTTTGCTTATTATGTCTAAATTTGGTCTTACATGTTCTTGGTTAAAAGATTTAATGAGCTTGATTGATGATAAAATTGCCAGTGGGAACTTGGATGGATATGTGGTGTTAGGTGAATAAATTCGGTTATGAGAATAAAAGAAAAATATGTATTTAGTGTATTATATAATAATTGGTGATAGAAATGTAAAATGTGGAACGAATAAAAAGTGTTGGATAGATATATATTAGCTTAGTTGGCTACGCAATATGTACATGTTTATTATTAGTATATTCGGCCATAGTGCAATGTATTAAATATTTAGATGTGATTACTTATTAAATTATAAAATGTAATTATATGATCAGACATAGTTATTAAGAATTTGCTTTTAATGTTAAACCATGGATGACATTAAATGATCAATAATTAAGTTATCCAAATATTGACTACTACTTTTCCATTTAATAGGTAACTTTAGGTATATATATATAAGTGTATTTTTAAAGGTGTGTGCATAAATTGATTAAATTTGCTAGACCAAATATTTATATTGTAGTGATTATAGTAGGTATGAATAATCTTTACTGACATTAATTGGACGTTTAAATTTGCCTTATAGGTTTGTGTGGTCATGATCGGTTATAACTACTTATATGTTTACAAGTATATAAAGAGTGAACAAACTGCCTTAATGTATTACTTATGAATACTTTAATACTTAAAGTTGTAATGCCGTGCAAATAGATACAACAAAGAAATAATAATGAAATATATATATTAAATTTAGTGCAACCTGTGCATACACGTGACATATGTATTCCTTAAGTTAAATGATTAATATTGATGTCATAGATGTGTTCCATGTTTCGTGTATGAAATAAATATTTAAATTTGTATGTACATTTTATATTATACATTATTTATGATGTATTGTGTATTTCAATTTATTTTAAGATTTGATAATGAGTTGAGTTATGAGCTTATATGTGATCTGAATTTTGATTTAAAATTTATAAACAACGTTTGTATGAATAATAGTTTAATTCATAATATCTCATAACCCAAATCAGGGGACGGATATGGGTTAAAGGTGTTACAAAATATGTTAATCTAAAATATATCTTTCATTTTTCATCATCAAACAATAAAAATCACAAGCTATCAAAAATGGCATAACTCAAAATATTCATCAAAATCAAAAATCAAAGCTTAGGTTTTGAAGATTACTAAGCAACAATCTCAAAAACATAGAAATTATCAAAAACCGACAAGAAAACGAACCTTGATTGAGCTCCAAATAGGCCGAACCCTAGCTTTTATTCTTTCTTTTTTCTTTCTTTTCTTAAGTTTCGATGGATGAACAAATGACATAACATTTGTTTTTAACTTTGGTTTTATTAATAAAATTACTTATATAACCTTATTATTATAACATATAACTATTATAAACTATGGCCACTACCGTCCACCAACATTAATTATGGCCTATTTACCATTTTAAGGCCTCAATTTAAAAAGCCACTAACAATTCAACCCCTATTAGAAATAACCACTGAATTTTCATTTTACGCGATTAAGTCCTTTTATTTAATCAGACGCTTAAACGACAAAATTAAATCACGAAAATTTCACAGATATAAATTCACACTAAATAAACATAGATAATAATTTTAAAATATTTTTTTGAGTCAGATTCGTGGTCCCGAAACCACCGTTTCGATTAAGGTCTAAATCGGGCTGTTACAACTCTCCCCCCTTAGGGATTTTCGTCTCCGAAAATCTTACTGGCGAATAGGTTCGGATAACGTTCTCTCATAGTATCCTCTGGATCCTATGTTGCTTCCTCAACTCCATGCTTATGCCACAATACTTTAACCTCTTGAGTCAAAATGCGAATCCTTTCTTCTTCGTAGGTCATATTAAACTGAATTTCAATCTTAAACGGACTAATCACATGAGAAGGATTAGATCGATACCTCTGAAGCATCGAAACGTGGAATACATTGTGGATCTTTTCTAACTCAGGTGGCAACAATAGTCTATAAGCAACCGGCCCGATGTGCTCTATAACCTCATACAACCCAATTAACCTCAGACTCAATTTGCCTTTACGACTGAATCTAAGTATTTTCTTCCATGGTGAGACTTTCAAGAAGACTTTGTCTCCAATCTGAAAATCTATATCTTTACATTTCAAGTCCACATAAGATTTTTGACGATCTGACGCTACTTTCAAACTTTCACAACTCACTTTCACTTTCTGTTCAGTTTCTCTGATCAAGTCAACCCCATGTATCTTATTTTCACTAAGTTCAATCCAATATAATGGCGTACGGCATTTTCGACCATAAAAAGCCTCATAAGGTGCCATTTTGATACTCGATTGATAACTGTTATTATACACAAATTCAATTAGAGGTAGATATCGTTCCCACGTACCTTCAAACTCGAGAATGCAACATCTCAACATATCCTCAAGTATCTGAATGATTTGCTCAGACTAGCCATTTGTTTGCAGATGGAAAGCAGTACTGAAATGTAATTTGTACCTAGTGCATCTTGCAGTTTCTTCCAAAATCACAATGTAAACCTCGGATCTCTATCCAAAACAATGGATATAGGCACACCATGTAATCTCACAATTTGAGAGATATACAATTCAGCTAGATTATCTAGTGAGTAGTCTGTACGTATCGAAACAAAATGAGCCGATTTAGTTAATCAATCAACAACAACCTAGATTGCATCTTTCCTGCTCAGTTTCAATAGTAAACCAGATACAAAATCCATCGTGACTCTATCCCACTTCCACTCAGGTATCATGATAGGCTGTAATAGTCCTGAAGGCACCTGATGTTCAGCTTTTACTTGTTGACAGACTAAACATCTTGCAAAAAAGTTAGAGACGTCTCGTTTCATACGATGCTACCAATAAAGTTGTTTCAGATCATTATACATCTTTGTACTACCTGGGTGAACAGATAATCGACTACTATGAGCTTCATTCAAAATCATCTGAATCAAATCTGAATTCCTTGGGACACATATTCAGTCTCTGAATCTCAAACAGTCATCAGCATCAACTTTGAATTCTCAATCAGCATCTGTCTCACACTGAGCTCGTTTTGCAATCAATTCATTATCAATATTCTACACATCACATATTTATTGAAAAAATAACGGTCTAGCTTTCAACTCAGCTCCTATCAAACCATCATCAGACATGGCCATATGCTTATTCATTGCATGTAAAGCAAACAATGGCTTTCGGCTTAAAGCATCAGCAACAACGTTAGCCTTTCCCGGGTGATAGTCAATCACAAGCTCGTAGTCTTTTAGTAGTTCTAACTATTGGCGTTGTCTCAAATTTAGATCTTTTTGAGTCATCAAGTATTTCAGGCTTTTATGATCAGAATAAACATGACATTTCTCACCAAACAGATAGTGACACCAAATTTTCAACGCAAACATAATGGCTGCCAGTTCCAGGTCGTGTGTTGGATAATTCTTTTCATGTGGCTGCAACTGTCTCGAGGCATAAGCTATCGCTCTGCCTTCCTACATCAGAACACAACCCAAACCATTTAATGATGCATCACTATAAATAACAAATTCTTTACCCGATTCTGGCTGAACTAGTATTGGAGCTTCTGTCAAAAAGGCTTTCAACTGATCGAAGCTTTTCTGGCACTTCTCTGACCACTCGAACTTAACATCTTTTTGCAACAGCTTTGTCATCGGGGCTGTAATCATAGAGAAACCTTTCACGAACCGTCTATAATAACCAATAAGTCCCAGAAAGCTTTGGACTTTAGAAACATTCTTCGGAGGTTTCCAATCCAGTATAGCAGAAATTTTGCTCGGATCAACCCGAATACCCGATGCTGATACCACATGACCCAGAAAGCTAACTTCACTTAACTAGAACTCACATTTACTGAATTTTTCATACAACTGCTTATATCGCAAGGTCTGCAACACAAGTCTCGAATGTTCGGCATGTTCAGCTTCATCATGAGAGTAGATCAAAATGTCATCTATAAACACAACCATAAATAGGTCCAGATACGGTCTGAGGATCCGATTCACCAAATCCATGAAAACAGCAGGTGCATTAGTGAGTCCAAAATGCATAACCAAAAACTCATAACCAAAAACTCATAGTGTTCGTACCTTATTCTGAAGACAGTTTTTGGCACATCTGAATCTTTAACTTGCAACTGATAGTAGCCTAATCTCAAATATATTTTCAAAAATACTGTAGCCCCTTTCAGTTGATCAAACAAATCATCAATCCATGGTAACGGATACTTATTTTTATAGTCACCTTATTAAGTTGTTTGTAATCGATGCACATTCTCATAGTTCCATCTTTCTTTTTCACAACAACACAGGTGCACCCCACGGAGAGAAACTCGGTCGCGCAAAACCTCTATCTATCAATTCTTGCAACTGAGCTTTCAATTCTTTTAATCCTGTAGGTGCCATTCTGTATGGTGCTATAGATATCAGAGTCGTCCTAGGCATTAACTCAATACCAAACTCTACTTCCCGAATAGGTGGCAAACCCAGTAATTCTTCAGGAAACATGTTTGGATATAGGTATCATTTCAATGTTTCTTTAAGACGCTTTACTGTCGAGCACGTAGGCAAAGTAAGCTTCACACCCTTTTCTTACATATTTTTGAGCTAGCATCGAAGAAATCATTGCTGGTAAACCACACAAATCCCTAGATTCAAGTCGAATAACTTCATCATTCTGGCTCCGTAGGTCAATGGTCTTTCTTTTGCAATTCACAACAGCATCTTGTAAAGTCAGCCAATCCATACCTAGAATTAAGTCGAACTCATCAAATGGCAGCAACATCAAATCAGCCAGAAAGCACAGATATCGAACCATTAAAGGACAATTCTTACACACCTTATCAACCATAACACACCGGCCCAAGGGGTTTGACACTCTAATCACAAACTCAGTAGACTCAACAGAAAGACTCTTGCTGAATACTAATGTTTTACATACATAAGAATAAGCAGAACCAGGATCAATCAATGTAATTACATTAGTATCAGAAAGAGTGAATGTACCAGTAATGACATCTGGGGATGAAGCCTCCTCTCGTGCACGTATAGCATAGGCTCTGGCAGGTGCACGAGCCTCAGATCTGATTGTCTATCTTTAGTCCCTCTCTGGCTGCCACTCGTATTATTGACATATCTAGGCGGTCTCCCTCGAGCTACAGTGTTACCCGATCTCGTATTCTACACTGGATTTTCCTCAGCTAACATTGGGCAGTCTTGAATATAATGATTTTTCGATCCATATTTAAAACAGACCCGATCATGCAATCTGCAACTGCTGGGATATCGTTTACCATAGTGCTTACACTAGGGTTGATTTGATCAGACATTACCCATAGTCGTTATTGAGGTAACTTTCGAGCTCACTGGTCGTCTATTCTGATCCTGTCTGGAGTAACCTGAAGTGGCTTTAGAATGGCTAAAATCATCTCGAAACTTCTTTGATGTCGACTGGAATGACTTACCGGATGTTTTTTTGCGTGTATCTTTAGTTTCAAAGTCAGCTTTTCTTTTCTCTTTTCCAAGCTCTTCAACTTTGCAGGCTCACTCAACAAGTACCACAAACTCTTTTATCTCAAGTATGCCAACTAACAGTTTGATATCTTCATTCAGCCCATCTTCAAATCTTTTAAACATTATGGCTTCAATAGAAAAATACTCTCGGGCATACCGACTGAGTCTCACGAATTTCTGCTCATACTCCGTCACTGTCATCCGTCCCTATTTTAGCTCCAGAAATTCTTTATGCTTCTAATCAATAAATCTGTGACTAATATATTTCTTACGGAACTCAGTCTGAAAGAATTCTCAGGTCACCTGCTCTCTCAGAACTACTGTTACTAGGGTATTCCACCATTGATATGCTGTGTCTCGAAGTAAAGATATGACACATTTCAAACACTCATCTAGGGTACAGGACAGCTCATCAAACACACGAATGGTATTATCAAGCCAGAACTTAGCCTGTTCAGCATCATCCTCATCCGTAGCTTTAAACTCTTCAGCTCCATGTTTTCTGATTTTATCAACAGGTGGTCTATTCATTCACAACGAATCACTTACTTGAGGTACAGCAGGTACGGAAGATGGATTAATCGGGATGGAGTTTGTTGTGTAGCCAGATTTGTCCGTATTAAGCTGTTTGTAATCGATGCTATGGTCTTACTCGCACACACATATAGGAATCCTATGTCATTACATACATATCCTAACTATTCCTAAGGTTCATACGTGACTTTCAGATGTCGTAACTCGGTCGAAACCAATTCGGAAATGTGATAATCAAGGTTAAGTATATTGGGCTATAGTTTATGTATATTTTTGCATTACAAAACAGTATATAATATGTAACACCCCAAACCCGGCCCAGACGTTATGGCCAAATCTGGTGAGTCACATTGAAGTGTTTTAGCGAAAACTTTGTTTTCATTGGAAACACTTACTTAAAATGAAAAACCTTAATTACTTTGTAAAATCTCTTTTCAGTTGCGGAAGCTTTATTTAGAACATATGATTTTATGAAAACTCGTCATTTAAAAATGGAGTTGCGAAAACATAGTATTTAAAAACAGTTATGGTTTAGGAAACCACGTTCTACTTCTAATAAATATAAAGCATAAAAAAATGATAATAATCCTAATTTGAAATATTAGCTAGAGGAAAGACCTTGTTACAACCCAAATCAAATAGAAATAATTTATAGTCAATATATTAAAAATTACATAAAGACTAAGTCTAAACTTTTTATGCTAGTTGGCCACCTCCGAGTCCCTCCATCCGTCGAACCGCCTACTGAGGATCACCTGAAAAGTTTAAAAGGAGGGGGGTGAGTTTCGAAAACTCAATGTGGACAACCCTCAATGAGTATAAAGCAATCATTAGTTATTTTGGGCCAAAGCCCAATTCTGGGTCTTAGCCTAAAATAACCTCGGTTAGGCCAAAGCCCACATCGCAATAGTATCACAACAATATCATAAATGCAATGTAATGCAATGCAATCCCATCCCAATAATCCATCCACTACACACCAGCTCCGTCCCCCGACACATTATGTGGGGATATAAATATCGACCCACCCAACTGATATACATCCATGGTAGCCCGATTGCGAAACTACCTTCATTTACACATTGGGCTTAAAAGCCGTCGGTGGATCCATGATTGTCAAGCAACCACACGATCCTCATATACTTCCTCTGTTCCATAATTCCCAACCCATATGCAACCTAAGCATAATATCACATGTATGCATGTTACATCCATAAAACTTACATTCAACACTTAGGGGTATTTCGGTCATTTTTGCCTTTAGGGGCATTTCAGTAATTTTTCCTTTTATTACGGTTTTCACTTACCTTGGCCCATTAACAAATCCCGTGAGCTAAGATGAACGAATACTATGCACCAGGTAGGATTCCAGAGAAGAAGAGGTGAGTCATTAAGACCGCTTAAGTACCAAGCTCTCTTTAGGTCCAATTCTAGACATGCATATACCCGTTGCCACACCTTAACCTTATGACTTGTCCACGATCGCAATAAATTAATTAATTTTTATGTAGTTTATCATATACTAGGCCCAAAACCCTTTACAAAGCCTAATCAAATCCACATACCTGTATCTGGCCCACCAGGCCCAATCACATTTGTATGGCCCGTTAGGCCTAATTTGCATTTATATGGCCCATCAGGCCCAAATCACATTTATATGGCCCATCAGACCCAAATCATATTCATATTCATGCTCGCATACAATTTCCCATCACATAGCATCAAATATCAATTCTTGCCTACTATGAGCCTAACAGCCCATCGAGCCCATTAAGCCTACTCTAGCCCAGTTGGCCAATTCACAGCCCAAGTCCATGGAATCACCCATGGGGCCTCAGAAAACCTATCGGTTCCCTCCTCACGAGTGTTCGCACACTCGCAAGACTACCGTAGCCAAACTTACGGCTTTTCGGCATTTCGAGTTTTCGGATTTTCAGCATTTTGGCATTTTGGCTTTTGCTGATCTACTTGTTTGTGCAGTGTAAGTACATAACTTCGGCTTTATATCAAGTTATCATAGAGTAGAAGTACACACCTTATCAGCTGGAGTACTAAGTATTCATAATTTCCCAAACCTTGACTAGATTGATCGACTGCGACTTGCCTATGTAACCCGAAATCTGACGTAGTCCCTCTTCTGTATCCAGGCAGAAAGTCCCGAATGGCTAACACCTTACGTCGCTTAAACTTGGGAGCCTTTATCCCATCAGCGATCACACTCTTAAATGAGAGGGAAAAAGAGAAATAAATAGAGAAACCGTAGGTTAACAAAAGTTTTGGAAAGAACAAAGAAAAATCGGCTTTTAAGAGTGTAGAAACGACAAAACTTAGAAATATTTAACAAAAGCCGAAAAAGATCTAATTCACTTACCGATTGCGAGATTGCTTGCCAACCTGAAATGAAACCCTCAAAGTGTATGAATCGGCTTTTAAATGAAAAGAAACAGTCGTCTAAGTTAAAGAGGGAAGAGGTTGATTCGATTAAAATAAGGAAGAAAAGATCAAGAGTTTGGCTCAAAGAAAAGAGGAGGTGATATGCGACTAAAGCACACAAAAACAACAAATGCCCTTACTCGCCCATACGACACACATATTTATACTAAAAATAAATAAATAAATAAAAATACACCTACACTCCTCAATTGACTGAAACTTGTCAAGATAATTTCCCTTCAAATTCTCCAATTTTATCACCATCATATCTACACTTAATCCTCATCCTAATCCCCTTGATTTTAGCCAAAAATTCCAATTTGAAATTGCATTCAAATTGCTTCCACCATATAGCACTTGAGTAGCAAAATTAAATTCTCCCTTTGCACGTACCTCCACTCAAACTCCAGACCTCAAGGTTACTCTACCTCCCCACACACTACTGGCCACTACACCACATCCTTTCTTATGCTACCATTCGGTCACAATTAATTATAAGGCTTATATGCCTAAGCCTCAGTTTTCCGAAAGAATAAAAATTTAAACTTTACCAGGCCTGGGATTCAAACTTTATCCCTCTCATAACCATAACATGCTTCACGCTACTGCATCGCAGGCGCTCTTGTGCCATATTCCATCCCTAACTATTTTTAAGGCCTATTAACCTACAATTTGGTTATCCTAAAAATATTTGCTACCATTCAGATTCGAACCCCTAATCTCTTGGCTACGCTATACGTCCCTTGCCAGCAAGCCACAAGCTCTTTCATGTCGTTTCTCCTCCCAATTAATTATAAACTCTTTTTACCGACCTCCAGGTTGTCTAAAAAAACCCACAAGTTCTGCTCATGCTGCGACTTGAACCCAGCACCTCTCCTTACTCCTAATGCCATCATGCCACCGGACCAAGCGCATCCTTGTGTCGAAGTCCCACCTAACATATTTATAAAGCCTGAACACTAGCTTCCCTACTAATCTTATGCGCAATAAAAAAATTTTGCCAAGGCCAGGACTTGAACCCTCGACCTCTTGCTTACTACCCACGCCTTTTGCCACTAGGCCACATGCTTCCTTGTGTTAGATTTTATCAGGCCTTATTAATAAGCCTTCCACCTAATGCTCAGGGTTCTTTAGAAAAAAATAAAAAATTTTGTGAAAGCCCTGGATCAAACCCAAGATTTTTTCCACACTACCAACCCTTCTTAAATAATTTAACAATTAAACTAAACACACAATTATAAACTATTTAAACACCTTTATTTTATTCAAGCGGCCTTCTAACCGATCCCAAACTCAAGGACCATTACTTATAGGCCCAAAATCAAGGTGTTACATAATATTTACATTTAACTACAATTTAACATGTCTATTTGCTTATAAACTTACCTCGGACGTCGTGAAACGAGACGGGACTGCTAGTCAACAACTTTTGTTTTTCCCCGGTCCAAATTTGATTTTTTGGTTCTTGATCTAAACATATTCAAATTTAGCTCATTCAAACATATTTTCATTGAATTTAGTCCAAAAACACATAAATAGACAAATTACCATTTTACCTCTAACATTTACGATTTTTACAATTTAGTCCCTATTGCACAAAACACAAAATACACAAAATTTCAAAACACTCATGTTTGGCTGAATCTTACCCATGCTTATACAAGTCCATATATTTAATCAATTTCACATTTTAGTCCCTCAAATTATTATTTTTGCAATTAAGTCCTAATTACTCAAAATCATCAAAAACTCCAATACAAAAATGTTAATCTAAAACATATCTTTCATTTTTCATCATCAAATAACAAAAATCACAAGCTATCAACAATGGCACAACTCAAAATAACCATCAAAATAAAAAATCAAAGCTTGGGTTTTGAAGATTACTAAGCAACAATCTCAAAAACGTAGAAATTATAAAAAACTGACAAGAAAACAAACCTTGATTGAGCTCCAAATAGGCCGAACCCTAGCTTTTATTCTTTATTTTTCTTTCTTAAGTTTCGGTGGATGAACAAATGAAATAACATGTGTTTTTAACTTTGGTTTTATTAAATATAAGTTTATTAACTAAATTACATATATAACCTTATCATTATAACATATAACTATTATAAACGATGGCCACTACCGTCCACCAACATTAATTATGGCCTATTTACCATTTTAAGGCTTCAATTTAAAAAGCCACTAACAATTCAACCCCTTTTAGAAATAACCACTGAATTTTCATTTTACGCGATTAAGTCCTTTTATTTAATCGGACACCTAAACGACAAAATTAAATCACGAAAATTTTGCAGATATAAATTCACACTAAATAAACACAGAAAATAATTTTAAAATATTTTTTTGAGTCATATTCGTGGTCCCGAAACCATCGTTCCGATTAGGGTCTAAATTGGGCTGTTACACTAGCATCCAGATTCACTTAAGATAAAAACTTAAAATAAATTGTAAGAGCCAGGACTTGAACCCAAGCTCCCTTGCAACCTTAATGACACCACAACCACTAGACCACATTCTTCCTTGTGTCATTTATTTAACACAATAATTTAAAAGGCCTACTTCCAAGCATCCAAGGTTTTATTCACGTAAAACCAAAATTTTTGCTAAATCCCAGGTTTGACCCCATGATTTTTCTAACACTTCTCACGGTCATTAACCACCAAAGTAGACATTTAATTGTTTCATTTCCTTGCACAATTAAATACTTATATACAACCTCCTCACGAGCCCATACTCAAGGCCCAATACTTTTAGGCCCAAATTCGAGGCGTTACACAGCTAGCATGGGTAGGACCTAATTACATGAATCTGTATTTTCATGAGTTAAAAACTAAATTGAAAATATGTTGAAATATTAGGGGCAAAAGTATAAAGTTGCCATAATATACATTTTGGGCTAAATTGAATAGATTGATAATTGAATGAGTTAAATTTGATATTATATAGATCAAGAAAAACGTAGTCAGATCTAGATTAGGGTAAAAATAAAGTATTGGACTAGTCGATCTATTTCATCGTTTTTGCAATCGAGGTAAGTTCGTATGTTCATAAGCATTAATATAATTGTGTTTAAATACTTTATTATTGAATTAATTGTGAATACGGCCTTACGGATATGTTTGACGAAGATTCGTCAATTTGAAATCCTGGTTGAACCTTAGGAATAAATTAGGATACAGATAACATGTCATTAGGGGTTATATGTTTTGGGTGCTGGTCCTTACGTCTTATCAGTGGCTGAGTTATCCGACATGTGTTGCAGATTTTCATCAGCTTGTGTGAGCAGCACTGTGTAGCTATGTCATAACCATTAGCTTGTGTGAGCAGACCTGTTGATAGCTCAGAGTAAGCATTATATGAGATATAAGATTAAGATAGCTCCGGCTATGTACTGTCACTTAGGGTACGAGATTTCTGAGTATCCAATATTATTCCAAATGGTTCAACGGGTATATCAAGGATATGGATGAGTATGAGATTGATACGAGTTGATATAGGTATGTATATGAACTATACAAGCATTGAATCAAAGAAACTTGTGAAATTCATATCTAACCTTGTGAATGAATATGTGATAGGTTTGTGGATCGATATGAGTTATATTTTGATTTGTTTAATTGCTTAAATTGTGTATATATGGTAAGTTGAATTTATTAATATATGAATTTACTAAGCTTTATAGCTTACTCTATTTACTTTTTCGTGTTTTATAGTGTTATTGAAGCTTGCTTAGATTTGAAAGTCATCGGAGATTGCATTACACTATCAAGCTATCACTTTGGCACTTTTGAACTTATGTATTTGGTTATATGGCATGTATAAGATTTATGGTCATTTTGGTATATATGTTGGTAATGAATTTAGCCATTTGATTTGGCTTGTAATTGATGAATGGATAGTTATGTGTATAGCTATATGACTTAGCTTATTTTGGCATGCTTGGTGATGTAAATATATATGTACAAAAAGGCCTTTTGATATGTTGTGTATAATTTCCATTTATATGTTTGTTGAGAATTAGTATTAGAGTGTCAAATGGTTAAAATTTGAGATAGTTATGCTTGTGGTTTTATGCAATTTAGTGCATAATGGAAAATAACCATTTAGGTGCTTTGTAAATCTGAAATGGGTATGAAATGAATAGATTATTTTGATACTTGTGTATCTTGTGAATAATGGTATTCATATAGCATGAATTGAGCTTGGTTTAGATGAGTTTAAATGCCATTTGAAGTTGTGGTCATATGGCTTTCGATTTGATATAGGTGAAAGCAATTGGGTTGAGAAAGATGGCTTGGTAAATAGCCCATTTTTGTCCACACGGGTGTGTGTCTCAGTCGTGTGTGACACACAGTCAGGTGACACAACTGTGTGTCCCTTGGTGATTAATTAGAAATCTAGTCAGTATGCTCCACACGGCCCAGCACACGGGCGTGTAACTTCGCCGTGTGGCATAAGTCAGTATACCTTATAGGTTTGGCAAAGCCTAGCAGACGGTCTGCGACACAGGCGTCTGAGGCCATTACGAATGGCACACAGGCCTCTGAGGCCATTACGAAGGGCACACAGGCTGGTCACATAGGTGTGTGGTTGGCCATGTAACCTAAGTTATAGAATTACATAGGGTCGGACAGTGGCTGGGACACTGCCATGTGACCCATTTCGAATGTCCACGCAGCTTGTGACACAGGCGTATCTTTGGCCATGTGAGGCACACGGCCGGGCCACATGGGTGTGTGTCTCCTGTATTTTGAAAAATTTTCTTAGCTTTCTAAAAATTTCCTAAGTTATCGGCTTATTTCTAAACCACTCCAAATGTATGATTTGGGCCTCGTAGGCTCATGTTAGGGACATTATGATTGAGTTTGAATGATTTATAATTGGATATGATGATCGTATGAGAAATGTATGTTCGTTAAGTAATAAGTCTGGTAATGCTCCTTAACCTTATTCTAGCATTGAATACGGGTTAGGGGTGTTACACATAGGATACAAATGACATATCATTATGGTTTTCATGTTTCGGGTGCTGGTCTTGAATATCCTACCGGTGATTGAGGTCCTGCATTTATTGAGGATACTCCATAGCTCCTGTGAGTAACACCGTGTAGCCTACATTTTGACCCACAACTCGTGTGAGTAGGCCTATTTCATAGCTCATGTGAGCAATAATGTAAAGGACAGAAAGGTTATGGTTATATGTTTAGCACACTTCGTGTGAGCTATCCCGCGTATCCAATGGTATTCTAAATGGTTCAACGAGGATGAAAAGGAAAGGAGTGGATGAAAAGCTTGAAATGGTAAGTTTCCTTGAAAGTATGATATCTTAAGGAAAATGATTAGTTCAAATGAACTATATTCTTGTGAAATGGCTTATCTATGTTAAATTCATGTGAATTGTGTTTGAATATGCTAAAATGTATTGTTGATGATGCTTAGGCTTGTTCCAAGCTATTGGTTGGATTGTATTATGTTTGATTTTAAAAGTTATGCATTGAAATGGTAAGTGTTCAAATGGAAATATTCTTATGTTCATGAAAGGGTGGTAAGAATCAAGGTATATATTTCTAATGAAATGGTTTATCATGTGGTTGATGTTTATGCTTATGTCTTGTATTATGCAAATGAAACATGTAAGAAAACGTAATGAAATGGTAAGTTTAAAATTGAGATGTAATATGATGAAAAAGGAATTGATGAGTTGAATGATGTACTTATATGTGAAAAACTTACGTATGCTATGGATGAATTTACCTAGTTCATGAAAAAATATACTAATTAGTGAATTGATGTTGTTATTTAAGTTTATGCTAAATAAATGAAATGGAAAGTAAGTAAATGAAATGGTAAGAAAGTAAATAGAATAGTTCATAGTATTATAAAAGGTTAATGTTTAAGTAGTATGTTTTATAAATCCTATTATTTTAGGAATGAAAAGTATATATGATATTGATGAACTTATTCATTTATGAGTTGATGGTTATAAGTTTGATAATTTTTTTGGAATTAGTATAGGTTTATAATTACCCCATAAAGTTCATTATTGAAATGTAATCTTATGTTTAAAGTTTATATGAGCTTACTAAGCATTCATTACTTACGTAGTTATTTTCCTTTACTTTTCAGATTGTCGGAAGCTCGACCAGTTTGGAAGTTCATCGGAGACCTATCACACTATCCAGTGGATATCGGTAGATGTTGATGTTTTGATCAAGGTTATAATGGTGTGTATAGGTGGACTTGTGGTTTATGTTAGTTGATGAGTTTGGCACATATATGTCATTTTGGTTGATGTAATCTTGGTACTTTTGATGCCTTGTTGATATATGTTATTTTAACAATGTGTTAACGAATGTTTGACTGGCCAAAATAGTAAGTGATGAATTGACCTCAACATGGTCAAGTTATGGTATGCTTTGGAAAGGTTTGAATAGATGTACATGATTGCAATATGGTTTATATATATGTTGGATGTTTGAACCATTTGGAAATGGCTAGATTTGCGTTATTTAGATGGTTTTGATGCATGTGAGAAATGGTCCAAATGATAAAGTTCTTTTTGATATGGCATGAATCTAATATGGTATGGTTGATATGTGTCAATTGTGATATGTTTTGTAATGGAAACAAGTTAGTTGATAAATGGTTAAATATGCACATGTTTAGGTAGGTTTGATGTATGTGCTTAAGGTGCATATATGGAATATTGGTTGTATGAATATTAACCTATCGTATGGACCTTTTTATGTAGGTTTTGAGCATGTTTAGAAGCCTTAATAATGTGTGCAAAAGTACTTAGGCTTATGCTTGAGAAGGGTGAAAGAATTGGCTTGATTTTAGCCATTTTCTTGTCCACACGAGCTTGTGTCTCAGTTGTGTGTCCCCTTTAGGTTTTAAAGGGTTTCGAGTTAGGCAATTACAGGACCTAGCACATGGCCTGGCACACAAGCATGTGAGGCCATTTCAAGAGTTACACAGCCTGACACACGGGTGTGTGGTTTGGCCGTGTGACCTAAGTCAGAGAGTTACACGGGCTGGGACATGGTCGTGTGTCCCTATTTCGAATGTTACATGGCTTGAGACATGGGCGTCTGTCTCAGCCATGTGAGTCACATGGCCTGGCCACATGGCCGTGTGAGCCCTGCAATGTAAAATTTCCTATCTTCTTCAATAAAGCTTTAAATGATTTTGATTTAGTCCTGAATCATTTCTAAAGTGTTTATAAGGCCTTGAGGACTTGAATAAGGGACGATATCCATGTGTTTGAATGAATTGTGCTATGATTTATGAAATGTTTTAGAATAGAATATTTTAAGTATAATTTTATGGTAATGCTCTTAACCCTATTCCGGCAATAGATATGGTTAGAGGTGTTACAGGCTGATAATGACGTGTACTGATTGTTGCGTCAACATTATCCTGGAATTTCCATGGCATTCATGTTGGCAATTCATCCAACATTTTTTCATGGAAATATTTCACTTTTTTCATTCTCTTCCTCTTTTTTCTCCTTTTCTTCATCCTTCCGGCACTTGCTGCATACAACAACCAATTCTCTTCTTCCCAATAGGAAAAGTAACATAAAATGACATTTAAAGCACAATCTAAGCTTTATTGTGCAATGTTCTAATAATAACCTAAAAATGAAAATATATCTACTTAAGTACAAGAATTTAATCAAGTTTAGAGGCTCGAAATATAACTCTTTTCAAGAGTTATCACACCCTCAAACCTGAATTCTTACTTGTCCTCAAGTAGAATATGTATAAGTATGCATGAATGCATGAATTTGCCATAACCCTACAGTTACCTCATATAATGCTAAACTATCTTAAGTATATTTTATGTCTTCATTCTCAGCAGTCTTCTATATCAAAAAATCGGTTCAAATTTTATAGGCTTTTTTAGCAAACAAAGTGTAGAAAATAGTACCTAAAAATGAAATTTCCCCTAAATATTCATGCAATTCTTACTATAGAAGCATCTCCTAATATTCTAGGGAATTCATTTTGTCACATGGTTTCTTTACTTGACAATCTCAATGGAGCATACACTAGATTACCATGTATTATATCATGTCACATTTTGAATGTAATTCACTCATGTAGTTAAGGCTTTTAACGTAGAAGATGGATCGAGCAAACAACTACCTCATTAACTACTCAGCCTAAAACTACAGTGAAGTCTCCTTAAAATGTTTTTTACTCACTCTTATTTGAACTTGCTTTCTTGATTAATAATACGATGAAGCAAACAAAATATTACTGATCTACTTAACAATTTCAAGTGTTGGAGTGTTTCATGACATTTTGCCATGATATTCATTATTACACACTGCCAATTTACTGAACTTAGGTTCACGAACTCCTAAGTGTATTAAAAGAAACCTACTATAGAATAACTGCAATTATAATTAGGGAATTCTACTTTTAGGGATCAATTTTCAAACAATTATCCTAAGCTAAACATACCTAATCAACTATCACAATTTTCTAAAATTATCAAAGAGTTATTATCTTCATCGAACATCACAGATAATAATATACTTGTCATAGTTTGGTAGTTAATTGGTATTTGTATATCAAGGAAAAATGGATGACAAAATGAAAAATTATTAAAACATATATACAATGTAGACTATATCCACAACACACCCCCAAACCTAAGGGATGCATTGTCCTCAATACATGAACAATTTAAAATTCCAAAATGAAAAAACAAACATATATACACACAATAAAATGAAAACAATTATGAATGCATGAAATATACATGGTATATAATGAAAAATATGCAAATTAAAATAAAGACGAAAGCTTGGGAAAATTTTGGTGTTACTTTAATTTGTGCGAGATGTTTTTCGAGCAGCATGCTTGTAATGCCGCTTCATTTTTAGCATATTGATTGGCACCTCTTCTTCATTAGCATCACTTGACTTCGTGAGATCATCAATCAATAGATTAATCTCATGATCTTATGATATGTATGTACTTGATTGAGGTACAATAGCAGGTTCAGCTGGGGCAGAAATATGGTTCACTTCTTCTCTTTCCTAGTCAGATTCAATGTTCACCGATTCCATCTTTTATTCATCTCCCTCTAGTCCTTTTTGTTCCATCTCTTCAGTGGCATTGTGATTGGTAGGTCCAATCTCATCAGTGTCAGCTTCATCCTCGTCCCCTTCATTTTTATCTGATAGTAGCTCCTTTTTATTTGGTGCAAATCCTCCCCTTCTTTATCAGACTCTGTGATCTCATTAATAATGTGATAAATCAAAAATGAAAACAATGTTAAGTAATTAAAGTTATAAATAATAAGAATGAAATTAAAGTAAAGCAATTAAAGAAAAGAAAGATAGAAAAGATTTTTTTACACTTTTTCCAATTCTGCAGCAATTTGGAGTTGCTAATCGCTTCTACAACTGACTAAGTGAGTTGAGCATTTGCTGCTCAAACAAACTATTGGGGATAGAGGATTTTGCTATGGAAAACGTCTTGCAAACTCTTCTTCCACTTCTATTTCTAGCAAACCAATGACATGGTAATCGTCACTCCCACCAATACATTTTAGGGCATTGAATATGTTGAAAGTGATCTTCAGATCATTCACCCTTATAGGAAGTTTGCCTTTCTATACATTAATTAGCTAAGGAAATTGTAGAGGTGGTCATCCTTCAAGTTGTTGATATTGTTTTCTTATGACATTTTTGTTGGCAACATGATCTGATTCTACCACAACATTTTTTTACTGACAGTTTTCAGGTGTTGTATGCTTTTCAGTTGGTTCTAAGATCTTTTCATGATCGAGTCTTAGGTCGTCTTCTTCTATCATGGCATATTTAACAACATCATTCAACTGAGTTCCACTTCTGAGAGTGATTACTTTGCAATGCTCTTTTCCTTGTTGTAGACACCCAGTTTTGTTCGAGGCCAATTGGAGGCGCATTTAATCCCTTTATATATTTGTTCTTTCTTGGGCCCATTCAAAGCCCACCCAATTTTGGCCAAATGGAGGCCTTTGTTTTTCTTTTCTTTTTCTATCAAGGGCTCAAATTATTATTATCATTACTACTACTATTATTATTAAATATTATTATTTATTTTTTAGAGCCCATGGCCCAAGTTGTTACAATAGTCTGGTAGGGTTTCATAAACCCTAGTCTCCCTTTTGCCACACATCACAAACATCTAAAATAGTACCAAACGATTAATCAACAGATCAATGGAAACATAACACAAAAATTACAAATAAACAAGATTGAAAAATAGTATATATAAGAAATGAAAGAAAAAAAAAGTTAGGACGCTTTTCATATTCTTTTTTTAAAAGGTAAAAAAAAAAAGAAACAACAACAAGCATGTTATTTCTTTTTCATTCCTTTTTGCCATAGACATGTCATGAAGGATCAGGTTTTGGGCTCTGATGAACGAGACATCACCAGACCATTAGTCCTCTGCCCTTAAGAGCCTCAAACATCCCGATTTTTTCCCTTCCCGTTTCTAAAATAAAGGTTTTTTTTTTAAAGGTTTGATCTTGGGAAAAGTTTTGATTTTTTTTTTTTGTTTTAAAAGAGAAAGTTTAGATTTTCAAAATAAAAATCTATTTTCTAGTCATTTTAAAGGAAAAGTTTAAATTTTAAAATAAATTTTGAACTTTTTCAACTATTTCAAAATAAAACTTTAATTTTAAGAAAATAGTGATTTTTTTAAAAAAGAGAATTTTATATTTGTAAAAATAAAAATATTTTTTAGTCATTTTAAAGGAAAATTTTAAATTTTGAAAACAAAGTTTTGATCTTTTTCAACTAATTTGAAATGAAGCTTTGATTTTTAAGAAAAGAAGTGATTGTTTTTAAGAAAAAATTAATTTTGCAAAAAAAAATATTTTTCACCACCGTATGCTGCGGCTCCACCACTAGAAGCCAAGGAGCCATTAGACTCTCTGGTGATGGAGCCATGGCCAAAATAAAAGGAGGAAGAGTTCTTTTTTTTTTCAATAAAAAAATGAGGTTAAAATGAAACAATGAATAGATTTCTCCTATTTATAGGTGCCAAAAATGGATAACTTATTCCCACCCCTTACTTTTTAAATTTACAAAAATCTTCCTTATTTTTTGAAGTGTCGCCCTCACTCTCTAGCTTATTTACACCTGTTGTAACAGCCCGGTTCAGACCTTAGTCAGAATAGTGGTTTCGAGACCACAAATCTGAGTCAGAAAAATATTTTATATTATTTTTTGTGCTTATTATATGTGAATTAGTATGTGTGAAAATTCCGTACGAAAATTTGATCATTTGTGTGCTTAATTTGATAAAAGGACCCAATTGCGTAAAATGTAAAAGTTGCCTGTTGTTTGTTAAAGTGTCTATTTGCTATGTCTTCTTAAATGTGAGGTCCTTATGTGGTTAATAGACCACTAGATTAATGAATGGACAAAAATGCCTAAGTTAATGGAATTTAAATGTTATTTCATTAAGGGCATAACAGTAAACTAAGTATAAATGATATATTAAATAAAAGAAAAACATGAAATTTGTTATTATGCTCATCTTCTTGCTGAATATACAAAGAAAAGAAAAGAAAAAGAGTTGTTTAGGGTTGGACACTTCTAATTTTTGATTAAGGTATGATTTTGACTCGGTTTTTGATAATTTCTACGTTTTTGTGATCATTGCTTTGTGTTCTATCAAGCCCATGCCTAAATTTCTAATTTTAGTGATGTTTTCGAAATATTCCATTGATGAAATTGTGAGCTTTACGAAGTTAGATGATAGAAAATGAAATATATGTGTTAGATTACTATATTTTGTCTTTGAATTTTGGATGAATTTATGTAATTTAGACTAAATTGTGAAAATGAGAAATTGAGGGACTAAAATGTGACATAAATGAAATATGTAGCCTTATATGTAATTTGAATGGGTTACCGACTGTGATTTTATCAATGAAATCTCTGAGTATTGTGAGAAAGGGTTGTGAAGCTTACTTTGCTTATGTGATTGATTCGAAAGTAACAGAGAAAAAGAGTGGAATTAGTGCTTGTTGTCTTTGAATTTCCTGATGTGTTTCCTAAAGAACTTCTGGGATTACCTCCGATTCAAGAAGTTGAATTTGGCATTGAGTAGTACTCGGAACTACTCCGATTTCGATAGCTCCGTATAGAATGGCTTCAACCGAGTTAAAAGAGTTAAAGTCTCAGTTGCAAGAGTTGACCAATAGAGGATTCATAAGACTGAGTTTTTCACCTTGGGGTGCTCCTATTCTGTTTGTGTAAAAGAAAGATGGTACGATGAGAATGTACATTGATTACATCAGTTGAACAAAGTGACTATCAAGAACAAATATCCTCTGCCCAGAATTGACAATTTGTTTGATCAATTGAAAGGAGCAACCATATTTTCGAAGATAGATTTGAGATCGGGTTATTATCAGTTGAGAGTAAAAGATTCAGACATTTCGAAAACTGCTTTCTGAACCAGGTACGGACACTATGAGTTTTTAGTTATGCCTTTTGGATTAACGAATGCACCTTCTATCTTTATGGATTTAATGAACAGAATTTTTAGACCATATTTAGATTGATTTTTCGTTGTATTCATTAATGACATTTTGATTTATTCGTGTGATGAGACCGAACATGCCGAGCATTTGAGAATAGTGTTACAGACTTTGCGTGATAAACAGTTGTATGCGAAGTTCAGCAAATGTGAGTTTTGGTTACGCGAAGTTGGATTTCTGGGACATATTATATCAGCATCAAGTATCTGAGTTGATCCGAGAAAGATTTTAGCCATTCTGGATTGGAAGCCTATGAGAAATGTTTCTGAAGTCCGCAGTTTTCTAGGACTTGCTGGTTATTATAGACGATTTGTGAAAGGCTTTTCTATGATCATGACTCCGTTGACAAAACTACTTCAGAAAGATGTGAAATTTGAATAGTCTGAAAAGTGTCAGAAAAGATTTGATCAATTAAAAGCCCTATTGACTGAAGCCCCGGTGTTAGTGTAACACCCCTTACCTAAGTTCGTCGCTGGAATAGGGTACGAGGCGTTACCGGACTCAAATGCATGTATACAAACATTTCCAGGTCATAAAATTTCATTCAAATTTAAAACTTTTCAATTTCTATCTTAAAGTCCCTTATATGGGCCTACGGGGCCCAAAACATACATTAGAGGTGGTTAAGGACTAAATCGAGAACTTTTGAAACTTTTGAGACACTAAGAAAATTTTTATATTTTCGAGAGTCACATGCACGTGTCCTAGACCGTTCCTCCACACGGATGAGACACACGGCCATGTCTCTGTCCGTGTGGCCCAAAAAATGGCTATTTACCAAGCCATTTGGCACCCTCATTAGCACTTAATTAAACATAACTTCAATGGCACTTTTCGTGGAAATTTCATATCGATTTATTCATGCATAAGGCACCATACTTTGCCTAGTTTAAACTTATCAACTTCATGCCATGATTATCGTTAACACATTCTTACACTTCATACTTATGCTAAGGTCTATCCATAGGCCAATTTAGTCACTTTAAAGCCATTAAGTAATCTAGGGCACATTCACAATTCATCCATACCAAACACACATGACCACACCATATGAAACCTTTAGCACATGCATGCATTTATGAATAGGTTTACAACTCAATAACCAATATGAGCCACATCTCATGGCCATATACAAAATGGATCATATTCCCATTCTGAGCCAATACATTTGGCCAAATAAAATGACACATATTTAATTGAATAAGTCCCTATACATGCCATAGAATTAAAGTGCTTGGAATCATTTATACCCTTCAATAGTTGGATTGTGTGATGGAATCTCCGATGGTCTCCAACCCGAGGTAGCTTAGTGTCCCTATAAAATGAGGAAAAAGGAAGGGGGTAAGCTATATAACTTAGTAAGTCTATATGAAGATAATAAGAGATTTATTGGCATGTTTATGTCATATTCTCACGACATGTTCTCAAGTTAATACAATCATAATTGCACAAAATTCTACTATTTACTCTTGTTTATCTCAGGCTTTCTACTGAGTCACAGCCACTAAATTATTTATATCTTGAGCTACGGAACTCTAAATTAAGATCTGCTAAATTTCCCTGAAACTCACATATCTTCTTACCATAAAGTTTTCAGAATTTTTGGTCTAGCCAATAAATACAGTTTATTTCCTCGTATGGGACTCAGATAATGTTACTGTCTATTTCTCTTGAAAATAGACTCATTGAGGATTTATTCATATGAACTCTAACCCATAATTATTTTCATACAATTTTTAATAATTTTCCAAAGTTAAGACAAGGGAACCCGAAATCACTCTGACCCTGTCTCACAGAAATCCAAATATCTCATAACATGAAACTCTTTTGCTTACATCATTTCTTCTATGTGAAACTAGACTTGATAAGATTTAATTTCATATTTGATTCAACCTCTAACTCAATTTTCATGATTTTTGGTGGATTTTCAAATTCGGGCTACTACTGTTGTCCAAAATTGTTTTAGTGTAAAATAATGACAACTAAGTTTATAATTCCTTTACAAATAATTTCACCCATCATGGTAAAAATACATATTTAATACATCATAAGAATAGACCCATAATCACAAGGTCATCACAAAATTATTTCTCATGGATACAACTTACTCATGTTTTCTTTACCATTAAGGCAACATAACTAGACTCATATCTCATGAGTTTCGAATAAAAACCTGTACCACTCCCAACATGATTATATCATTCCATATCTTTATCATAAGCTTTAAAATAACCCATGAAACCATTTGGAATTCTAAACGATATCCGATAAGCCTCACACGAGGGTAAATTGTCGATGCTATGTCCTAGACATGGTCTTACATTGGCTCACATGTCGAGGCCGATGCCATGTCCCAAACATGGTCTTACACTGGCTCTCATAATGTGGCCGATGCCATGTCCCAGACATGGTTTACACTAGTGCACATATCAACGCCAATGTCATGTCCCAGACATGGTCTTACACTGGCTCTCATAATGTGGTTGATGCCATGTTCCAAACATGTTCTTACACTAGCACACATATCACCCAAATGTCTTGACATGGATATCCAATCTATTCCTAGGATCAATCGAGAATTTACCACATTTAGATTTCATCATGCGTTATATATAAGCATATTCAACCATATTACGCAAAATCAGTCATTCAACACATAATAGCGATAAAGTTGCCTTACTTATGTACAACTTACCAATTTTATCATATGACTCATTTGTCGATTCCTGGTCGAGTATATCCGTAACAAATCATACAAATTATATAATAATAATTAGGCATTTCAATTCAAATAAGACATTGCATTATTATTACCACATGAACTTACCTCGGTATGAAACGATGAAATAAGTCAATTACTCCATTATCTTGCTTTTTCCCCGATCTAATTCCGAATTTCATCTTCCTTGAATTAGCTAAACACCATGAATTTGTACTAATTTGGATAGCCAATAATTTACAATATTACAGCAGCATATTAATTAGCTAAGCACCATGAATTTGTCCTAATTTGGACAGCCAATAATTTACAGTATAACAGCGGCATATTAATTAGCTAAGCACCATGAATTTGTCCTAATTTGGATAGCCAATAATTTACAATATTACAGCAGCATATTAATTAGCTAAGCACCATGAATTTGTCCTAATTTGGATAGCCAATAATTTACAGTATAACAGCAGCATATTAATTAATAATAAACTATCTTAAGTTCAATTTTAACTCCCTCATGCAGTAACCGAAAAGCATGTAAGTTAACTTCCAACCTCCACCAAATGTGCTTGTTAAAATTTAATGTACCATTCACCATGCAAATAGTTATTATCAAAATTAATTAAACTTTTTATCCACTGAATACCCAAATGTAACTTCAACCTTTTTCAACCGAAAGCAACAATGAATGAACATTAAAATAAATAAAATTTTAAAGTATGGAGTTCAAGAACTCACTAAAGTTAACAGATTAAATAACCCTTAGATATAAGTTCAACAGCATATGCTTTGTATTTATTCTCACCAAACAGTCCTCGTAATAGCAGCATTAAACACATAAATGACCAGGTTTTAGACATTTTAAAACACAAACTAATTTCCATAACATAAATTTGATACATTAAACTGCATTCAAACAAGAATTCAATAGCATTAAATACATCACTACTATCCATTTATTTCCATATTAGTCGAACCACACCTCAAGGAATACAAACATTATTAGCATGTATGCTATCTGCATGCAACAGCAGTTCAAGTTCCATCTACTACCATCCTTACCAGTTTCACCATTTGACAGAACAATAAGGGAAAAAGGAGAAAAAGAACAAGGGTGTGAAAATCTCACCAGAAAACTCAACTGAAACTACTCTGAAACGGTGCCTTTCCCTTTCTTACTGCTGCTTCCAGCTTCTCCCTTAACAAATAGTTGCCAAACTTTCCCCTTCTTGCTGCACTGAATTTCCTAAGGAACCAGCTCCTAATTGAGCTTCAAATTAACATACAATAGCTTTCCTGTTCCATCTCTATTTGAACAGGAAAGAGAATGGAAGAAATAAAAAAATTTGTTCCTTTTGCACTCCTTTCTCCCATTCGGTATGCCAATTGATAAGAAAGCCAAATGATCTCTTTTTTTATATTATTCTACTTATTAAGTCACCTAAAGCCACCTTTGACCATTTTATTTTATTTTATTTTATTTTTGTCTCCATGTACATCCACCACTCATTATTAGTGGTCTATTTACTCAATAAGGACCTCCACATCTAATTTCTTTAGCTACATAACCCTTTTGACTAGTAGAACATAATTTTCACTCTTTATGCGATTTAATCCCTTTTTCAAAATTAAGCATGCAACTGTTAAAATTAATTCACCAAACTTTTCAAATATCTATAAAATCATGCTATAACACATAAAATAATACCAGAAATAATTTCTTCGACCTCGAATTTGTGGTTTCGAAACTACTATTTCGACTAGGCTCAAAATCAGGATGTTACAGTTAGTACAACCAGAATCGGGTAAAGAATTTCTGATCTACAGTGATGCTTTGTTGAACAGTCTAGGTTGTGTTTTGATGTAGGAAGGCAAAGTTATAGCCTATGCTTTGAGACAGTTAAAGCCGCATGAAAAGAACCATCCGACACACGGCCTTGAATTAGTAGCTATTGTGTTCGCTTTGAAAATCTGGCGACATTATCTGTTTGGTGAGAAATGTCCTGTATATTCTGATCATAAAAGCTTGAAATATCTAATGACTCAGAAAGATTTAAATTTGCATCAGAGAAGATGGCTAGAGTTACTAAAAGACTACAAGCTTGTTATTGATTACCATCCAAAAAAAGGCAAATGTTGTTGCTAATGCTTTGAGTCGGAAATCATTATTTTCATTACATGCTATGAATTCTCAGTTGTGTATATCTGATGATGGTTCAGTTTTAGCTGAATTAAAAGCGAGACCTTTGTTCTTATAGCAGATTATTAATGCTCAGAAAGTTGATAATGAGATAATAACAAAACGAGCTCAATGTGAATTGAATTTTGATTCAGAATGTAGAGTTGATGATAATGATTATTTGAGATTCTGAGATCGGATTTGTGTTCCAAGAAATTCAGAGCTGATTTAGATGATTTTGAATGAAGCTTACAACAGTCAATTATCTATACATCCGTGTAGTACGAAAATGTATAACGATCTGAAACAACTTTATTGGTGGCCTGGTATGAAGCATGACATCTCTGAATTTGTTACGAAATGTTTGATCTATCAGCAAGTTAAAGCTAAACATCAAGTGCCATCCGATTTGTTATAGTCGACTATGATTCTGGAATTGAAATGGGATAGAGTGACAATGGATTTTGTTTCGGGTTTGCCCCTATCTCCGCAAAAGAAAGATTCTATCTAGGTTGTGGTTGACCGATTGATGAAATTAGCTCATTTTATTCTGGTAAGATCTGATTACTCGCTTGATAAATTATCTGAGTTATACATTTCTGATATTGTAAGATTGCACGAGGTACCTTTGTCTATTGTGTCAGATAGCGACCCGAGATT